>NC_058130.1:125052804-125317527 GCF_016433145.1 Gracilinanus agilis | reverse complement strand
CCTTTCTTCTCTTCTCTTCTCTTCTCTTCTCTTCTCTTCTCTTCTCTTCTCTTCTCTTCTCTTCTCTTCTCTTTTCTTCTCTTTTCTTCTCTTTTCTTCCTTTCGTGGTTCTTTTGGGGTACCTTATGGACAGGGGCAGTTACTTCCCTGTCAAATAAACTAGTTTGTTTTAAAATTTTATTTGAACTTCTGGTCCTGGCAGCTGTCCATATATTTCTGGTTTGTGAAAGACTAACCCTACTACAGTATTCTTTTGAGAACTAACTCAGATATTTTTCTTGGCTTATATAATATAATTAAGATATTTTTTTACAGCTCTGAAAAAAAAGATTGTTTGGTCTTCAGCCAGTTAACTTGCTCTGTTGATTAGGCTTACCTTGTGGTATTTTTGACTAGTTATGTAATTATAACTGAGATGCAATGTATTAGTAACCTTAGGGCAAAAAGTAGAGAAATAATTTATGAACACATGAAAGTATTTACATGAACAGAAGAACCTTTCACTTATGAGCATTTTTTCCAAAAGATATTTTAGTAATATCACAAGATTTGTCTTACTTATCATTTACAAAGGATTTTGTTAAGCATTTATGCCAGTCTCAATTTTACCAAAGATAAATTTCTCTTCTAAAAATAAGCTGAAATGTTAATAGATCATTTTTTGACTGATTATATACTGGTTAGCATTTTAACATTCAATCTTACTTCTCTTTTGTTGGCTAAATATCTGAAGTAAGCTGACATATTGCAACAATTAAGTTCCATTATGTATGCTTATATTTAAAATGAAAAAAAATTCAAACATCTGTATGTTTCCAAATATAGAGATGCTCAGTGTCATGTTGATAGCGTTTCATGTTGGCATATTTTGATATTTCAGTTCCCGAGTATTAATATATAGTTGAATGCCTCTGTTTTTATCTTGATACTTAACGTCTTGTAGCCAGATTATATTACCTATTTAATCTTATAAGGAAAGATCTTAAATGTATGTTAAATTTCTGAATTAAATTTTTAAAAATCGTGTCTTTACAAAACTTAAAATGTAAGGTTTTAATTATTACATATTATATAGCCTATATTTTAGCAAGTTCCCTATTTACCTTATTTCTGTTTTCCATCTAACCAAGGTAGGCTGCTAGATGATGCTATGGATAGAATGTTATACATAGAGTCAGAAAGACCTAAATTAAAATCTTACCTTAGACACTTAAGAGTTGTATGACTTGGGGGCAGCTAGGTGGCTCACTGGATTGAGAGCCCAACCCAGAGACTGGAAATCCTGGGTTCAAATCTGGCCTCAGACCTTGGGCAAGTCACTTAACCCCCATTGCCTAGCCATTACCACTCTTCTGCCTTAGAACCAATGCACAGTATTGGGTTTAAAAAAAAAAAAGAGTTGTGTAACTCTATGCAATTTACTTGACCTCTCCCAACCTCATTTTCCTCATCTGTAAAATGGGGGTAATAATAGAACCTACTTCACAAAGGTGTTTTGAAGATCACATGTTAATTTATGAAAATTGTTTTGAAAACCTTAAAGTGCTAAATAAATGCTATTATCATTGTCATTATTATTAAACTGTTTTTCTCCCACATCATTTTTTTTCTAATTTCCATCTCAGGTACTATAATCAGAATTTCATTATTGCTATTCCCCTCTTCCCTCTCTTTCCATTTCTGGCAGTATTTTACCTGAATACTTAGTTGTCTTCTGATTATAGCTACATCATTGCTCAGTCACCATCTCAGTGTTGCATGTTTTCTAGGTCCTTTCTATTAGTAATACTGACTTTTTGGCTTTAAGCAATCCTCTCCTTTAAAATACCCTTGTAATGATAAACATCCCCTGATAGTGGGATACACAGAATCACAGAATTGAAAGGTATCCCAGTGGCCA
This sequence comes from Gracilinanus agilis, assembly GCF_016433145.1. Lineage (NCBI taxonomy): Eukaryota > Metazoa > Chordata > Mammalia > Didelphimorphia > Didelphidae > Gracilinanus > Gracilinanus agilis. The sequence continues at coordinate 125,315,627 of NC_058130.1, read as the reverse complement.
TCCAGTCAACTCTTCCTGTGTAGAAATCCGTCTCCAGCATCTTGACAAGTATTCATTTAGTCTATGGTCAAAGTTCATTCACCAGCTAAAATGTATTTAACCAAGTCACTTTAGGACACCTTTAATTGTAAAGATGTGTTTTCTCATAATAGTAAGTTGAAAGTCTTCCTCTCTTCTTTCCACTCATGGTTCCTGGCTCTGCCCAAATCAAACAGAATAATCTGATCCCTTTCCATATTAGTTGTTTAAATACTTAAAGACTTCCACTCCCCTTCTGTCTTCCAACAGGGCAAGTCTTCTCTTTTTCAGCCTAATTGTCCCTAATTCATTCTCCAGTCCCCAGTTGCTTGCTGTCCTTTGAGTATATGCCAGTTTGTTATTGATTAGCCTTCATAGTAGTAGTAGTAGTAGTCGTCGTCGTCTACGTCTACTACTACCACTACTACTACCATAAGCATTTATGTAGTACTTTTTTTTATTAAGTATTTTGTTTCTTTTCCAATTACACATTAAAAATTCTTAGCATTTATTTATTCATTCATTCATTTATTCATTCATTCGTTCATTTATTTATTTGTTTGTTTATTTATTTATTTATTTTGCCCTTGTGCTTCGATGTATTTTTTTAACCCTTTCCTAGCATTTATTTTTAAATTTTTTGAGTTTAAAATTCTTTCTTTCCTGCCCTCCATCTCTTATCATCTCACTGAAGTTTGTACCATCGTATTGCTGAGAATAAATAAGTTCATCATCATACAACATTGCTGTTACTGTGTACATTGTTCTCCAGGTTCTCTCCACTCACTGCTCTTTGTATCAGGTCATAGAAGGCTTTCTATGTATTTCTGAAAGTATCTTGTTTGTCCTTTCTTATAGCACAAAAGTATTTCATCACAATAATATACAGCTATTTGTTCAGACATTCTCCAGTTGATGGGCATCCTTTCAATTTCCAATTCTTCACTTCCATAGAAAGAACTGCTACAAATATTTTTGTACGTATAGGTCCTCTTCCCTTTTTAAAAAAATTTTTTTCTTTGAGATACAGGTGACAGCTAGGTAGCACAGTAGATTGAGCACTAGGACTGGAGTTGGGAGGACCTGGGTTCAAATTTAGACTCAGACACTTCTAGCTGTGTGACCACAGGCAGGTCACTTAACCACAGTTGCCTATCCCTTATTGCTCTTCTCCCTAAGAACCAATACTTAGTATTGATTCAAAGAGAGAGAAGGGAATGGTTTAAAAAAAAACCACCACAATTTCTTTGGTATATAGACCTAGTAGTGCTATTGCTGGATCAAAGGGTATGTATAGTTTTATAGCTCTTTGGGTGCAGTTCCAAACTGCTCTCCAGAATGGTTGGATCAGTTCACAACTCCACCAAGTGTGTTAATTTCCCAATATTCCCATATCCTTTTTAACAGTTGTCATTTTCTATTTTTTATATTAGCTAGTCAGAAGAGGTAGTACCTAAGAGCTGAGTTTTAATTTGCATTTTGCTAACCAATAGTGATTTACAGTGTTTTTTAATATGACTATAAATAGCTTTAATATCTTCTGAAAACTTTCTATTCATATCTTTTGACCATTTATCAGTTGAGGAATGATGTATATTTTTATAAATTTGACTCATTTCTCTATATATTTGAGAAATGAGGCCTCTATCAGAGAAACCTGATTTTAAAAAGTTTTTCCCCCAGTTTCCTGCTTTCCTTTTGATCTTGGATGCATTAGTTTTGTTTGTGCCAAAACTTTTTAATGTTGTCAAAATTGCCTATACTGCTCTCTGTCCATAAATTCTTCCCTTATTTAAAGATTTGACAGCTAAACTATTCCATGTTCCCCTAATTTGCTTATGGCTTCCCAGTTTTTTTTTTAACCAGTATATTGAGTTATTTTCCTAAAAACTTGGATCTTTTGGATTTATCAAACACTAGATTACTTTGGTTATTTACTACCATGCATTTTATGCCTGATCTATTCCACTGATTTCTTACCAAGTATTAGATTGTTTTGATTTGGGTACTGGCAAGGCCACTTTCGTCTGTTTTTTTCATTGATTCTCTCAATATTCTTGACTTTTTCTTTCACGTGAATTTTTATTATTTTTTCTAGCTCTAAAATAAATTTCCCATAATTCAACTGATATGGCACTGAGTAAATAAATAAATTTAAATGGAATTGTCATTTTTGTTATATTGACTTGGCCTACTCATGAGCAATTAATATTTTTTCAGTTGGTTAGACCTGAATTTATTTTTATGAAAAGCATTTTGTAATTGTGCTCATACAGTTCCTGGGTTTCTCTTGACAGGCAAATTCCCAAGTATATTATATTGTTTACAGATTTTTTAATGGAATTTCTCTATCTCTTCCTAGCAGACTTTGTTGGTAATATTTAGAAATGTTGATTATTTGTGTAGGTTTATTTTATATCATGCTATTTAGCTAAAGTTGTTAATTATTTCAACTAATATTTTAGTTGATTTTTCTAGGATTCTCCAAGTATACTGTCATATCATTTGCAGAGAGTGATAGTTTTGTTTCCTCACTGTGTATTTTAATTCCTCCAATTTCTTTTTCTTATTGCTATATAATTTTAGTACATTTTTTGTACAATATTGAATAATAGTATTGATAATGGCCTTCCCTGCTTCACTTCCCATCTTATTGGGAAGACGTCTAGCTATTACAGATAATGTTTGCTGATTATTTTAGATAGACACTAATCAATTTAAGTAAAATTCCATTTGTTCCTGTGCTTTCTAATCTTTAATAGGAATGAATATTGTATTTTGTCAAAAGCTTTTTCATCATTTATTGAGATAATCATATGATTTTTGTCTTGGTTTTATTTTTGGAATGATTAGTTATGCTGATAGTTTTCCCAATATTGAACCAGTCCTGCATACCTGGTTTAAATCTCACCTGGTAGTAGTAGCAGATCCTTTTGATATATTGTTCAGTCTCCTTGCAAGTATTTTAAAATATAATATCAATATTCACTAGGGGAACTGGTTGATAGTTCTCTCTCCTCCCTCACCCCTCCTTTTTTTTTAAACTCTTACCTTCTGTCTTAGATTCAATACTGTGTATTGGTTCCAAGGCAGAAGAGCAGTAAGGGCTTGGCAATGGGAGTTAAGTGACTTGCCCAGGGTCACACAGTTAGGAAGCATCTGGGGTCAGATTTGAACCTAGGACCTCAATCCACTCAGTCACCCAGCTGCTCTCTTTTGCTCTTCTTGGTGAGATATCAGCACTATATTTGCATTGGAAAAGGAATTAGGTAGGACTCCTTCTTTGCCTGGTTTTCTAAATAATTTATATAATATAATATATAATTTATATAATATTTCTAAATAATTTATATAATAATAAAATAACTTTTGTAGAATTCACTTATGATTCTGATCTTTTCTTAGGGGAGGTCAGCATTAACTTGTTCAGTTTCTTTTTTCTAAAATGGATACTTTTTTATTTCCTCTTCTGTTAAAATGGACAATTTATATTTTTGGGAATATTCATCCATTTCAATTGGAATGCAGACTTATTGGCATATAACCAGGCCAAATGGCTATTAAAATTGCTTTAATTTAATCTTCAGTGTTGATTTCATTGTTTTCATTTTTGATACTGGGTTTTGTTTTTTTTTTTTTAAATCAAATTAACCAGTGTTTTACTTTTTTGGATTTAAAATAAAACCAATTTCTAGTTTTATTTATTAGTTCAATTGTTTTCTTACTTTCAAATTTATTAATCTCTCTTTGGATTTTTAGGACATTTAATTGGGGGGGTTTAATTTTTTTATGCCCCCCCATTGTTCTTTTTATAACTCTTTTAGTTGCATGCCCAGTTCATTAATCTTTCTTACTCTTGGTTTGTTTTTTTTAATGCAAACATTTGGAAACATAAATTTCCTCCTAAGTACTACTTTGGCTGAATCTCAAAAATTTTTGTATGTGGTCTCCTTAATGTCTTTCTCTTGAATGAAATTATTGTTTTTAATATTTATTTTTATGATTAGATCATTTAGTTTTTAATTAGGTTTTTATCTATGTTTACATAGCCTTTTATTAAATATATTTAATTGCATTATGATCCACAAAGGATGCATTAATATTTGTTGTTTTGTATCTGGTTGTGAGATTTTAAAGTTTAATTTACCATTTTGCAATATTATAATTATATATTTTATACATATATTGTTTTTATACATTGTCATTTTTTGTGTAGGTGCCATGTAACACTAAGTTAAATGTCTATTCCTTTTTATTCCCTTTCAGTTTTCTCCATAGTCCTATATCTAATTTTTCTAAGTTTTAATTCATCTCCTTAACTTCTTCCTTATTTATTTTTTGGTTAATTTATTTAGTTCTGAGAAGTAAAGTCAAGGTCCCTCACTAGTTTAATTTTTGTCTATTTTGTCTTTTAACTCATTTAATTTTTCCTTTTGGGTGCTATACCATTTGGTACATATGTTTTTAGTAATGCTATTACTTCATTGTTTATGGTATCTTTTTTGCAAAATGTAGTTTTCCTGCTTATCTCTTAACTATTTTTGCTTTTACTTTCTCTGAGATCATGATTGCTACTTCTGCTTTTTTTCAACTGAGGCATAAGAGATTCTCCTCCAGCCACTTATCTTAACTCTTTGTCTTCCTCCTTTTAAGTGTTTCTTATAAATACCATATTAGTTGAATTCTGGTTTTTAATCTCTATTATCTGCTTTTATTTTATGAGTGAGTTCTTCATGTTTGCTGTTATGATTTGTGTGAGGAGGCGAAGGGATGAATGTAGGAGGATTGAAGGGATGAATGTAGGAGGATTGGAGGAAGGTAGGGTCCCCAGCCCTGGCAGGGGGAAATTGACCAGAGCCCTTCTGGGCTCAAATAAAAGATTGGAGAGCAACTTTAAGGTTTATAATGTTTTATTTAAATTAGAACGGGTAAGGTCTAGGAAAACTAGGAGGTAGATAGAAAAGGAAAAAGGCACCAAGAGAGATCAGGATCTGAGAGCCTACAGGCTCAAGAGAGCAGAGCTCAGAGAGCAGAGCCTCCAGGGTGGTCAGAGCCAGAAAAGGTGCCAAACTCTCTCTTTTATACTTTCTCCAAAGCCTCCCACAAAGGAAGTGGAAGTTGTCGGGGAAGTTGTAGCAGGGATTCCTGGGAGACGTAGTCTTCCAGGGCTTAGAGAAATTATAAACTTCACAGATTACTGTGTGTTTCTTTCCATCTTTATTTATTCCCCTGTTTATCCTTTTATCTCTCCTTTCTCCCCTGTCCCTCCTCAAAAGAATTTTGATTCTGACTACTATTTCCCCCATCCTGCCCTCCCTTCTTTTATTCCTGCACTCATTCTACTTCCCTGTACATTGGAGATTTACCTTTTTATACTTCTCTTGAGTCTTATATTTGAAAGCCAGATTTTCTGTTCCGCTCTGGTCTTGTCATTAGGAATGTTTGAAAGTCTTCTATTTGATCAAATATCAATTTTTTTCTCTGAAGGATTATGCTCAGTTTTGCTTGGTGTAGGTTATTATTGATTGTAATCTTAGCACTTTTGTCCTCCAGAATATTTTATTCCAAGCCCTCTGGTCCTTTAATATAAGAGCTTCTAAATCTAGTGTTATAACTGTGATGCCATAACATTTGAAATATTTCTTCCTAGTTGCTTACAGTATTTCTCTTTATCTTTGGAACTTGAGAATTTGGATATAATATTTCTGGGAATTTTCATATTGGGGTCTCTTTCAGAAAGTGTTTTGTGGATTCTTTCTATTTTTCCCTATTTAGTTCTAGGATATCAGAGTATTTTTCTATGATAATTTCTTGAAAAATTATTGTCTGGGCTCTTTTTTTACCATGGCTTTCAGGTAGTCCAATAATTCTTAAGTGATCTTTGTTTTCAAGGTCAATTGTTTTTCTGTTGAGATATTTCACATTTTCTTCTAGTGTTCGTTGTTTTGCTTTTGCTTTATTATTTCTTGATATATAATTAATTCATTGGTTTCCACTTCTAACTTTTTTATTTATTTGTTTCTATTGTCATGCAACGCATAGTTCCATATTGATTGTTGTTTTAAGACCACAATTATATATAACCAAAACCATAAATACTGATGTGAAATATGGCTCCAACAGTTCTTTCTCTGAAGGTGAATAGCATTCCCCATCATATGTCTTTCAGGATTATCCCAGAGCAGTGTATTATTTAGAGTAGCAAAGTTTTTGTATATAGTCATCATCTAATATTGCTGTTATTGTGCACAATGTTCTTCCTAGTTCTGCTTATTTTGCTGTGCTTTAGGTCCCATGGATCTTTCCAGCTTTTCCTGAAATCATTTAGAATTTGAAAGATGAATTACTTGTGAACCATATCATTTCTTATAGCACAATAGTATTCCATTATCAACCTGTACCACAATTTGTTCAGCTATTCCCCAACTGATGGACATCCCCTCCATTTCCAATTTTTTGCCACTACAAAAAGAGCAGCTATAAATATTTTTTTGTACAGCTAGTTTCTTTCCCCTTTTTTATTATCTATTTGGGAAACAGACCCAGTAGTGGCATTACCAGATCAAAGGGTATGCATAGTTTTATAGCCCTTAAGGTATAATTCCAAATTGCCCTCCAGAATGGTTGGATCAGTTCACAACTCCACCAGCAATGCATTAATGTCCCAATTTTGCCACATCCCCTCCAACATTTACCACTTTCCTTTACTCCTATATTGGCCAATCTGCTAGGTGTGAAGTGGTACTTCAGTGTTGTTTTAATTTTCATTTCTCTAATCAAGAATGATTTAGAACAGTGATGGGTAAACTTTTTAAAGAGAGGGGGCTAAAGGAAATGCTCGTCTGTCAGTCTGTCTGTCAGATTAGGAATAATGGCTCGAGGTCAGATAGAACATTTAAGGGGGGCACATCTGGTCTGCAGGCTGTAGTTTGCCCATCACTGATTTAGAACATTTTTTTTTCATGATTATTGGTGGCTTTTGATTGGCTATCTGATGGCTATTGATCTCTTTCATCTGAAAATTGCTTGTTCATATCCATTGGTCCTTTGTCAGCTGGGGAATAGCTTGTATTCTTATAAATTGGCTTGGTTTTTTTTTATGCATTTGCGAACTTAGACCTTTATCAGAGACATTTGTTATAAAATTTTCCCCCAGTTTATCGTTTCCCTTCTAATCTTGTTTAGATTAGTTTTGTTTTTACAAAAGCTTTTTGATTTAATATTATCAAAATTATTCATTTTATATCTTATAATACCAATTCTAGCTTTTAAGGAATTTTTTTCTTCAGTGAGTTGTCTCCTTTTCTATTTAGCCAACTCTACTTTTTAACAAAGGTGTTCCCCAGTGAAGTTCTGGACATTTTTTTCCCATTTGGCCAGTTCCACTTTTTAAGTTCTTCTATTCAATGGATTTTCATGCTACTTTTACCATTTGGCCTGTTTTTAAGTTGTTATTTTCTCCAGTGTTTTATTCAGTCCTTTATCATGCCATTGACTCTTTTTTCCACAATTTTCTTGGCTTACATTAATTTCTTTTTCAAGTTTTTCCTCTGCCTCTCTTAATTGATTTTTTAAATCATTTTAAAATCTTCCAGGAATCATTTTTAGTCCTGAAGCCAATTCACATTTTCTTTAAAGCTTTTGCCCATTTCCTTTGTCTGAAATTCCCTCCATTTTCATTGCCATAATTTAGAATTCTTAGCTTTCTTCAAGCTCAGCTCATGTCACTTCCAAAAGGATTTCTCTTCTGATGCCCTCAGTTGCTGGGGCCTTTCTCCCCAAATTATCTTCTATGTATATATGTATGTGTGTATATGTGTACCCCTGGTGTCTAGTCCTGTCTTACATATTTACTAGAGCTTAATTGAACTGAATTCTGTGGACAATAATAGATCAGCCTTGTATTCATATATATTCAAATATACATTTTGTTGATTATTGTTGATGTTGAGAAATACTATCAAAGGGAAAGTTTTCTATTTTCCATTTGACATTTTAAATGGATGAAGTCACATATTTTTAACTTGTCTCTCATTTCCAAGGTTGCTTTCTTTTTTTTCATTTCATTGACCTGCCTACCTTTTTCCTGTGATATTAATGTAAATCCCCCCTCCCTTTGTCGTGTTGACTTGAGACATTTCCTCAAAGTTCCCAGTACATATTTCTCTCTAGTATTAAATAACATGATATATCCAAAATAAGCATATTAAATCAGAGCTGGAAGGGATCTTTGAGATCATCTAACTATGTTCTTATGATTCTCTATAGCTGGTAAATGAAGCAGTATATTCCAATTTTACTTAATATGCTAGATAAAAAAACAGGCTGGCCAATTTGGATTCAGAAAGATAGTACTTGTACTCTTTACTCCTTTTAAAAATTAAATTCTAGGTTCATTGGTGGCATTTGATACCCTTTTAAATGGTGAACATTTGGCTTGAGTAAATGGAATTCAGGAAAGCTTTTGTATGTTAATGTCATCACTGTAGATACTTTACAGTATTATTTTCCTTTTCCCTTCCATATAAGATTACAGAAGAGTTCTAAAAATTTAAATAGTTGCCAAACAGTATATTAGCAACCGATGTGTATTCTAAATGACTTTGATAAGCGGTTTCAAGCTATTTTTATACAGAGAATATAATCATTAATATCACATAAACATTGATAAATTAAAAAATAATTTTCCCTGGAATGAGAGTCCCCATTTTTAAAAATATTTCTGCTTTTGGTGTATTAGTTGCTTTAGGAGATGAGGTTCATTATTCCTCCCTCCAAAAAAAAAGCCATTTTTTTGTTGAGAAATTGTGTTTTTCCTGACATTCCTTAAATGAAAAACAGGAAGCTAATACTGGAAAAGAATTTAGAATCCTGGATTGTTTTCCAGTTTGCTTTTATTTATACCTATTTATTTAAGTGATATGAATTTTGCATTGGCAATAATTATCTTGTAATATTTTCATACATGATGTGACAAATATTTAGTTTAAAACTTAAATTTAGGAGAGTTGTGATATTTAGTACATTTCATATTTGTTCAGGTGCCTAATGGTCTTTTCAGGACTAAATAATCATGATATATGTCATGACCAATTAAATGGAGCAGATTGTTGTTTTGGGCTTAAGCTTACAGACTTAATGTTCAAACACATCTTTAAAATATTTTGGTAACTTGCAAAAAATAAGCCAACTTTTCCTTTAATCTTGGGGGTTCAGATTTGACTGTTCCTTCACGGAATCTCAAGAGATACAATGGTAAGCTGTTTCTTTCAATGATAGAAAAATTTCATATATATATATATATATACATATATATATATTCTGATCTTATTCTATTTAACACTAGAGTGAAAAAGAGCCTAGAATTATTTTTCATGCTGTTTTTTGCATGTCATTAATAAGTCATGTAATCTTTGATTTGAAAACAATAGTTTTGAGTGGGGCAATAGATTATTATTTAATTAGGCAATATTTAAAAGACAAAATGGCATAGTACACAGACAGGAGTTCTTAACTTGGAATCAGTGAACTTGATTTTTTATTGATTTATTTTATTGTTTTTCTTTATATATATTTTTTCTGGGTTATACATGTATTACCATGCAAAATATTTTCATATTATTCATTTTTGTAAGTGAATAATCTTACAAAACCCAAACCCCAAAACATATACCCAAATAAATTATATGTTTTCATCTGCATTCTTACTCCAACAGTTCTTTCTCTGGAGGTGGATAGGATTCTTTTTCAAAAGTCCCCCAGAATTTTCCTGGGTCACTATTTATCTCTTAGTAACAAAGTCTTTCACATTTGATTGCTCCATAATATTGCAGTTATCATGTGTAATATTCTCCTGATTCTGCTTATTTCACTCTGTATCATGAACTAGATTTTAAAAAAAATTTTGATAATTTCCAATATGATTGATTTTCTTTGTAATTCTATGAATTTAAAAGCATTATTCTTAGAGATGGCCCATAGGCTACACCAGACTATGACTTAAGAACTTTTGAAATAGTAGATTGCTCTTAGAGCTGAAAAATCTGCATTTCTTCTCTGTGACCTGACCAGTTCTCTAGATTAGGGTTTTTTTAATAATAATCTTTTTTGTGTGAAAGATCCCTTTGGCAGTCTGGCAAAAATTTAGAACTCCTCAGAATATATAAAGTTTTAAGTAATTATAAGAAATGCTAAATTTTAGCTAGAGGTTAATGAAAATAAAGGTGTACCTTTTTTCCCCACCTCTATCCAAGTTTCCATCCTCTGAAATGGATCATAGTTTAAGAACTGCTTTCCTCTCTCCCAGAGAGCCATCCTTTACCACAAAAAAAGAAAATTAAACAAGGAAAAGAAACCTGTTTCATCAAAATTAAAAACACAATGGAAAAATCTGTTACCTGTAGTGTTGCATAACCAAAACCTTTCACACTCCGCAAAGAGAGGGATACCTTCTTATAATCCTTCTTTGGGGCCAAGCTTCATCATTATGATTTAGAGCATTTACTATTGTTTCGTTGTTGTCGTAATGATTGTTTGTTATATTATTTTCTTAGTTCTGTACTTAGCATCAGTCTATATATTTCTTCTCAAACTTTTCTATATTCATCATATTATTTTTAAAGCACAGTAATATTACATTATATTTATGTACAACAATTTTAGCCATCCCCTTAGTTGATGAGCATCTACTTTATTTCTAATTATTTGCTATTACCAAAAGTACTAATATAAATATTTTGGTCTGCATGAGATCTTTATTTTTATTATTGACTTCTTTTGGAGAATGTTCCTAGTAGTGGAATCTTTGGGTTCAAATGTATCAACTTTTTAGTCCTTTTCTTCCCATAATTCCAAATTGCTCTCCCCAATTGCTGTGCCATTCGCAGCTCTACCAATAGCTGCTAATATGCCCATCTTTCCACATCTTCTGTAACATTGATTATTTACATTCGTGTGTGTGTGTGTGTGTGTGTGTGTGTGTGTGTGTAGCTACTTTGATGAGAGTGAAATGAAACCTCAGGGTTCTTATTTACTTTTTTTTATTGGTGATTTGGAACTGTCATATAGTCACTAGTAAGTTGACACTTCTTTTGAAAACTGTCTGTCATATTATCATGCTTTTCAAAATATTTATTTTTAAAGGGGAATAATTAAGTATTAAATGTGAAGCAATTCAGAAAAGTAATAGGGAACTTCATTAAGGTGACAACAAAAAAGAATTTTTATTCTGTAAGTAATAAAATTTATTTTTTTCAGACAGCAAATGGCTACATCTTATTTTTTCATATTACATCAGCAAGAGGAGACAAATATCTTTATGAACCTGTATTTCCCAAGTAAGTTTTTGTTTTTCATATTTTATTTTTGATTTGTATATTATACTCTTGAAAAGGCATTACAGTTTTTAAATTTAAAAGCAGATTCAAATAAGGGTAGGCTCTTTTGAATATATATCAGATCCTTTGCCTAGGGACCATCCATATTATTTTATTGGTTTTGTTTTTTGTTTGTATGTGTGTATATGTGTATAAAATATAGATAAAAATGTTAGCTATTATCCGAGTCTTGAAAATACTTTAAATAGTACAGAAATTGATATTTTTATGATATATTTTGTGCTTTTTTTTCTAGTAAAGTTTAGACAGAAGTCTGTTAGAATGTAAATGACTATCAAATTAAGAGAGAATAGAATACTCAGGAAATTGGTGTTCTAAATATACATTTTTATTTAATTTATAAAGGTACCATAACATCTGATATTTTAGTGAGTTTTATAATTATTACCTTTTTTGAAAATAACTGGAGCGACCAGTTGCTAAACTATAACCTACTTTTGACCCTTAAACAATTGAATTTAATTGGTTCTTTAGTCATGTTTATCAGAAACCTGTATTTAACTTTTGTATGATTACTACTATTCTGGTTTATAGGTGGGAGACTGGCAAACATTTGCTGCTTTTCTGGGGTAAGGGCATGGAGTAAGAGGGGGAAGGCAGTTTGACTTAGTGCATAGAGCCGTCGTCTAAAAAATCCAGAAAGACTTTGATTCAACAACTATGTCCATACATATTGACTGTGTGATGGTAGACAAGTCATGTGAACTCTCAATTCTCTACCTTCCATCCCACAGCAAATTCTTTAAGTCTATAAATTGTATTACAGTTGCAAATCTACTTTGATAGAGGGATTTTCCCCCTAGGAAGCTTCTTATACTTAAGGAATTGCTGGTCTGCCTTCTCCTTCCTGCACCCTACCTCAAAACTCTGATATGTATGTTACATTTTTTCAAACACCATGTACACAGTGGAAATTGTGATGTGTGAAAAATACAATTAAACTGTGTATCATAGCTTTTCCTATCATTATTATTATGTAATAGTTGAGTAACATTTCTAATGCTTTATTTCAGCCACTAAATTTTTGCTTTTAGAAACTAATGGGAGAAATTAAATAACCATAGAAGGGAGTTATGTTAAGAAAAATTAGAAAATTTCATTAGTAAGCTGTGCTTAGTTGGATGTGATAGTCATTACTTTAGAGCATGCAATTTAATATTAACAAATTATGGCAATAGGGCCAAATCCTGTTTTTGTGGAGTCCAGAAGTTAAAAATACTTTTTACATTTAATAGTATAATTAAATTTTATTTTAAAATGTACAGATGACACTTTTGTATAAAATAATATTTTAAAACTTTTAAAACTATTCTTAGTGTGAGGGCTATACAAAAGCAGTAAAATGAAAAATGTAAGTAGACAATGTCAGAATATTGAAAGTTCCTTCTATTTTATTTTCCATTTCATTTTTTTCATGATCATATACAACAGTGAATCCCTACTCACCACTATTTGCTTGATAATCTTTGCCCTATACCATGTACCACTATAGCCTGCAGACCATATTTCAGCCACCTCTCTGTTTTTTTCTGCCTTTGTATTTTAAAATGTAAAAAACATTCTTAGCTCCTGGGTTATACAGATATTGAAACTCCAGACTGCCCTGGTGCCCCATTTTTTGGCTGTCTGTAGAATATGTAGTACTTTGTTTTTTGTAAATGGAAAAACTAAAGTTATGAGAAGTGATGGGTTGTGAATCACTGTTGACACTGGACATTCTTGAAGTATTAAAGTCACAGGAGAATAGATCTGGATACAATTTAGAGGAGAGTTTCCTGACTCAATATGACAAATATTTATTGAACAGCTATCTCAAAGAAAGGCATGACAATAGACATTAGGAATACAAAGACAAAAAATGAAAAGTTTCCTGTTTTCAAAGACCTTTCGATTTGGGATAGATTATGTTTACAGATAAGTGGCACAAGATAATTTTAGGAGGCAAAATACTAACTGGGGGAAACAAGACAGGACCAAAAATCCCATTGGAAATAGTATATGAGTGACACCTTATAGGAAGTTTAGTTTCTGAGAGAGAAAGGAGAGGAGGAAGATGCTTCCCAGGTATGGTAAATAGCCTGCACAAAGACAGAGAGATAGGGGCCAGAATATCAATTTAAGGGATCAGCTTCCTTAAAGTGTATAGTAGGTAGATCTTTACAATTAGGGTTTTCCCAGAATAAAATCAAATAGATTTAAAAGTAGCGAGATGACTAGTTTTGAGGTTACTAACAGTAGACTCTTATTACTGAAGGTTTTGAAGTAAAGACTTAGATGATCACTTTTCAGGGATGTTATAGAGAAGTTTTGTGTTTTATATATACGGGTTGGAATAGAATTATTGATGTCCTTTATAATTATAATAAATAAAATGTGCCTTTTTGTTCATAGGATCATTGATTTAGAGCTGGAAGGGAACTTAGAGGGCATCGAGTCCAACCCCCTCACTTCACTTATTTTACCAAATGAAGAAATTGAAACTGAGAGAGGGTAAATGACTTGACCAAGATCACACAGCTATTAAGTATCTGAGACAGGATCAGAACTTAAGTCCTCTTGACTTTAGGTCTAATGTGTTACTTATATCTTATGGATTTGGACCCAATTTATCCATTGTGCTACCTATTATCTGAATGAACATTATGCTCTTAGTGAATGTATGTTAATAAATCATAGATTATCAAGACTAACACCCTCATTTTGTAGATGAGAAAAATGAAAAGGGTTATGAATTACCAGTAATCTGTTATACATTGTTTGGGAATTCCTCCACTTTGCCAAATCCCATCTAATTCTAAATGAGGCTGAGTGAAATGTGTATTTGCTCTGCTGGCAACAAAAGGAAGCAAAGTCATTTCAGCTGAGGTTTTTTCATTTCAAGACTTAAGAAAACAAATGATTTAGTTTGTGGACCTCTCAATTCTGCATCTCCTGTCTACTGCTTTTGATCTTGTAAAGAAAAGTATAAGAGAAATGAGAAGTGGCGTATAATTTTTAAAAATGGAGGAAGCACCATCAGTTAGGGAATTGGCTGCACAAATTATAGTAGATGAATATAATAAAACATTATTGTGCTATAAGAAATGTTGGACATGAATGTGGGAAACATGGAAAAGTGAACTGATACACAGTGAGGCAGGCAGAGCCAAGAAAACAGCGTATTGTCAGTGGAAAGAATAGAGCAAAAACCCTACAGAAACTAAATGCCACAAAAATAGTGGCTCAGTTTTGGCCCTGAAGAAGAAATATAAGAAGATGCCTCCCTACCTCCACCACCCACCCTTTTGCAGAGACTGGGGAGATGGTAGTCCATAGGAGTAGAACATTACATATGTTGTCAATTATTTTTAATATATTGATCATTTTTGCTTTTAAAAAATTATATGTTAATAAGAGCTTTCTGCGAAAGGGAGAATAATAGAGGAGGAAATTTAATTTATATAAAAACAAAAAATGTTGATACAAATTTGCATTTTTTTAAATGGAGAGGAAGAATTAAACTTTTTTCAAACAAGGAGCAAACAATAAAGCAGTTTTCTCTTGTGCCTCTTTTCTAAACCATGAGTACATCTAATTGTTTTATTCTGTTAGCTTATCAAATGTTCTGTATTATATGGTGGCACACTTCACCTTAGAAGTACATATCTTTTCCCTGTTATATCGCATCTGAGATAACAGGTCAGATGTCCATGTTCATTAACAATTTCCAACAAGGTGTCATTTCAGATCTGCTTTTAGTTCAACCTTGGTACCTTACATTCTTTCCTTCCTTTCATTTTTTCTCTATCCCTTACAACTCTTCTGTAAGTTTTATATTTCTTATATGACCTTTATCAAACCTTTTTATATACCACTGTATATTAAACACATATGATGAAAAGGTGGCAAATCTATAGGATTTAGAACTAAAGGCTCTTCTTGGCTTTTTCTATCAGAGTTTTTAACAGTAACACTCCTTGAACATTTAGTTTTCAGCATTATTGATAGAAGCTGTGCTACATATAATCCAGAAATAATTTCTTTTTTGTCTTAGAATGTATTTTCTCATTTATACTTGAATGTATTTATCTTACCTTAGAATTTTCATTAAATATTTAGTCCCTTGACAACAAAACATTTGAACAAAAGCTTTGCATAATAATTTCCATATTCATATAGTGTGTTAAAGTTTGCAGATCTCATGACAGCAGCCTTAATATACATATTATCCCTGATTCATAGATGATGACGTGGAGGCACAGAGAGGCCTAGGGCTTGTTGCACAAGCTGTAAGTATCAGAGTCTAGACTGATCTCACTATAAGATTAATATTTTTTATACTATACTGTGTTTCACATACTAATCTAAACAACCAAGTTTCAGCCTAATAGCCTATAATAATATTAGTTTATTGATCAAATTATAATAAAATATTATGCAGTTAATAATAAAATATTGTTTTCTTATTCTGAGTACCTGTTATATATACTTTATACCAAAAAAAATACAAATCACTTAATTTAAGTATTATTTATAAATATGTCATAAGTAGCCTGTTTTATAGGGTTCTTCTCACCTAGTGAATTCAGTATGAAAGAAAAATAGATATTAAAATAAAAGGAAGAGCTAGGCTCTTCCTAGCTTTAAAATTTATGTTTGGCCACCTGAATAGCATTTACCATTTAACTTTAACTATTCCATGTTAACCACTAGCAGAAAAAAAGGGATAATTTTAATAATATCATGTAATGAAAGGAAGAAAAGTCAACAAGAATTTATTTAGCACCTACTCTGTGTCAGATTCTGGACTAAGGAAGATCTGAGAATCAAGGAGTTTATAGTCTAGAAATGGGGGGGGGGGAGGACATGCAAAAGAAATACAAGCAAAATTATCTCACAGGAGACGTTAGCATTAAGCAGGACCAGAAAGGCTTTTTGCCAAGGATGGACAGAGAGTGAGAATTAAAGGAAGCTAGAAGACAAGAATGAGAAGGGAGGGCATATTCAAGTAGGGTGGGACAACTAGAAATAATGCAGGAAATGAGGGACTGGAATGTCTTGCGAAAGGAATAGAAAAGAGGCCATTGACATTGGATCCTACACTATATGTAGGAAAGGTTGGAAGGGACCAGATTATGAAGAACTTGTAATTGATAATAAGGAACCACTGGAATTTATTAAAGAGAAAAGGTAACATGGTCAGAATTGGCTGTGGAGTTAGGAAGAATTGTGTTCAAGTCAAGACTCTGATGCATAGTAGATATGTGACCAGAGATGGATGAGTCACTTAACCTCTCCACATCCAAGTCCCTATGACTCTTTTCTGCAGAGGATTTATTGGTCTGCAGCTCCAATTAAATCACATGCCTGAACAAAAAAAAATTGTGTTCAGAAATATAGAAATAAATTGTGGGTCAATAAAACATGTTGGGACAGAATTAACCAAGTAAGTTAGATGGGAGGATAACACTGACAAAGATAACTGCCAAAAATTACAAATAACTTGTGTCAAAAGTAAATACTGCACTCAATTTAATCATGGAATAAAATGATACAAATCCTCCAGAGAATTATGACTGTGGCGTTTCATTACAATAGTATTTAAAAATTCCAGGTAATTCCAAAATAACTTCGGGGGGCGGGGAGGGTGTTTTTATTTTGCTCTTTTTTAAAAAAATCACTTTATTTAGAATATTTTCCCATGGTTACATGATTCATGTTCTGTCCTTCCCTTTTTCCCTCCCTGCTTCTGGAGCTGATGAGCAATTCCACTAGGTTATACCTGTATCATTGTTCAAAACTTATTTCCATATTATTAATATTTGCAATAGAGTGATCAAAATTTAAAGTCAACATCCCCAATCATATCTCCATTGAACCATGTGATCAATCATATGTTTTTCTTCTGCGTTTCTACTCCCACAGTTTTTTTCTCTGGATGTGGATAGCGTTCTTTCTCATAAGTTCCTCTGGATTGTCCTGGATCATTGCATTGCTGGTAGTAGAAAAAGTTCAATTGTGCCATAATGTATCAGTCTCTGTGTACAATGTCCTTCTGGTTCTGCTCCTTTTTCTCTGCATCAATTCCTGGAGGTCTTTCCAGTTCACATGGAATTCCTCCAGTTCATCATTCCTTTCAGCACAATAGTATTACATCACCATCAGATACCACAATTTGTTCAGCCATTCCGTAGTCAAGGGACACCCCCTCAATTTCCAGTTTTTTGCCACCACAAAGATTACAGCTATAAATATTTTTGTGTACATATTTTTCCTTATTATCTCTTTGGGATACAAAACCAGCAGTGGTATGGCCAGTTCAAAGGGCAGGCAGTCTTTTAAAGCCCTTTCCAAGAACAACTTCTTAAGATAACAGCAAACTATTTTATTCCTTGCTCATTTTTCATTAACTGATATTTTTACTTAATAGAAACATTTTTGGGGTTTAGCAATTACAAATGTATTTTTTAAAGGAATCTAAAAGAGACAAAAATAAAATAAAGGTACTACACTGTACCATAGTTTCAAGGACATCTATTCTAAAACTATTTTGTTTCTTATTTAAAAGTAAAGTGTATGTAAATTATGACAGATGGCTTTACTTTTCTTATTTTTACTTTTGCAGTTATGTCAGGTTTTGAGCTACTTCTATTGTTGACTTTCCAATTCACCCAATATCCAAATTCTAATTATATTATTATGTCCTCTGTACTTAAATTGATATAATTTAATAAAGGTGATTTTTTAAAGGCTCTTACTAAAATTTCCTATCATTTTATCAGTGAGCAGTACTATTTACAGAAATATTTTCTAGAGAACTTAATTTAAGACCTATTGTGTAAACTCAGTTTTCTTCAGAAAAAAATCATAACTCACTTCTTTCTCCCTTCTTTTTCATTACACTATTGGTTGATAGACATCAAAATTCTTCTCTGCTTGTCACATGCTTCCCCAACCCAAAGAAAAAAGTTTGTAACTATTTGTGATATTTCAAATTTAAAATATGAATAAAAGTTTTAGTCTTCAAAATTTTTGTTAGCATTCCTTTCTACTCCCATTTTTTGCGGGGAGGGGGAATTAAACCCAAGGAAAGAGTAGGGCATTTTAAGAAGAACTGAACTCTGGATGCTGCAAGGGATTCTCTACTATATGTCAGTTGATGAAGCAAAGAATAAAAATTTCATGTTCTTGTCTGGAAGTAAGACGTGTTTAAATATAAATACTGTGTCTTTTATTTAAAATACTTCAATTCTCCTAAATTCAGTTTTAGGCATGAATGCTTTTGTGAATCTCCATAGCTTAAAGATATATATATATATATATAGGAGCAGATGAAGAGATTCATTTTCAACAACAAATATTCATTGAACACTTAAGTGCCTACTTAGTATGATTAGCAATACTGTACACTGGGAGAGATATAAGTATAAAAGAGATGCTATCTCAAACCTCAAATTTAGAGTCTAATGGTATTCTAAAAGATTGTACAAATAAATAGTATACATTTTAGAATATGATGAGTATGTAAAGACCTCTAGCAGAGATGGCAGTGTGAAAAGTGACAGCCAACGCGATTTCCTTTGAGAATAACCTCAAGAATGAAATGAAACATTCAACAAAACAAAAGATATACCAGGACATGAAGACTGAATCTTGTGAACTTCCAGTTTGGGGATGATGGGGAGACTGTGCTTTGCCAGAAGATTGGGCCTAGCAAAGATGATTTCCCAGTAAGGGAAATGAGGAGATGAGGAAAGAGACCATGTACTTTGACAGCGAGCAAGGCCAGTGCCTGACCGTAAGCAGTTTCCTCTGCAAGGCTCTATGGTAGGGGAAGTGGAACCTGGACCAAACCACTTCATCCAGAATGGTGGAAGGGCAGCAACATCTGGATTGCAGTAGAGGAATGACTTAATATTGATATGGTGCCTTCCTTTCATAGATTATAACCATAAATAGGATTTGGTCCAATCTACCTTATCTAAGATCAAAGTAGAGAACAAAATTTATCTCTGGCTCCAGAAGCTGAGACAAAAGACATAAAGTAAAAAAAAATTTCTAAGAGAATGGAAGAAAAACCCCAAGAATACCCAATATGTGTTAAAATAATTCTAAGTAGGAATATTTTAGAAGAAGAAGAAAACAACTATAGTAATTAGAATTAGGATTCCAAACAAATAAATGGATTCATAAGGATTCCAAGAGAAGATGGAAGAAATGAAGGAAGAGCTTGTAAAAAGAGAGAAGGAATGAAATTAAATCACTTGGAGAAAAAGCAGTTTAGATTAGACTAAGGATTTTCATCTTTTTTTATGTCATGGACCCCTTCTCAGAAAGTTTTTAAATGTATAAAAATAAAATACAAAGAATTGTAAAGGGATCAAATTATAATGAAATACAGTCATCAAAATATTTTTTAAAAATTTACAGACACTTTGGAGGAGAATCTTTGGACCCTAAGAATCCTTGGATTAGATGATGGGAAACATTACCCAAGGAGTGAGTACTCTGAAAAGAGAATATTACAAATATCCTTCAAAGTTCAGTCATTAAATGAGAAATGTTAGAACAAAATCAAAATACTGAAAAATTGCAATAGCATATGAGTTACCTATTATTAAAAATAGCTTTGAAAACAGAATGAGGAAAGAATTAAAGAATTATTGGAATCCACAAATACCAAACTGAAAAAAAAAAATCCGGAATATCTTATTTCAGGTGATCTTAAGAGAAAACTGCCCAGTAATATTATTACCAAAGGACAAAGTAAAAATTGCAAGAGACCACAAATTGAATATACCTAGATATGAAAAAGCCAAACTTCAGAACTTTCAGGTCAAAGGAAAATACTATGAATAGCCAGGAAGAAAATTATGAAGTACCAGGCAACTTTAGTCCAGATCACACTAAAAAGGACACAGGTTAATATAAACCACTATCAATACGTGTTAACACCATATACTAGAATTAGCTTCAAATAGATGTATCACAATATAAAAAGTTATATCAAAAATAACCAAAAAAAAATTAGAAGATAGGCGTTATCTTTTACAACTAGAACCAGAAGAGAATTCTTAACTAAATAAGGGATAGAGGTGATCATAAAAAATAAAATATTTGGTTTTAATTATGTAGAATTGAAAAGCTTTTTCCCCCCACAAAATCAATGCAATTAGAATTAGATGTGAAGCTGTTAATTGGGGGAATGGGGTATTTTCACAGCAATAACCTCTGCAAAATCTAAGATATGTAGTTAAGAAATACTAATATATATAACAAGAGCCATACTTGGTAGAAAGAACCGGAAACAAAGTGAGCACTGATCAGCCTGGGAATGAATAAACAAATTCTAGTATTTCAATATAATAAGAAATGTCACATTGGGAATCAGAGAAACCTGGGAAGATTTCTTTGAATTGGTACAAAATAAAATGAACAGAACCAAGACAGTTTAAATAATGATCAAATAAAAAGGAAAACAGTTTCAAAAGACTTCAGAACCAGTTAACCAATCATACCACTTGCCAAAAATGCTGAACCAGTGGTATAAAATAAGAAAAGTATTTTCAGACATGACCAGTGTGTTGTTTTGTTTGACTCTATTTATATTAGGGCTTTTGGGGAGGGGGCAGTGGGGAAGAAGGAGTGGCGGGTTATCAGTGAAACCTTTAAAATGTGTGTGGGGGAGGGTTCAGAAAGGAATACAAACAAGGGCAGTTGTGTCACATTTTCATTTAATTTACTTTTTTTGGAGTGGGAATCTGGGGAGTCTTTAAGATAAAGATGCATTTCCATATTGCTATGCTAACTAATATATTGAAAATAATACACTACTAATTCTCATTCCACACAACGGTATACTCATTTTTTTTTTTTTAACCCTTACCTTCCACCTTAGAATGAATACTATGTATTGGTTCCAAGGCAAGAGTGGTAAGGGCTAGGCAGTGGGGATTAAATTACTTGTCTAGGGTCACGCAGCTAGGAGGTATCTGAGGCCATATTTGAACCTAGGACCTCCCATCTCTAGGCCAGGCTCTCAGTCCATTGTGCTACCCAGCTGCCCCCACAACTGTATACTTTTTGAAAACTGAATTATAATAGCAGCTTAGCTACAATCTTTTTTGTTTATTTTTGTGAGCCCATGAAAACTGGTATGGTCAATAAGTTCCATTTTCGGGAGAGGTCCAGTCTAGTCAGCCTTCATTCCCCTCTAGCTTCTAGACTTAATGTATTCAGTGTCATGCCTCAGATGCAGCATCCCCCTGGAGTCTTCCTCACTTCTTGAGGCCTCTTCGCCCTTGAACATCCTTCTGTTCCCACTGGTTTTCCATTTCAACACCATCGCACCATGTGGATACCTTCATTCTATTCCTGATCCCTGTTCAGTTCCATTTTGTATGTTTTCTTTCTCAATCCCAGTGGAAGTTTTCTGAGAGCAGGGGCTATCTTTTAGCTTGTCTTTGGAAAAGTTTGGAAAGTGACATGATGTGTCTTAGGGTAGATAGGGCCATACCTCAGCATTCAGAGTCCAGAATCATAGAAATGGTAGACTAAGTTCAAGGAGACTGATGCTGCAGGAGATGTAATGACTCAAAAAGTTAGGAGGGATAATTAACACAAAGAATGGTAATCACGATATGAAAGGTTCTTGGCAGGTTACTGTCAAGTCTAGGGCATGGATATAAAAAAATCAGTTCCACAAATATGTGAGAGAGCATCAGGGCTCTGAAAATGTGGGGATTTTAGTGGACTGCAAACTCTAGTCAGCATTATGATATAACAGGAATACCCATTTGATTCCTATCTATCCCCCTCAGTTCAGGTCCTGAAGAAAGGACTACCTCATCATCAGAAGTAGGTAGTAGAGGCTGTCAAAAGACTTTGATATATAGAATCAGGGATAAGAGGTATATCACCACCAGTGACTTTAATTTTGTCTGTAAAGAATAAGGCAAGGGTTACAGATAAAAGGGTCTCAAATAGGTATGTGGAAAAGTCGAAGAAAGAAATTTTAGAAGAGCTGCAGTAAGGGATAAAGAATATTATACAATATTCTTGATCTAGATATAATGTAGCCTGTGATGAAAAATGTTACTACATACTTCCAAACTTAAGAATTGAGCAACCATCTGATTGTCTAGTAATCATTTTGTTTTCTGTTGCTAAATAGTAAAATGCATTAACTTGGAAGCTTTTGCTTTCTGACTTTATTTTATTGCACTCCATGTCACCAGCTCAAAAGGCCATCCTCAGTTTTAATATCTCATCAGTTTGATTTCAGGTTTAATCGAACAGTGAGTTACTTTCATTTTTGTGTTGAGCAAGCATAATATACATGCATTCATTTTCATTTTTTAAAGAACTATATATAAATGAGTTGTTATGATTTAGATATTTTATAATTTGTCAAACCATTTAATAATTGCTGACATTTACATAGCACTTTGTCATCTATAAAATGTTTCTAATTTAGTTTTGTGTTTCATGTTATTTCATTCAATCCTCATAACTTTGTGGGATAGATAGTACCCAAAATAAATATTGTCCCCAATTTGCAGGTAGGAACTAGCTACTTATAACTAATAAGTAGCAGAACCTAGATTTTTCTGATTTATATACAGTCTTCTATCTTGTATTCTGAGTTAAAGATGAAGGATGAAGGTAGTAGTAATTAAGAAATAGTATCTGGATTCAATAAAATGCATATTTTTTAATACTTATGCACATAGAGCTCTGGAATCCTTGAAGACAGAATCTAATCTGTTAAAGTTTTAAACAATAATTTGATTTTGTGTCATAGCCTATCTTAACATTAGTTATTTGACTCTCAGAATTGTCCCTATGAATTTGTTCCACAGTTATTTATCTTTAGCAAGCTCTGCAGTTTCTTGTATTTTTCCCCCTTAATGTTTAACTACCACCATAGGGATAATAAAATAGCTTATAGTGTCTCCTATATACCATCTTAGTCATTTGCTGTGGTGCTTGAAAAATGTCCAAATCAATTTACATATTGAAATAGAAAAAATATAAGGTAGTTACTATAGGGTATAGGCAATAAGGATGGTTTCATAGCAGTGATTCTGGACCAAGATAACAGAGTACAAAGAAACATAGTAACAATAGCCTAATGATATCATGGGAACTGAATTATTTGGAAAGTGATCAAAATGACTTAATTGATTAGATACTGATCCTAAAACTAAAGATTATTGAGGGCAGACCAGCCAAAATATAGTAGCAGAAAGCAGTATAGCCCAGCTATAAAAGTTTTCCTGACTTTATGTCATTGAAATGAAGACTGAATAAAACACTAAATTATTTTGTTCAGTCATGTGTAAATAAAACAATCTAAATGAAACATAAATATTTACAAAGATATAAAACATACAGACTAATAGAACAAGAAACAGAGAGCTTAAATAGCCCAGTCTCAGAAAAAGAAATTTAGTTTAGTCACAAATGAACTTGAAAAGGGAAAGAAAATTCAATCAAAATTCAATGAACTTTTTATTCTAGTATTATATAAACTGTTGGAGGAGGGAGGAAAGGAAGTCTGAACAAATTTCTTTCTGTGAAGCAAACTATGGTCTTGTTACTCAGCCCAAGGAGAATCAAAACAGAGAAAGAAAACTGGAGACTAATATCCCTAAAGAATGTGATTGCAAATACTTTCAATAAAATATCAGCAAGGAATCTATAAGCAACATCACAATAATTATACACTATGACCAAGTCAGATTTATACTAGGATTCTGAACTGAGGCAGAGTACAAAGAAACAATGTAGCTTGATTCAGTCTTATCAGTAAATAATCTGATCGCTAAACATCTCATCTCTCTAACAAGTTGTAAATATGATCCAGATCTTTTTAGAGAATATGCTGGCTTTGCTCCTTAGCTATAATAAAAACCCTATGGAAGGAAAGTAAGAGTACAAACCTCAACTGCATCTTCAGGAGTTAATCATCCCTTGAGGAACTGAGGTGCTAAGACTTGGATGCTAAACTCAAACAAAAAAAAAAATCAGAAAACTTGCATATGGTGGGGGGCGATCTTTTGTCTGAAGAGAGGAAAAACAAAAGAATCTTAACCCCTATCTCCTTCAGGGAAAAGTCATCAAGTAGATTTGTCAGATCAGAGAATAATGTCATAGTATTTAACTGAGGATTAAAGAAAAAGCCTTTCTCCTCTGTCTTCATCCAAAAGGATAATCACAGGAGAGAATTTTGGTGTCTATAGTGTCTGGTGAAGGGAAAAGGCCTAAAGATAGTCTGCTTGAGCTAAGGAAAGGTCTTTGATTTGGTTCCTAGAGTAGATCTCTATTACTGAGTCCTCAGCAACAAAAATTAAATAAATAAAAACCTTTTGTGATGCCAGAGATGGATCAGTATACAAACCTAGAAGAGTACAATAATTGAAAAATGGCTACAGTCAAAACAGAACAATGAGAATTCTTTGAAGAAATAATTCAGATGTTTAAAGAAGATATTATAAAAGAATTGAGAAGTGTAGGGGGGGAAATTGGAAAAGATCAACAGCTTAACAGAAGTACAAAACCTTATCCCAGTAACAAACTCCCCTAAAAATCATGGGAAAATATGGAAATTAATTATTTAAGAGGCAACAGAAATCCTTAAAATCAAAAGAATTTGAAAATAGAAGAAACTTTAAGATATCAAGAAAAAACAGAATGTGGAAATACAATTTAAGAATCATAGGATTGCCTAACATTGATCGCCAAAACAGAATCCAATTATCATGTTTCAAGAAATCAGTAAAATAGCTGGACATAACAGGAAAGCAATAGGAAAGTGGGGTGGGGGAATTTTCCAATCACTCCTTAAAAAAAAAAATCTTTGAATGTCATTACCAAAATTCAGATCTTCATGACAAAAGAAAAACATACTACATGCAGCCAGAAAGAATTCTAATATTAAGCAGCCACCACAATCCAAATCACACAAGAATTAGCAATTATTATTAAAAAGCAGTGGGGAACGTGGAATAAAATATTCCAGAAAGTCAAGAAAAAAGTATGTAACCAAGAATAACTTATCCCCCCAAATTGTATCATCCAATAAGAAAAAACTCTGAATTCAGTGAAAAGAAAGGATTTTCAAATATTCCTGATTGGAAAAAAAAATGAGAGCTGAAAAGGAACTTTGAAACAAAGATGGAAGTCAAAAAAAATCAAAATTAAAAAAGGTTAATTATAATAGAACATTCAGAAAGAATCCTATATGGATGAACTATTTATATTCTAATGGGATCCTTCAGAATCCTATGGCCACAAGAGGTCGTAGAAGTAATTGAGATAAAAGATCTATATGTAATTTTATTATATTTTTGAGATGTGGAAAAGATAAAGGAGAGATATAGAGAAAGGTATAGAGGAGAGATGAAGGGAGAGCGAACATCACTTGAACTTCAGTTTCATTTAAATTGATCAAAAACAGTGCATGCATGTTCTTTCTGTTTCTCTCACACACATGCACGCACACACACACACACACACACACACACACACACACCCCTCCTTCCTTCTTTCCTCCCATCCAGGAGAGAGAGGAATAATGGAAGAGGATAAAGGTAATATGTGAAAGAGTAGATTCAAGAAGAAATTAACATATCCTAAAGCTTAGAAAAGGAATGGTGAAGAAATGGTTGAAGGGGGGGGTGGGGATAATTATTTTGAATGAGAGAGAGAAGTGATGAAAATAAAAATTGTAAGAATTAAAAGAAACTTAACCATCATAACAAAGAACTTTCATGTTTCAAGGGTTCTAGTGATGCAACCTGTTATACATTTCAGAGTGGTGATGACTTTCGGATGCAAAATGTTTGTCTGTGGCAAAGCAAATAGAGAGGTGAGCCTGGAGTCTGGAATACCCGAGTTAGAATTTGGCTGCAAACACTGAGCAAGTCATTTAACCTCTGATTCCTCAAATGAAAAATGTTGATAAAAATAGTAGAATCAAATGAGGAGTGTGTGTGTGTGTATGTGTTTTAATGGCTTAGCATAATGTCTGGCATATAGTAATGCTATATACTTATTCTTTCCCCCTCTGCTATTCCTCTCCACCTATGCATATTTTTTACAATTAATTTATTTTTATTTTTATGAAATGGGAGGTGAGAAGAGGAAATAGTTTCACTTAATTTTTTAAAAATAAAGAAGTGGAGGTTATAAGTAAAGTTAATGAGCATTTTACTAAGATTTATTATATTCCAGACCCTGTGCTAAGTGCTGGGAATACAAACACAAACAGAAGAACAGACAGTTCCTGTCCTCATTGAACTTATTTCCTATTGCAGGATCACATCACTTTTAAAGAAGCTTGAAAAAGGGGGTTGAGATGAAGGTAACTGTCAAGGAGGCATGGTAGAGAAAGTTCAGAGTCAGGAGAAGTCTTCCTCAAAATATATGTTTTGTAAAGGACCAGCCAGTCGGAGGGAAGAGGCCACAGCGTATTTCCAGATGTATGAATCCAAGTAGTGGAGTGAGCTTCCAAGGTGAAAAGGTTTCAGTGGCATGATACTGAAAGTTTTGGGATGAGTTTGTGGGAATGCATTTTTGGATGAGTTCACAGTATTAGTTTTACTTAATTATTTCACTTTGTTGTATGAGACTTTTCACAAAGGGAGAAATTCATAAATCTTATACAAAATTCAAATATCCATAAAAAATTTTCAAACCATAATTGGAAAAAATATTTTGATGAGATATATCAAAACAAACTAGAAAATGTATAAATAAGCCAGCCTTTCCTTAATATGATGAATAGTATGAGACCAAGATTCAGCATCATGTGTAATAGGGGTAACCCAGAGGCCTTTTCAGTAAGATCAAGAGGAAAGTAATGTTGCCCATTATTTCTACTACTTTTTAATATAGAAATATTAGCTATAAAAATAAGGCAAAATTTAATTGAGAGAATGCAGATAGGCAAAGAGGAAACAAAAGTACAATTTTTAGCTGATGGTAGAGTGATTTGCTTCAAAAAGTCTAGAGAGTCAACTAAAAATTATCAAGTTTTGTATGTTATCACAAAGTCTAGCATGAACTGGTAGAAAAACAAATTCCACTTAAAAAATTTTAAAATGCATAAAACATGATAGAGTCTACTTACCAAGATACAGATAGGAAATTTTACAGAAATAGACATCTAATTGGAGAAATATTAATTGATGATGGGTAGCCAAATATAAAGATTTTAAAGCTTTTAAAATTAATTTATTCATTCAGTTTCATGCCAAACTACCAAAGAATTATTTTGTTGAGGTGGTGAAAAATCATAATATTAATCATTGAGGAACAAAAAAATTAAAAATTTCCAGGGAAATAAGAAAAGAAAGTGTGAAGGAGGGAGAATGGCAGTGCCAGATCTCAAACTATACTACAGAGCAGTAATCATCAAAGTGATTTGGTCCTAGGAAAAAGTAGGTCAATCAGTGAATCAAATTAGGATAAAACATAATTAAGCAAAAGAACATAGACAAGTATTTGTTAAACTTCAAGATGCCAGCTAGTTTTTCAGGCCTTACTGCTGAGCAAAAACTGCTTGGAAAACTTAAGTTTGGCAGAAATTAGCTTTAGATGAAGCACCTTATACCCACCACGATAAGCTCCAAATGCATATATCACCTGAATATTACAGGGAACCTCATAAACAAATCAGAGGAACAAGTAAGAAGTTACTTTTCTACTCATTGGATATATATAGAGAGATTTCATGGCCAAACAAGGGATGGAGAGGATTACACAAGATCCAATACCAAGATCAAAGGTGATACAGCTAAAAATTAAAAGATATTTAACTCGAACAAAGTCTTTGCAGTAAGTTTCTGTGGTAAGGGTCTCTCTCATATCTGTAAAAAACTGGATTGACTTAGTGATACCGATATTAGCCCTGTGTCCTTGAAGCAGTCAAGAGAAAGAGACTTGTGTATAGACATATTTATGATAGTTGTCTTTTAGAAAGCATTTTATTTTTCCAATTACGTAATAACAATTTTTAACAACTATTTACCAACATTATGAGATCCAAATAGTCTTCTTCTCTCCCTCCCAGAGATGTTTAGCAATTTGATCTACTTCCATCTTTGTAATTGTTGTAAGAGAATACTCATATAAAACCAAAACTTCTAGATAAAAACACAAACTAAAGTGAAAATTAATATGCTTTAATCTGTATTCATCTTCAACAATTCTTTCTCTGGAGGCATTCTTTGTCTTAAGTCTTTCAGAATTGACCTAGATCATTGTATTGCTGAGAGTAGCTAAGTCTTTCACAGTTGATCATCATACAATATTGCTGTTAGTGTGTAAAATACTCTGCTTATTTCATTCTGCATCAGTTCATGTAGATCTTTCAAGCATTTTCTAAAAATATCTTGCTCCTCACTTCTAATAATACAATAGTATTCCATCTCCATCATGTACTATAATTTGTTCAGCCATTGCCCCAATTGATGAACATCTCCTCCATTTCCAATTCTTTGCCACCACCACAAAAAAAAAAAAAAAAGAGCTGATATAAATATTTTTATACAAGTAGATCCCCACCCCTCTTTTTATCTCTTTGGGATACAGATTCAGTAGTGGTATTGCTGGATCAAAGAATATGCATTGTTTTATAGCCCTTTGGGTGTAGTTACAAATTGCCCTCCAGAATGTTTGGATCAGTTCACAACTCCACCAAAAATGCATTAGTATCCCAATTTTGCCACATCCTCTCCAATATTTATCGTTTTTCCTTTACTGTCATATTAACCAATCTGATAGGTGTGATGTGGCACCTCAGTATTTTAATTTCTCTATTCAATTATTCTAGTATTTCTCTAATCAAAAGTGATTTAGAACTTTTTTCATATAATTATTGATAACTTTGATTTGTTCACTTGAAAACTGCTTGTTCATATCCTTTGACCATTTGTCAATTGGAAAATAACTTGTATTCTTCTAAATTTGACTCCATTTTTTAAATATTTGAGAAATTAGACCTTAGAGAAATTTGCTTTAAAAATTTTCCAGTTGTTTCCCTTCTAATCTTGGTTGCTTTGGTTTTGTTTGTAAAAATCCTTTTTAATTTAGTATAATCATTTTATATCTTATAATGTTCTCTATCTCTTGTTTGGTCATAAGTCTGACAGGTAGATTATTCCATCCTTCACTAATTTGCTTACAGTGTCACCCTTTATATCTAAATCTTATATCCATTTTGACCTTATCTTGCTTTGGGATGTGAGATAGTGGTCTATACCTAGTTTTTGCCTTACTATTTTCCAGTTTTCCCAGTAGTTTTTGTCAAATACTGAAATCTTATCCCAAAAAAGAATCTTCAGGTTTATCAAACACTACATGCTATGATCATTTATTCCTGTATATTGTGTATCTAATCTGTTCCATTTATCCCCAATTGTTTTTGTTAGCCACAACCAGATTGTTTTGAGGATTATTGCTTTATAGTACAATTTGAGATCTGATACTGCTAGGCTCCCCGCCCTGCCCTTTTTTTCCTCATTAATTCCTTTGATATTCTTGATCATTTTTCTTGAGATTAATTTTATTATTTTTTCTCTATTTATATAAAATAATTTTTTGTAATTTGTTATGTTACTAAGTAAATTAATTTTGGTAGAAATTTCATTTTCATTATATTAACTTAACCTACCCATGAGCAATTAATATTTTTTTTTGGTTATTTAGATCTAACCTCAAATTTGTGTGAAAAATCACTGGCTCTTTTTGTTAAAGAATCTAGAGCTATCGACTAGAAAATGACTAAACTAATTAGGGCTCATAATGTAACATAATGGGAAAATAATAATAGGAAAAGTTTCAGAGATAGACTTGTTTGGGATGATGCAGAATGGAGTAAGCAGAACCAGGACAGTAAGTTATACAATAACAATACTGTAAAAACAACTTTGAAAGACTTAAGAACTTTGATCAGTAAAATGACCAACCACTGAGGATATATGATGCAGCATGGTACTTTTGTTGTTGTTATTTGGTTGTGTACTACTCTTTTACCTCATTTAGGATTTTCTTGGCATAGATAGATACTAGAGTGGTTTGTCATTTCCTCTTCCAGTTCATTTTCCAGATCAGAAACCAAGAAAAACAGGATTAATGATTTGCCCAGAGTCCCATAACTAGTAAATACCTGAGGTCAAATTTGAACTCATATCTTCCTGACTCATGCCTAGCACTCTATCTATACACCCACCTCTGAAGAAACGTTGTAGACTCTGGGTGCAGATGGAGACCATTTTTTGGACATATCCAAAAAAAAATATTGTTTTTGACTAAATTTTTCATGATAGTTTTTCTTTTTCATATAGGAGAAGGAAGGAGAGAGAGAGAAAATGGATTTTGTTCATTGAAAAATTAAAATATTAAAAATAAAGATTTTTGAGTGTACCCATAAAATTAGGCAAATCAAAAAAAAAGGTAAAATTCAGAATATACATATCCTAATATCACTAACATTTCAAATTTAAGAACTTAATGAATAAGTATAACTTTATGTTGAAGAATGTAGTTTTCCAATTAAAGCGTTTGGGGATCATTTGCCATCATAGTCTTAACTATAACATTTTTTCATTACTTCGCATTGTGTTGACATGATGGCAGTATCTGAAAAACATGTCGGTTAAGTATTGGTTGGTTTATAATATTGTCAAAACTGGCATTATCTACATGTTTTCTGATTGTGAGTATGAATTAGCCTGATAGCAGTTAGCTGTCTGGTTCAGTGGATACACAGTTATAGAGGACAGCTCTATATCCCTAAAAATTTGATTGGAGTAAACCACTATTATTAAGCAAGAATTAGATATATATTGTATTTCTTATCTTATTTCTCCTGTCCAATGATGTGATTCCCTAACAGGCAAAAGATATATAGAAAGAACATAGCAGATGACTGAAAATGCATTTAAAAATAGTAAAAATGACTTCGAATGGCTTGAATGTCAGACTATTTTTTGGGTATTAAAAAAATAGGAAATGCACAAAATTTCACAGCTTGCTCCCTCTTCAATAGAAACAATATGTAGGAAAGAAAAATCTTTCATCCAGAATTTTTGGTACAATGCCAAATTTAACCAATAACTATTAAAATTTGAATGTTAGTTTAGTTTCAGAAAATTATCACATTCCTACATGTTCATTGCATATGTATTCTTTTAAGGGGCCCAAACTAGCGAAATCAATCTCCAAATTTTATAATGGAAGTTATTTGGAAATAAGGACTTATTTAATAGGAGTTTGCTCTGTAGTATTTTGCCATAATGCGTCAATTCCATTAAGTTCAGTACTGATTTAGAGGAGGGCTTCAGGAAATTTATAATATATATTCTGTAATTTAAAAAACCAAAGTAGGAATATAATTTTTAAAATTACATAATTGAAAAATGAGCATTAGTGCACACACAGAATGAATGTAATAAAGGCCTTTTTATATTACTTCGCTTTCCACACTACAGTCTAGCCAAGCAGGCCTTCTAATTATTCCTTACATAGGATACTTCATCTCCTAATTCTAAGCTTTTGTACTGGTTGTCCTACTATTCCTAAAATACAATTCAATCGTTCTACCTCTTACGATCCCTTCTTTTCTTCACAACTCTACTCATCTGACACCTTTTATAATAGGTCTGTTTTCTAGTCCCACACTCCACAAGCTATTAGTGTCTTCCTTTTAAAGATTTTAATTATGTTTTATTTGGTGTATATTTGCATATATGTGTTTATGTGTCTTTTACCTCTTCTGAAAAAAAAACTTCTTTAGGACAAAGGACTATTTCATTTTTGTCTTTGTATTCTTAACACTTAGAAGAGTGCCTTATTCGCCATTTTGGGGCCTTAAAAATGTTTGTCAACTGATTTTTTTTAATAGAAAGATAATGTTTTAACTTTTGCTTTTTTAAATCACAAGTGTTCTTTATTGACCTATAATCACCATCTCAAATGGAGCAAATTTTTTTTTAAATCCTCCACTTCATATCTACCTCGCCTAGCAAAATTAATTCCCACATTAACTGTGTCTGAAAATGTATGTCCCTTTCTGCATTTTTAATTCTGTAAGGAGATGAGGGTACATTTCATCTTCATTCTTTTGGACTTATGACTTATTATATTGAGCAAGTAATGCTACCAAATTAACCTAGGTCATAGTATTCTAAAGTCTTTCTAAGTTATTCTTCTGTATAGTGCTGTTATTACCAAAATTGTTTTCCTTATTCTTTTTATTTCAATTTATATCATTTTATTAAAGGTCTTCCTAGTTTCCTCCAAAATTATTCATTTCATCATTTTGTATGACATTCTTGCAATACATGGACCTACCACAAATTTAGTTATTTCTCACTGGGTAGACATACCCTTATTTCCAATTTTTTAAACTCCCATAAGTATAGCTACTATAATGTTTTTGTACCTACAAGTTCTTCTCTCTTTATCTTTCATTTCTTTGAGGTGTCAAAAGATGTGCAGTTTGATAACATTCTAAGAATCATTCCAAATTGTATTCCAGAATGACTAGGCCAATTCATTAACTCTACCAGTAGTGCATTAGTGTACCTCTTTTCCCATAGTGTATTCAGCATGTCATTTTTTCCTTTCTAATAAGTAAGAGGTAAAGCATGAAGCTGCTTGAATTTAGCATTTTTCTAATTCTTAATAATTTAGAACATTTTTTATAACATTTTTTTTTGTCATGGATTTCTTCTTTTGAAAAATTACTATGGTGGGTGGGGGGGAGAATCAAGATGGTGTCTTAGTAGCACTAAAGCCTAAACCACTCTAACAGTCCTTCCAAACCAATCTTTAAAAAGTACTGCAAGGGGGCAGCTGGGTGGCTCAGTGGATTGAGAGCCAGGCCTAGAGACAGGAGGTTCTAGGTTCAAATCTGGCCTCAGACACTTCCTAGCTGTGTAACCCTGGGCAAGTTACTTAAGCCCCTTTGCTTAGCCCTTATTGCTTTTCTGCCTTGGAACCAAAAGGTAAAGGGTTTAAAAAAAAAAAAAAAAAGTGCCTCAAAACAGCAGGAGTCAAAAACCAACAGAAAGACAGAATAAGGGGCCTCTCCCACTGAACACAACTTGAATTGGGAGAGTCGATTTTCATGATATAAGGGAGAACCAGAAGCAAAACTTCACACAGGAATGCTGGTTTGCCACCCCCACCTGCCCAGTTGTTATACCAGCTTCCACAACTGGGCATAGTCTAACTTAGGGATCCCAGGATACAAGCTACACCAACAAGAGAGCACCTCAGACCCACCCCTTGAAGACCCAAGCCCTGGCACCAGTTTGCAGTGAGGCCTGGAAGCCTATAGTGCTGAGCCCTTTCAAGCCTGTGCTACTGTGGTGAAGACCTAGCCCCCTAGCTCACAATGCCAAGTCCTGTAAGCCAGTAACAGAGGAGACAGAATCAGCAAGCAGCTTTCAGAATTTCCACTTAATACTTAAATATTTCTATGGGGACAAAGGGGAAAGCCCAAAACCAATGGAGGATGGTGAGATCCAAGCAATGACATGCAAAACTTTAAAAAAAAAAGGAATTGGTCTCAATGTCTGGAAGAACTCAAAAAGGAATTCAAAAATCAAATAATACAGGTTGAAGAAAGATGGGGAAAAGAAAGTAATGCAAAAAAGAAATAATAGCTTAAAAAAGCAAAATTGGCCACCTGGAAAAAGAGACACAAAAATCCATTGCTGAAAAGTTTCTCTTTTTTTGTTTGTTTGGATTTTTAAATTTTATAATAAAAGATTTTTCTATGGTTACATGATTCAGGTTCTTACTTTTCCCTCCACCACCCCCTTAGCCCCCCATATCCGACATGCATTTCCACTGGTTTTTACATGTGTCATCGATCAAGACCTAGTCCATATTGTTGATAGTTGTACTGGGGTAGTCGTTTAGAGTCTACATCCCAAATCATATCTGCAACAACCCATGTGTTTAAGCAGTTGTTTTTCTTCTATTTTTACGGCCCTAGTTTTTCCTCTGAATGTGGATAGCGCTCTTTTTTCATAGGTCCCTCAGAATTGTCCCGGATCATTGCATTGCTGCTAGTACAGGAGTCCATTACATTCGATTTTACCACAGTTGAAAAGTTTCCTAACAAAATAGAAGTGACCTACTGGAAAAAGAGGCAAAAAAATCCAGTGAAGAAAAAAGTTACATGAAAAGTAGAATGGACTGAATAGAAAAGAAGCATCAAGAGATCATGGAAGAAATTCACTCTTTAAAAATTAAAATTGGGCCAAAAGAAGATAATAACTTTACAAAATATCAAGAAATAATAAAACATTCGAAAGAATGAAAAAATATAAAATATCTCATTAAAAAAACAACTGACATGGAAAATAGATTCAGGAGAAACAATTTAAGAATTACTGGACTACCTGAAAGTCACAAACCCCCTTCCCCCAAATCTTAGACATCATATTACAAGAAATTATGCAAGAAAACTGACCTATCCTTCTTGAAGAAGAATAGAAATTGAAATAATCCACCCAATCACCTCCTGTAATAAATCCACAAATGACAACTCCTAGGAATGTTATAGCCAAGTTCAAGAGCTCCCAGGCCAAGGAGAAAATACTGTAAGCAGCCAGAAAGAAACAATTCAAATATCCTATAGTCCTAATCAGGATTACACAGGATCTGGCAGCTTCCACATTGAAGGACCAGAAGGCTTGGTATGTGATATTCTGGAAGACAAGAGAATTGGGTTTACAACCAAGACTCTCCCATACATCAAAACTACCTATATTCTTTTAGGGGAAATTATGGTCATTTAGCAAAATACAAGATTTCCAAGCATTCCTGAAGAAAAGATCAGACTTAAATAGAACATTTGATGCCCAAATACAAAATTCAAGAGAAACATAAAGAAGTAAATAAGAAAGAGAAAAAGATTTAAGGGTTTCAATAAGGTCAAATTGTTTATATTCCTAAAAAAAAAAAAAAAGATATCTGTAACTCATAAAAATTGTTATCATTATCATAGTAGTTAGAGGAAGTATACATAGCCGGTATGGTAGTAAGCTTTTTAGGATGATATATTAAAAAAACTAGGTGAAAAAAGAGGATTGTTCTAAGAGAAATGGAAAGAGAGAAGCAAAATATGATAAATTATTTCATATAAAGAAGTGCAGGATGGGGAATACAATTACAATGGAGGGGAGGATGACGGTGGTGATAGGTAATACTTAAACCTTATTCTCATTGGAATTGGCCCAGAGAGGAAAGAACAGCTAGATTCTTTGGGAGTATAGGATCCTATCTTACCCTAAAGAGAAGTAGAAGGGGAATAAGAAAGGTGTTGGTGGAGAGGGAAGTAATATAAATGGGGAGGAAGAGAGGAATGTCTCAAAGGAAATTAAAACATTTATTAGGAAATATTTCACCCAATTGTATGACTAAATGTGAGAGCTAGGTGAAAGGGATGGATATTTACAAAAATATAAATTGCCTAGATTAACAAAAGAGGAAATAGAATACTTAAATAATCCCATATCAGAAAAAGAAATTGAACAAGCCATCCATGAACTCCCCGTGAAAAAAAGCCCAGGGCCAGATGGATTCACAAGTGAATTTTATCAAATATTTAAAGAACAATTAATTTGAATATTGTACAAACTATTTGAAAAAATAAGCAAAGAAAGAGCAAATACTTTTAATGACACAGATATGGTGCTGATACCAGGAAGGACAAAAAAAAGAAAGAAAATAACAGACCTATCTCCTTAATGAACATAGATCAAAAAATGTTAAATAAAATACTAGCAAAGAGACTACAGCAATGCAAATATTATTCACTAGACCAGATGGAATTTATACCAGGATTGTAAGGATGGTTTAAGATTAGGAAAATTATCCACATAAATGGCCATATCAGTAATCATATTAACAGAAATCATATTATTATCTATGCAGAAAAAGCCTTGTTATAATTAAAAATGATGAGGGCCGAGATCAAAAGGAAGAATAGTATTTTAATAAAAGCCATGCTGATAGAGATAAACTGACCATGCTCCTGTAAGAAACCTATTCCAACCTCACCTCAGCCATTTACCTTTTCCTCTCTCCACGCGCTCAGGTAGCTAAAGAGGAAGAGCAAAGTCACTTCCCCCTATTTTAAAACAGTCCCTCACCTTCAATACGTAATCCAAAACAGGAAACCCATTGGGGATCACAGGAAATGTAGTTTCAAGTATCCCAAGTGATTTTAAATGACACAGCCTTTGACAAAATACAACACTCATTCCTATTGAAAACAGTAGAAAGCATAGTAAAAAAAGGACCTTTCCTTAATATAAGTAGTATTTATTTAAAACCATCAGCAGGTATCATCTGAAATGGGGATAAATTAGAAGCCTTCCCAATAAAATCAAGAGTGAAGCAAGGATGCCTATTATCACCACTATTACAAAGTAATTTTCACACAAATAAAATTAGATCTAAACAATTGGAAAAACATCAATTGCTCAAGCTAATAAAATAAAAATGACAGTCTTACCTAAATACTTTTTCAGTGCCATACCTATCAAACTACCAAAAAATATTCTATAGAACTAAAAAAGTAATGACAAAATTCATCTGGAAGAACAAAAGGACAAGAATTTCAAGGGAACTAATTAAAAAAAATGTGAAGTAAGGTGACCTAGCAGTACTAGATTTTTAAACTGTAATATAAAGCAATAATCATCAAAACAATCTAATATTAGCTCAGAAATAGAAAGGTGGATCAATGGAATTAATTAGGACAGTGATGGTAAACCTCTTAGAGACTGGGTCCCATGCATCATGTCCTGCCCCACTTTAACCCAAATGGGGAAGGGAGGAAGCACGCCTATTGGGCTGCTAGGCAGAGGGGCAGATGATGGGAGGTGTGGGTGGAGAGGGGGAGGAGAGTAGCCCATGTGCCACACTGAGTTATGCTCCCCTCACACCTAGTTTCTCTGCAGCCCCCCAGGGGACTCACCTCTGCCATAGACTCAATAGGCTGCCATCTGTGCTTCACACTCACACATGTGAACTGCCCCATTATCCCTGATAGGGGAAGGAGGAAGGGCTCCCATTGGGTTGCAGGGCAGAGTGGGGGATGATGTGAAAAAATGTCCTCAGGCATGTGGAGAAGGGGAAAGGAACAGCTCAGCCCTGAGTCCCTCTGGCTTTCTAGTAACAAACTGGGGGGGGGGGTATGGCATGCATGCTGTAGATTCATCATCCCAGCCCTATACCAAGATAAGGTCAAAATGGATATATGATTTTTAAACATATGAAGTGATATTATAAATAAATTAGGGGAATGTGTAATAGTTTACCTGTCAGATCAATGGCAGAGGGAAGAATTTATGACCAAACGAGATAGAGAACATTATAAGGTGTAAAATGAATGATTTTGATTATATTACATTAAAAAGGTTTGTGCAAACAAAACTAATGCCTCCAAGATTAGAAGGGAAGCCACAAACTGGGAAAAAAATTTATAACACATTTCTCTGATAAAGGGCTCATTTCTCAAATATATAAAGAATTAAGTCAAATTTATAAGAATCCGTTGTTCCCCGATTGATAAATGGTCAAAGTATATGAATAAGCAATTGTCTGATAAAGAAATCAAAGCAATCAATAATCATATGAAAAATGTTCTAAACCTCTCTTTATTAGAGAAATGCAAATTCAAATAACTCTTGAGGTACCATTTTATATCTGTCAGCTTGGCCAAAATGACAGTAAAGGAAAATAACAAATGGAGGGAATGTGGCAAAACTGGGACACTAATGCATTGCTGGTGAAGTTGTAAATTGATCCAACCGTTCTGGAATGCAATTTGGAATTATGCCCAAAGCGCTATAAAAGAATGCATACTTTTTATTTCAGTGATACCACTACTAGATCTATATCCTAAAGAGATTTTTTAAAAATGGGAAAAGATCTGTTTGTACAAAAATATTTATAACTGTACTTTTTGTGGTGGCAACAAATTGGAAACTAAAGGGATGTCCCTCAATTTAGAGATGACTGAACAAATTGTATTATATGATGGTGATGGAATACTATTATGATATAAAGAATAATGAACATGATTCTTTCAGAGAGACCTAAAAAGACCTACATGAATCGATACAGAGTGAAATAAGCAGAACCAGGAGAACATTATATACATTAACTATAATATTGTAGCATGATCAAATGTGATGGACTTTGCTATTAACAGCCATACAATGATCCAGGACAATTCTGAGTGACTTATGACAGAGTGCTCTCTACCTCCTGAGAAAGAATTGTTGGAATAGAAATACACATGAAAACATATGATTTGTCACTTGTTTATTTGGACATTTGATTTGAGGTTTTTATAAGATATTCATTTACAAAAATGAATAATAAGGAAATATGTTTTGCATGATAATACATATATTACCTAGAAAAAATTTTAAATTTATCTATTGGGAAGGTTCCTTAGTCTTAAAAAATTGAGTCAGTTCCTTTTATACCTTGAAAATAAAATCTTATTTAAGGACTTTTCTTCCCCAGTTATGTTTTGTTTTTGATTTTTACTACCTTACATTTGTTTGTACAAAAGCTTTTTAATTTATATAATCAAAATTTTGTACGGTTTTTATGATTCTATCACTTGCCATAAACTTTCCTCTGTATATCTATCATCACCTTTAGAGAGTTTTGACTTGTTGTTCTTTTGTATTAATCCTGTTATTTTTTTCTAAGTCTGTAAAATATTTGGAAGTTTGATTGGTATAGCATTGAATAAATAAATTAATATAGGAATATGTCATTTTTGTTGATTCACTCTACCCATGAGCAATTAGTATTTCTCCACTTATTTTTGTCTACCATTTTTCAGCAGTGATTTATAGTTAGATTTATATAATTGGTGAGTAAATATGAGAAGATTGGTTCTCAAGTATTTTATAGCTTTCTTTATAAGAATTTAAATTTAGGTTTTATGCTAAATATGAGAATTTTAAAGTAATATTGTGGTCACCGATTTGAAAATATTACAGTTTAAGTCAAAATGACTTTTAGCACCTTTATTTACAAAGAGGTGGAAAGAGTGAAAGTGAAAAATGTAGATAAAGAGACAGAAAGTACTGCCTAGCTACTAATACCCTGAGTTTAATCCTAATGTCTCCAGGCTGCAAGTGCAAATCTGAAAGCAAATCTCACCAGAATCCAAAGTCCTAATTAGAAAGCTGAAATCTGAAGAGCCAGGAGACACGGAAGTATCTCTTGAGAACCTTCAGTGCACAGGAGGCTAAGACACCAAGAATATCATCAGAACTTACACTGAAGGGAGTGCCCCACCAAAGCACCAATGAGCAGAGAGGGTGTCCTCACCAAAGAACCAAGGAAGGAATCACTCCACTCAATACCACAGGATCCAAGGAGAGTCTCCTCCAGTCTGGCTCATCAACACAGAGTCGGAGACTGAATCCTTGAACTGACCTTTTTAAAGTAGTTTTCTTGATGTCACTTCTTGTCACTCCCCCACTTTATGGGAACCAATCACAGTCTTTTAATTTGCCAGCACTGCCCAAGGTGGGGCCATTGGCCTCTGGAGTTGTCACCCACTCTATCAAGTGACTTGTGAACTCTCATACTTAGTGTCTGGTAAGGCACAAAGTAGGGGTACTTAAATTTTTGATTAACTTAGAAGTTGCTGATTGATGGACAAAGAGTTTGCTTCACTCTTCACAGCTTCTAAAGTTATTTTGAAAAGAATTTCTTTCTAGTACTTCTTGCTAGGTTTTATTATCTCTGCATACAAATTTTTATCATTTAACTTTACCAAAGTTATTATTTACTTAATTTTGTTGGCTCTGAGATTATCTAAATATGTCATCATATTGTCTTTAACAATCAGTCATTTTGTTTTCTCTTGACCTGTTCTTATTCCTTTAATTTCTTTTTCTTGTTATTGTCTTAAGATATTATTTCTAGCACTATGTTAAATAGTAATGGTAATATGTAACAGAAGCAAGTATAAATATAAAGAACTTGTACTGTGTAATGCTTAAAACAGGAATTAATATGCTGTACATTATGATGAGTTTAAACTATTTTAATCCTTGGTCAAACTGATAGGATTTAGAGCTCACATGGTCCAACCCTTTTCATGAACTTACAGAGGTGATTATGATTCATATTGTTTTAGATGCAAATAGAATACAGTGTTCTTCTGTAGGAAGTGGGAAATTTGAATCTAGAGACCAAAAAGGAAAAATCAGGAACAGAAGTCTGGTTTCATTTTCTATGCTAAGATGCTAACTGAAGGTAGAGTGAATGAGATTGCCAAAGGGGAGAAAAGGTTTTTTTGTAAGTTCATATTTTTGAATATCTTGTATCAAAATATGTCAGATTTTATTTAAATTTTAAAATTCTAAGGAGAGATTGTGGTATTATAAAAAGGAATTCTTTAATTTAATGGGGGATCTAGAGGTCCTCTTAGCATAGAGCTGTGTAGGGATTAACCAGCCCACAGTGACAGAAAGTAGAAACCATAGAGACAGGAAGAAGGAAACCAAAGAGATAGGAAGTGAAGTAGGAAGAGGGCTTTTTGATCTGGCAGTTGCTGACAGGGCTGGCAGTTGCAGGGAAGTTGGCTGCTGGGTGAGAGTTAGTGGTTGACATTTGGTTGCTGGAATGTAAAGGCAGGCCTGAGCCTTTAGAGGGTTTTTTGTCTTTTAGTTTGGACTGTTAGGTTTTTTTTTTCTTTCTTGGAATTTTTGGAAAGTGGCTGGTCTTCATTGACAGACCTATTTGGGTTGGATTAAACACTGATTGGGTTGGTTTTGTTTGGGCTGGGTTGGGTTGGAACTTTGTGAAGTGGTTGTTATTAGTGGTAGTTATAGGCAGTTATATGTAGATATAGGCAGTTTTTGGTTGTAATTATAGGTACTGTAGGATAACTAGTATAAACATTAGGAAATTTTCTTTCTCTACCTCTTTCCTATATTTCTCTCCTTTACTCATTTTACTATATTCTTTTACTATCTCTATTTTAATTAAACTAAATTGTTAATTGTTAAAAGCTGCTAGAAGTTTTCTCTGGCTTAAAGGGATAATAATAATTTACAACTCTACTATATTCTCATTAAAACTTAAATTATTAAAAGTTGCTCTCTTATTTTGTTAAAACTCCTAATTTAACCCTTACAATGTATAAAATTAAATTTTTCTCATCGTCTGTCTTTACTTTTTCTTTTAGAGGAAGTCCTCAAGTAAAGGGAACACCTCATTTTAAGGAAGAACAATATGCTCCATCATTGCATTTGGAAATGAAAAAAGTACTGGATTTACAAGCACCTATCATTAGGTATACCATATCTTTGTTAGATTCAATATTTTTTATCTATTTGGGGTCTTTACTATTGCAGAGAGTGGTTGACTACTCAAAATTAGAGAATGGGCATATAAAAGAACAAGTCAAAGATTTGAATTAATTAAACTTGCATTTACTATTTTTGGCAGAGGAGACTCCTTAAATTGTACCAATGTAATATTAACACACTTGATTAATACTTTTGTGATTCACCTGTGGTGACTTTTTGTACAATGTTTATTCTCTTAAGGAGACTCTTGAGTTTACCATAGAATCCACATTAAGTATATCCTTTGCACATAATTTCTGTCAAATCCTTAAATACACAAGTAGTCATTTTCACTTAGGAATTTAAATATGTTTAAATTTTCCAAATGCTAACTCAGCCAATTATGGTTTTCATTTGGGAGGCACTTCCAAAATGGTTTCAGCAAACCATAAAATACCAATTTATCTCATTTTGTTAAGAGGTGTCATACAATATGGAAAGATAAAAGCCATAAGTTATTTTCACATATTTTATCTACATAATAAAACAGTCATATCATTTGGTTACGACACTTTTTTTTATTGAAACCAAAATGGGTTTTGAGGAGGAAATGTAGTAGTAGTTTGATTCTGTCTATTTCTCAGAGAAAAAAAGTAAAAACAAAGAAAAAGAAAAGGCATGAAAACACTAAGTCACAGTGGAGAAAGATGAAGAGGGTAAGGGAAGATATATGGCTGTGTCCTTACTCTGAAATTCTTTTATTTGATTATAATCTTCTGGTACATCTTTCCCTGTACCTTACAATTCCTAATCTGCTTCTTCATACTCAATGAGGTCTTCACATGCTCACCTATCAGTACTTTACTTGGTCTTCACACCCATAAGGACTATATTTTTTCTTCTTCCAATCTTTACCCTTTATTTGTTGAGCCAATTCTGTTGTACATTTCCTCAGTATTCATATTCCTTATTTGCACATCCAGTCATCTGATTGTGCTTTGTCAAATCCAAGTGCCAGATTATTTTCACTATCTGCCTCTCTCAGTTGTACTCACTTGCTTCTGAATAGAACTGGAGAAGGTCAAGAAACTCCTGATTGATTGGGTCCACTAGTGTAATAATTGGATAATTTAGATATTATATATAGATATATATAAAGGGCCCTCCCTTCAAGGAGGCAGGTTATTCTCTGTCCCACTCACCCATACCATTCTATATTCTTCAACTGATTTCCCTATCTTCCCTATTCCTCTCTCAGAGCTTCAACTTTCTCTTTGTTGATGCTTTCGTTACTACCTACATTCTAGTATTTCTTTTCCTTTACTTCATCCTACAGTGTTCACTAACTATTCTTCCATACCTCTCATTCGGATTTTTGCTAACCTTCTTGGAAAAAAACCCCCTATATACTCAGTACTTCCATTTCCTCATCTCTTCTAAACGTTCTGTATTCTGACTTGCAACCTCATCATTCAACTGAATTTTCTCTCCAAGTACTAGCAATTTCTTAATTGCCAAATTAAATGGCTTCTTAATTTTCATCCTTCTTAATTTCATTTGACCCATCTTCTCCCTCTTTATTTTCTTCTCTTTTGAGTATTTGTGACTGTCTTCTTATTTAACCTCCTACCCGTAAAAACCTCCTACCCGTTTTTCCACTCCCAAGTTTCCTCTGAAATTCTCTCCTACCATTAAGGGTACCTACCACTCTTGTCCTCACCCACATTCACAACCTCAATATCATTCTTGAGCCTCCACATATTCAGACAGTTGCTCAGGCTTGTATTTTATCTGTACAGCATCTGTCATACATGCCCCTTTCTCTCTTCTCACACATCTCTCATTTGGGTTCAGGCTCTCCATCTCTTGCCTTTACCATTGCAGAAGTCTTCTAATTGGTAACCCTGTCTCATCTCTCCCTACTCCCAAACCTGTTTTACTTTCTGCTGCCAAAGTATTTTCCCAAAGTATAGGTCTGATCCCCCCTACTTAGTAACTAACTCTACCCCTATTCAAGGATCACATATAAAGACCATTGGCATTTAAAGCTTTTCACAACAAGGCATCTTTGTTCTTTTCTAGTCTTCTTATACCACACACCCCTCTTCATATTCTATGAGCCAGCCATATTGGACTTCTTGCTAATCTTCAAACTCCATATTTCATCTCTTTGTGTCTTTGTATTGACCATCCCCAATACCTGTAATATTTTTTTCCTTATCTCTGTTTCTTAGAATCCTTGTGTTCCTTTGAGACTTAGCTCAACCAGTCTTTCAACAAGCATTTCTTAAGTGCTTCCTATGTGCCAGTGACAGCTTCCTTTTGGAGTCTCTAGAATGTGAATTTCTTAAGAGCAAGGACTGTTTTTGCTTTTCTTTTTGTCTCTTTGCACAGTACTGGGTAGGAAATGAATAAATTACTGCATAATCAATGCTTGTTGTTTGCTTTATTGATTCTTGAGTGGAATATGATAGAGACATAACTTATAATAGTAGTACTTTTAGTTTTTTGCTACATATAATTCTTTCTTATGGCACTGTTTTTATATTTTATTTTTCCTCAATAGGCTTATCATAATATGATTCCACAGTACCTGCTAGAGCACCTTATCTCAAGCTATTCCTTTTCACATATTGCATATTTATCTACCTTCTATTACTCCAATACTTTTTCCCTTTTTCCTTATCTTTCATGGGCATAACCCTACCTTCACAGTAGATTCCCCCTTCTTTTTCCATCTGTCAAAAAGTCTTTCCATGCACAAAGCACAATCTACTTGAAGCTTTCCTCATCATCCCAGATAAAAATTATCTCTTACTCTTCATATTTTCTCATAGAACTTTGTCTGGCTTT
Organism: Gracilinanus agilis; assembly: GCF_016433145.1. Lineage (NCBI taxonomy): Eukaryota > Metazoa > Chordata > Mammalia > Didelphimorphia > Didelphidae > Gracilinanus > Gracilinanus agilis. Next base: position 125,271,019 of record NC_058130.1, on the reverse strand, counting down.
TCTTTTCAAAGCTGTCATTTTTTCCTTATACATATTTGTGTATGTATGCAGTTCTTTCTTTCAGAATGCATACTTCTCAAGGATAGAAAGTCTTCATTTTTCCCCTTTTTAAATTATAAAGATTTTTTATTTTATCAGTGACACGTAATAACAAATTTCCACTTAAGTTTTCCAAAGTTATGTGAACCAAATTGTCTCTCCCTCCCTTCACTCACTCCTCCTAGAGCTAGCAAGCAATTCAGTCTGGGTTATACTTGTATTATCATGCAAAACATATGTCTGTGTTTTTCATATTTGTAAGAGAATAATCATATAAAACCAAAACCCCAAAATAAAAACCCAAATAAACTAAAGTGAAAAAATTGTATGCTTTGATCTGTATTCCTACTCCAACAGTTCTTTTTCTGGAGTTGGATAGCATTCTTTGTCATATATACCTCAGAATTGTCCTAGATCTTTGTTTTGCTGAGAGTGGCTAAGTCTATCATAGGTGATCATTCCTCAATATTACTGTTACTATGTACAATGTTTTCCTGATTCTGCTTATTTTACCCTGCATCAGTACATATAGGTATTTCGATCTCTTTGAAATCATCCTGTTCATCTTTCTTATGGCAAAATAGAATTCCATCACTGTCATATACCACAATTTATTCAGCCATTCTCTAATTGATGGATGGCCCTTCAATTTCCAATTCTTTGCCACCAAAAAAAGAGCAGCTATAAATGTTTTTGTGTAAGTAGGTCCATTCTCCCCACCCTCCTTTTCTTTCTTTGGGATACAGACCCAGTAGAGGTAATACTGATATAAGTGGTAGCCATTCTTTTATAACCCTTAGGCCATAGTTCCAGATTGCCCTCCAGAATGGTTGTATCAATTCACAGCTTCACCAGCAATGCATTAGTGTCCCAATTTTGCCACATCCCCTCCAACATTTGTTATTTTCCTTTACTGTCATATTGGCCAAGCTGACAGATATAAGATGGTACCTCAAGAGTTATTTGAATTTGCATTTCTCTAATCAAGAGAGGTTTAGAACATTTTTCCATATTATTATTGATAGCTTTTATTTCTTCATCTGAAAACTGCTTATTCATATCCTTTGACCATTTGTCATTTGGGGAATGACTTGTATTCTTATAAATTTGACTTAGTTCTATAAAGGGGAAAATTAGGGTTTGGTTGACTGAATATTAAAAGTTTTGGTTGCCATGGAATTGATTCAAGTCCTAATGAAAAACCTCAAGTCAAAATGACTTTTATGGTAGTTTATTTACAAATGAGAAGAGAGAGTGAAAGTTAGAAAATCAGAGAGAGGATAGGGTAAGATAACTAATCTAATACACTAAGTAATTTACTCTGACCCCTGGCTCAACCCAGGCAAGACTAATTAGTCTTCAGCCAGAGAAGGCTCAGCCTTGAGCCAAGGGCCTGGGCCAAGGGTAGGGGATAAATGAAGCAAAAACTTTAGTCATAAAACTTCTCTTGAAAGCAGAGTTCCTTCAGAGAAATCCAGGAAGAATCTGTCTTTCCATTTACCATGTGATAGTACAGAGGTAGAGATTTAAGAACAGTCTCACTAAGGTCTTAGGTCTCAGGTCCAGCAAGCAGTGTCTCCAACTTGAGCTCCAGCTCCAAAAAGCGAACAAGAACTGCCTACAGGAAGTTGTCATTCCCTTTTAAAAGCGCTTCTTTTGTGTCACTTCCTTTGCCTTCCTCTTAGTTTATGTGCCCAATCACAACAAACGCTTTGCTTAGGACTGCCCAAGGGGCAGTCAGTTCTGATTTGTCACCCACTCTTGCACACGTGGGTTCCAGACCTGCCCCACTTGAGAATTAAGTGGTGGTGTTTACACTTTTGGTGATTAAATCTAAAAAAGGGAAGGGTAGGTTTAATTTCATTATCACAGTCCTCTATAAATTTGGGGGGGGGGGGAAATGAGACCTTTATCAGAGAAATTTGTTATAAAAAATTTTCCCCAGTTGTTTGCTTTGGTTTTTTTAATTTAACATAGTCAAAATTATTCATTTTACATCTTGTAATTCTTAGAAATTCACTTAGTGACATTTGAGCCCTTAAGTAAATGTTTTTATTTGTCAGCTTCATTCCTACTGCCACTTCATGGTAGCAAAATATGATGCTAAGGAAAGAAAAAATAGGGATCAAAAATTAACCCTTCTCAATTCAAAGTACGAATCTAATGTTATAGGGAAATGGGGGAGGGAACAGTAATGTCTGTCTTCATTGTGGTAAAAAATTGCATAAACTGATTTTTTGCAAATGAAATGTTGAAAATATTAAAATAAAAGTTATAGGGGGCAGCTGGGTAGCTCAGTGGATTGAGAGCCAGGCCTAGAGACGGGAGGTCCTAGGTTCAAATCCAGCCTCAGACACTTCCCAGCTGTGTGACCCTGGGTAAGTCACTTGACCCCCATTGCCTACCCTTACCACTCTTCTACCTATAAGTCAATACACAGAAGTTAAGGGTTTAAAATAATAATAATAAAAAAAAGAACAAAAAAAAAGTTATAGGGACTAGATGTGTGATTTCATTAAGATTTAGAACTCTTATAAAAGCACCTTTACTACTTTAATCTTATAAAGTTGCCCTAGTGCACTGAATAGTTCAGTGCCTTGCCTAGAGACAAACAACTAGCATATTGCAAAGGCAGAACATAAACTTATATCTGCCATGCTTTAAAACTGCCGTTCTATCTACTATATCATGCTACCTTAATTAGAAATAATAGTGATGGGGGCAGCTGGGTAGCTCAGTGGATTGAGAGCCATGCCAAGAGTTGGGAGGTCCTAGGTTCAAATCTGGCCTCAGACACTTCCCAGCTGTGTGACCCTGGGCAAGTCACTTGACTCCCATTGCCTAGCCTTACCACTCTTCTGCCTTGGAGCCAGTACACAGTATTGACTCCAAGATGGAAGGTAAGGGTTTAAAAACAATATAATAATAATGATGATGATGATGATGATGATGATGATGATGATGATGATGATGATGATGATGATGATGATGATGATGATGATGATGATGATGATGATGATGTCGTCAGTAATGTGGAATGTAGTTAATTTTGTTGCTTAATTATCCTTGGAAGAATTTTAGTTATTTTTTTGGTTTTGTTTTGTTTTGGGGTTATTGTTTTTTTGTTTTTGTTTTTTGTTTGCTTTGCTTTTATTAATTAGTTTTGTGACATTGAATAGTTGATAACATGCCATTGTGGATAGAGAACCATTATGAATCAGAGTATTCCTGTTCCATTTCTGGCACACATTGGCTGTGTGATCTTTTGTCAGTCTCTTATTTTCTTGGTACCCCTAACAGCTCTCTAAAATTATATGTGGCAAAAAAAAAATTATTGATCTACTTATTAGAAGTTTCCTTACCAGGAACAATGAAATCCCAAATCAGGACTTGACCCTCTTCCTCCTATAACTCAGTAGTGTTGGTTTAAAAAAATCCATTTACTGCAATCTTATGTGATGCAATAGGAAGAAAATGTGTACTCAAGGAAAAGGGAATGATGATTATCTCATATAATCATGACAGTGTGAATAGCCTCTACTGTCACAAACATACTTGATAGAATATAAAAAATTCTACTATTTCAAACATATTTGAGATTCTAGATCACATACTTTCCCCAGAAAATCATTTAATTAGTTTGTGTTTCATTCTTTGATTAAACTAGCACCTAATTGTAGATGAGAAGAGCAACTCTTCGTGTATATTTTAGAGAAACTAAACTAGCAATTAACTATTACCAATGTATACTTCCAAAATAGAAACTGAAATTTAAGAATAGTACACTGATATGACTATAATTTCCCAGTCTGGTAAAAAAATGTTCAGTGGCACAAATTATTTCTTCTGTTTTCAAAAAAAAAAAAGCACGATTTACTTTTGTGCTAATTAATTTGCTGACACTTTAAAAACTTGACAAAGTGAAGTGAGTTTTCCATCTCCCAGGATATTTAAGTAACTGCTATGTAAACGGTATTTACAATTTAATATCTATATGACCTTTTAAGAGAAAAAATCCAGCTTAATATATTATTCCACAATGTATGGCGGTTTGCCACACTTAAAAGTAATAGCACTGATTAGAGAACAGTGTAGCTTTACACCATAGTCAATTTAAGCTATGAAATATGAATTTTATCTCAAGAAAGTATATCAATGGTGTAAGCTTTGTTCTGCAGATAGTGCCTACTGTACTTTATTAGCTTAGAGATGAAGAAAAAGTATTTGTCATTTTTATTTATATAACTTGTCTTTACCTTCCACCCAAAACACCAGACTAGAACTTATTTTCTGAATGCTCACCCAGTGTTAAAGGCCTGTCTTATATAAACAAATGCCTTAGCTAGTGAGTTACTTAAATATATATAGTAGCCCAAACCTTGCCCTGTTCCACAAATGGATCATCTTGTTTTCCTTCTTAACAATTTACTTTTCTCTCCCAGAATTTCATCTACAAATAATAATAATGTTAGAGATCATTTACTTCCTCCCTATATCTGAAATGCTTATAAATTCTTATTCAAGCCCCACAGCAATTTTTTCGAATCTTTTCTCACCTTTAACCTAGAACCTTGGCCTCTGCACTTAATGGCATAAATAACACTTAATAAATTCTTATTGACTGACCCACACACAAACCCATTGCTTTCCTGAAGGCTGAGTCATTATACAAAAGATAATTGTCCCAGCTTGGTTTCCTTTTAAGAAAATTGGGAATCAATTCAGACAGCTATTTAAAAAAAAATAAAGGTAAGTTTAGCTGGTAGATTTATGAAATACTGTTCCATACCACAAAGATTAATAGCAAATAAAATAAAAGCCAAAGACTCATAACAAACTCTAAATGAGTCATACTGAGTGAATACAGTTCTCATTCAACTCAGAAGGTTCACTGATATTCTCTTTTCAGTTAAAGTAATGAACATTTATTCAGCAAGCATTTAGTTTGCTATATGCCAGTGACTATGCCAATTACTAGGGATGCAGAAGGGAAAAACTAGTTAGTAGTCATTTTTTTTAAGTAACTCATTTCACTGAGGGAAACAACACATACATATATAAATAGAAAATATTTTCAAATCAAATACAAAGTCATGTTTGATAGTAGGTAACTTGATAGTTGAAGGGACTATCTCATAAGCTTCCAGGCTTGAGGATCCTTAAATTTTACATTATAAACACCTGGCTTTAAATCCTTACTCACTTAGTTATGGCGTATGTGATTTCTAGACTTCTCAGTTTCCTCAAATGTAAAATGAAGGCTTTGGCTTAGATGAAGAATTCTTAACCATTTTATGTGTCACAGATACCTTGGTGAAGCCTATGGATCCCTTCTCAGTATTATAATGTTTTTAAATACATAAGATTACAAAGGAAACCAAATATTAATGAGAATAAATATATGGAGGGAAGGGAGTTTCCTCATCTAAATTCATATGACCTTGTGAATCCTATATTAAGTACACCCAATCAAAATCCATGAGATTATTAATCCATTTAAGTCACCATTTTAGATGGAAATCTTAAATTATACTGAACACTTCCTTGACTTCTTTAACAAGAAACAAAAAAGATCCAGGCATTATGAATGTTATTGATCATGCTGTTGTAATATGGTGACTTTTGAGGTTAATAAACATATAATTTATAGGTCGATGATACTTTCTTTAAACTCAGATTTATTTTACTATGCCAAATCCTTTTCCTCTCTTAATTTATTTTTATTAATGGAATGTTTATTTTATTTTATTTTATTTTTAACATTCATTTTTTATTTTTATTTTGAGTTTGAAATGCTCCACGTTCCTCTTTCCTCTTCCTCCTCCCTTTTGAGATAGCAAGCAATCTAGTATAGATTCTACATGTGCAGTCATGTAAAATTCTTTTTCATATTAGTCATTTTGTGGAAGAGATCTTGATGAAAGGGAGGTAGGGAGGTAGGGAGGTAGGTAGGTGGATCGATTGATTTGGTCTGCATTTAGATTTCATCATTTCCCTCTCTGCAGGTGGATGGCACTCTTCATCATTAGGCCTTGGATCACCATATTGCTAAAAGTGATGTCATTTTTAGTTGTTCAGTAAATAAACATGCTGTCAAAGAACATGTATACAATGTTCTTTTAGTTCTCACTTTGCATCAGTTCGCATAAGTTTTTCCAAAATCATCTAAAGCCAGTGTAAATTTTGAATACTTAAATGTGCAAATTCTTCTTCACCAGTATGAACTTTGATAAGGTTGTTTATTCCATCAACTATTTGAGTTTTAAATTACACAGTTTTAAACCTTCATATTTTCTTTCTCTTTAAACTGTGACTTTACCTTCTCTGTGATATGCAGCAGTTCAGTTGCCCCTGACTTCACCATTGAAACTCCCCCCACACTATCCTAATGAGTTCTGGTCATTGCAAGAAAAGCAACTAGATACAATCTTAACAGCATTGCGCTTCAAGTCAAAGGACTTGAATTTGAATCCCAGCTTTGTCATTTATTACCTATGTGATCTTAGATGGGTTACTTAACTTTTCCAGGCATGTTTTTTCACCGGTAAAATGTCAAAGTTGGACTAGGTGAGATTTCTTTTCAGATCCAGATCTGTCAGTAAGCATGTATATAAAAAGCACCTAGTATATGCCAGACACTTTGCTAAAGGGAAAAGTTAGTCCTTGCCCTTGAGGAGCTCACAGTCTAATTGAGGAGATCTATATTCCTCTTCTGGTTAAAACCCATCATTTTATAGACTGGAAAACTGAGGGAAACGATTTCTCCTACTGAATCACAGAAGAGCTACAATTAGAATCCTGCCCTCTCTCCAAATCTAGTTTTCCTTCCATTGTACTCACACTGTGACTACAAACTTTATGCTAGACTACAATTTTTTTCTTTCTGCCATCAATTTTTTTTGTCTTTTCATTTACTTTTATGCAACCTCTTCTCATTGTTGCTTATATATTTGTCTCTAGCAGCCCCTTATCCTGTTTGCTATATCTAAATCATAGGCTTGGAAAGCAGTTGTCCTATCTGTTAAAACTATAGATATGAATGTTTTTCATATTTCTTACCTTTGCAGAAAGGTGAAGAAGGGGTTAGAGGGAGGGACAGATTTTGAAACTAAAAATAAAATTTAAAAAAGATTTTCTATATGTGCATATGAGTAAGTAGACGCTTGACCAGAATGGCTGTTTTACCAGCAAAATGTATGAGCTTTTTTCTTTGGACTTGTAATTTTTTTTTTTTTTTTTGCTACTCTGGTTCTTCTGAATTCCAGTTAGGTGAGATATCACTTTAAATTGCTTTATGAATTTGAGAATTTATAAAAATTCTTGAAGATCTGTATACTATCTCAGTGAATTTATGATTTTTAAAGCATTGATTCTAAATTATTATTTTCCATACAGTTTGCAATCAATGCTGGAGGATCTTCTGGTTGCTACATCTGATGGACTACTTCATCTTATTCACTGGGAAGGGATGACAAATGGAAGGAAAGCCATCAATCTCTGTACAGTACCATTTTCAGTAGACTTGCAGTCATCTCGAGGTAGTTATACCCTTCTATGTCTGAAGTAGAAGAATCTACTTTTAAAAATTGTTTTTTAGAAAAAAAAATGAGATTTTAAGTAACCATATAGTAAAACAACCATTACAAATAACAGATTGTAAAATATTTTCCATATCATCTTATAAACATATCTATACCTAACTAATCATTTATGTTTCAAGTTGGTTTTTTAGAATTTTCTTACTTTTCATAGATCTTCCTATTTCTACACAGACCTGTGTTTATCCATCTTAATTTATAAAAGTCTGTTTAGCTGATGGACATTTGCATTATTTGCATATTTTTCTATTGTGTTTGGGTCAACTATAAACATACTATACAAACAGATCAGTTTTTCATTAATCACAGTGTATGTCAAAGGGTATATATAGACTTTGTCTTTTAATTGTTACATTACTTTTCAGAACTATTATATTCTCAACTACTTGGGTTTCATATTGCTTACACTCCACCTTTCACCTCCCACTCAAACATTATGCTCTCACTCCTGTGGTCTTGAACTGTGATTGGTGAGCATTCACTTTACTTTGACCAGTCTAAGGCCCCTCTCACATCTCCCTCTCTTTCTGTCTCCATGCCACATTATCATTTGTGCATTATCAGTCTCTCACTCCAACCCCAACTAATTGCTAACTTAATGTATGTGAGGTATTATCTAACATAATGGTAAATAATTGAAAGGGCAAGGTGTTATCTATGTCAATTTACTGCCAAATACTGATTTCTTTTCAGTAGTAAAATGTAGTTCAATCTGAGATATTTATTTTGCTTTTTCTTAAAAGTAAAATTTTTTAAATTATCAATTTTTATTTCCTATTATCTTTATTTTCCCATTCCCCTCTATCCAGAGTGTCATCTCTTGTAATTAATAAAAAAGAGAGGGAGAAAGCAGTATAGCAAAAATAACACTCAGACTATAATGTTCTAGTCCTATATTTCTGCAAAGAAGGAAGGTTTATTTTCTCCCTTTTTTTTCAGGGGCATTCGATCATTATAACTGCATAGCATTCAGTCTCATTTTTTTCTTTCTCTTAACATGGTTGAAGTTATATTTATTATTTATTATTTTCCTGGTTCTGCTTACTTTTTTAATTAGTTCATATGCCTTCCTTAGCTTCTCTGAATTCTTCCTGTTCATCATTTCATATGACATAGTCATATTTCATTGTAACTAATACCATAGCTTGTTAAGCCCCTTCTCCATCGCTGGGTTCTTAAAAATGAAGTTACTCAGTTTTATTAAATTACTAAATATACGTTTGCATATAAGAAACTTGCAATCTTCCAAGTAATACTATGAGAGCATTGTTTATTATGAATATTCATTTCCATATTTTTTCATTAGCAGGTTCATTCTTGGGATTTGAAGATGTGCACATCAAAGATATGGAATATTGTGCTACACTTGATGGGTTTGCTGTTGTATTTAATGATGGTAGAGTTGGATTCATTACACCAATGTCAAGTAGATTTACTGCTGAGGTATGGCTTATTTATTACATAGAGGCCAAACTTCATTTTCTTTTCATTAATATTGCCCTTAATGGCAAAATATCTAGGCATCCCTTCTCCCCTTTAAAGATTAAGTGTTTTAACATTTTAAAGTAGTTTTTATTTCATCATGTATGATTTTAGGCTTAATGAACCTAGTACGCATTTTAAATTATAATAACTGCAAATAGGCAGAATATTAAATTATCTACTTATGATGATTTACTTTTCCTAGTAAATTAGAGGAGAAAAGGAGGATTTTTGCTGACCTCTCAGCTTATAAAGAGCTAAATGCCAGTAATTATGAATATCTATTAAAATATTTATAGAAAATTAAATCTTTGGTTTTAAAATTTATATAAAGTACTATTCTTTCAGTCAATTTTTTCTAAGCACTATATAATTATTCTCATACTTATACAAAATAGATATTTAATATTTGTGGCTGTAGAAATTATGTTATTTTCCAATTAATATCCAAGCTTAAAAATAGAAAAGTGAAGTCTCATCATATAACATTATGATTATAAATTATTAAGAACAAAAGAATGTCTATGTCTTACCAAGTACCAAATGGTACTTAATAAATATTTGAGTGAATAGTTTTAAAGTATATAAAACTTTATGGTTCTCAGCACTCAAAAATGTTTCAAAATTTAGCAGATTCAATTCTAAACTACTAACCAAAGTATGATTTTAGATACTGCTTTTTAACATTTTCTATTATCAGTCAGAATAATACATTTTTGTCATTAGAACATTTAATGAATGTGGTACATACTCAGCATTTTTTAGTAAACTATATTCTTATCCTTAGGATTAAATGATCAGATCTATACAAGTTTTTTATAACTTTAAAAAATTGAGCACTTTTCTCATCATGGTATTAGCCTAGCATCCATAAATTGCTAGTTAGATATAGGCTTTGTCCTTGGTGGAGTTAGTATAAGAGGGAATCAAGGTAGATGGATATAAATTCTTAAACTAAGGAGGAGAACCTACATTTATTACTTGTCTACTCTTTGCCAGTCACTGTGCTGAATACTTTATAAATAGTGAATTTGTAATTTCCAACAACCTTGGGAGGTTAAATGCTATTATTATTATTCTCATTTTATAGATGAGAAATATGAGACAAAGAGGTTAAGTGACTTTCCCAAAGTCTCACAGAATGGAAATATATAAGGTTGGGTTTAAAATCAGATTTTCCTGACTCCATGGCCCAGTACTCTATCCATGCCTCTAACAGTTGAACAAATATTGGACATATGTTTAATATATTTACATGTATAAGCAAAGGAATAATTATATAGCTTTGTAAATGAAAAGGAATATTCCTTGAGAAAACATGGGCCAAGGAAAATTTCTTAACTCTTTTTCAGTTAGAAAAACCTTTACTAGGGGAGTGGGGTTTCAGAATATGTCTAAAGGAAAACAGTTTGTTAGATTGGGGAGGAGGACAAGGATGAATATTTTAGAACTAAATCATCAGCTTGTGATTAGTATCATCATTGGAGTCAAGATAATATTAGCTCATTTATCTCTTCAAGCAGAAGCATGAACCAAGATATAAAAAGCAGTAAGTGTGTGCACATGATGGCCAGTAAGAGACACTGATAGTCCTGATAGAAGATAGGATGTTAGCTTTTCTCAATAACATAGTAAAAAGCTACTCTAGGGCTCTTCTATAAAGGAAAGGTAACAGAATGGTGGGGAGACAAGAAACCTGTGATAGTCATTTGGAACAGGGAAAATATGATTAATTTTTTACACAGTTGAACTTGTGCAATTTAGTCTTCAATTCATCACACAATTTATTCAGTGCCACTCAAAAGCATCTAATCTAGAGGAAAAATGAAAGTCCTTATCCCCTGGCCCATTCTCATTTATCAAATGAAAATAATTGTATACTTTTTATTTTCCTTAATTCTCAGAATTTCTACTTTGTTACTTAGTTGTATACTCTTCTTTCTTTGGAACATAGACCTAATAATGATAAAGCTGGATCAAAGGGTATATACACAGTTTAGTAACTTTGGGGACGTAGTTTCAAATTATTTTTTAGAACAGCTGAACTAATTCACAATTCCACTACTATATATATCAGTTTTCCCATAGTCACTTCAGCTTTTGGCATTTTCCTCCTTTGTTATCTTTGCCAATCTGATGGATTTGAGATAGAACTTCTCTAATCATTTATGATTAGAAATATTTTTTCACATGAATGTTGATCCTATGGATTTCTTCCTTTGAATTTTGCCTATTCATAGCCTTTGACTTTTTTATACTCTGAGGAATGCCTCTGAGTCTTATAAGTTTGAATAGGTTCATTAAATATCTTTTTTATAAGATTATTTTCAGAGAAATTTGATTCTAAATTTTTTCTGAGTTACATGTTTTCCTTCTAATTTTAACAGCAGATTTGTTTATTAAAAATCTTTTTAGCATTGTATGATCAAAATTCTCCTTTTTATCTTATGCAGACCATACCGGTATTGCCCGAGAATCCATGGCAAAATTACGAGAGCGATTAGCTCAAAAGAAGAGGGAGGCCAAGGCACGAGAAGGATGGTTTAATACACTCCTTAAAAACTCCCCTTGGCTATCTACTCTGATCCCTACTATTATTACACCACTTCTCATTCTTATATTAGCTCTTACTTTTGGCCCTTGGGTTTTCCAATGTCTAACCAAATTCATTAAATCAAACGTCGACTCAGCCCTTGATAAGTTTCCTACGGTTCAATGCCATCGTATTCAGATAACGGACGCGGAACAACCTCACGATACTCATCTACATTTTAACAGGATGGTAACCCAATGACGGGAATAGCACAGGTCCTCGACCCTTGATGGTCGAGTAACTCCCCCTGTGTAGCCTAAGACAGGGGCCGTCGCTGCGAATATCATCTATGGATCAATTGGGAAACATAAGGTGCTTTGAGAAATGGTATAGACTTGGAGGAAACAACGGTCAAAAGGAGCGCACTTAGTCATTATGCCCTTCATTTAAAAATAAAGAAAGGGGGAATTGTTAGGAGCCAAGACTATAAAATAAAAATAGTAACCCTTCAAGAACGATATGGATTATGAGCCCCGCATGGGCGGAGGCATAGCTGCAAAACGTCCTCCAGACTTTCCACATAACTGCGTGTTCTTTTTCCATGTTCCTGCTTCGTAACTACTTGTTCCTTTCTCTCTTCATCCCGACCGCCAACCCCCTCACCCTGAACATATATATTCTTGCCCTATACCAGCAATAAACGGGCCATGTTCCATTAGACTTCCTTGTCTTCTTGCGTGCATGGTTCCCCTCTCTTCCCCTATGGTCTCTCAGGTGGCTGTTCCCGAACACCCCATAGTTGAATCCGGCTGGTTCCGGATAGTAATCCACTTTATTGCTTGTTTAGCCATGAACTGTCTCAGTGTCTAAGATCTGAAAAGCACTAAGTAAATAAATGTTAGCTATTATGATTAAGAAAGAGAGTTCATTGGGCAGCTGGGCATCTCAGTGTTTTGAGAGCCACATCTAGAGATGGGAGGTCCTAGGTTCAAGTCTAGCCTCAGACACTTCTTAGCTATGTGAACATAGGCAAATCACTTAATCCCTATTGCTTAGTCCTTACCACTCTTCTATCTTAGAACCAATACACAGTATTGATTCTAATATGAAAGATAAGGGTTTGGGTTTTTGTTGTTGTTTTTTTGTTTTGTTTTGTTTTTATAGAAAGAAAGACGGTACAATCAGATTAAGTCCACAAAGAAGAAAACATTAAATTAAGTGTATTTCTATCTGCTGGGTACTGTCCTTTACAAATATTATCTCATTTGATCCTTATAGCAACCTTGGAGATAGATTTTTCCTTGCTTATGATTTGTTTGGGTGACCTTTTATGTGTCTACATATAACATTTTCATGTATGTTTTGAGGTGTTAGTCTGAACATAATTTCTGCCAAACTCTTGCTCAACATTTGTAGCAATTTTTGTTGAATAGTAGTAACCCAGTAACTTGAATCTTTAGGTTTATCAAACATTATGCTACTGTAAAAATGGAGATAATAATAGCATCTACCTCCCAAGTTGCTATGAACATAAAATATTTGTTAAGCATTTAGCACAAAGTAGATACTGCTTATTTCCTTTCTTCCTTTTTTGTGTACCTAATCTGATTGAACTCTTTTTAAAAATAATATTAATAATAGCTGACACTTAGTGACTTAATGTTTGCAAAATGCTTTAGAAATACTATTTCATTTTATTGTCACAGCAACCTTGAGAGGTAGGTGCTAAAATTCACCCCCATTTTACAAAGAAGGAAATTATGGACAGACAGAGATTAAGTAATTTGCTCAAGGAAACAGCTATTAAATGTCCAAGACTGAATTTGAACTTAGGTCTTACCCCTTCTAGGTTCAGTACTCTGTTTACTATATCACCTAGCTACTAATACTAAATACCAAGATTGTTTTAGTAATAGCTATGTTATTGTACCATGTGAGTTTAATACTCCCAAAGACTCCCTTCCTTTGCCTTTTTTTCAGTAATGTTGATATTTTTGACCTTTTATTTCTTTATATGAATTTCCTTATTTTTCTTCATAAAATATTCTTTTGGTGCAGCTTGAATACATAAATTGTCATTTTTGCAGCTTGAATACAAGATTGTCATTTTTATTATATCAGATCAGCCTATGCATACTTCTCTAATTATTTAGGTCTTAAATCTACAAGAGTATTTTGTTCTTGGATGAATATTGGTATATATACTTCCAAATATCAGTTTTATTCAGAATTCTATTTTGAATAGAATTTTTCTTTTTAGCTCTTCTTGATTTTGGTGGTAATAGTGTTAATGATTTATATGGATTCATGTTATATCCCTACAGGTTTGCTGAAGTTATTCTTTTCAATTAATTTTGGTTGAATCTAAGATTTTCTAAGTACACCACCAGATCTGCAAAAGTGGAAATTTTGTTTCCTCTTTTCCTATGCTTGTTACTCCATCTCTTTTTTTTTGTCTTATTGCTAAGTAGTATAGCAATATATAATATCTCATTGCCAGGTGATAATGGACATCTTTGGAAGTCCTCTGGCTCTTCTCTATTACCTTAATGTTTTTTAAACTTAGATTTTTTTACTAAAGAAAGTTCCATTGGAATTTTAAAATGGAAATGTGTATTAGATATTGTCAAGAGCCTTTTCCTCATCTATTATTATAATCATATAGTTCTTCAATTATTCATTGACGTGGCTTATTATGTTTATAAGTATTTCTTATGTTGAATAAACCCTGCTTTACTATTATAAATACTAATGTGGTTATTTTGTATGATCTTTCCTTGTGTTAGGGTAGCTTACTTGCTCATTTTTTATTTAAATTCTTTGCATTAATATTCATTAGGGATATTGTTCAATAGTTTTCTTTTTCTGTGTTGTCTTTTCCTGATTATCAAGTTTATTTATCAAGATCATATTTGTATTAAATAGATTAGAAGGATATCTTTTCATATTTTTGATGATGTCTTTATGAGCCAATATATGGTCATTATATTATACACAGTATACTATACACAGCTGTTCCTATTCAGTTACTGCCAAGTATTGGTTTTTACCTTCTTTCTTGTTTATCTTTTAGTTTAGGTCAGAAAAAAGTACATGAAAGAACTCCTGCTATAGTTTTGTCTTATTTCTCTTTCCATTTCATTTAACTTTTCTTCTAAGTATTTAAATGCTATACTATTTGGAGAATGTCAGGGTGGGGAGACGAATATTGATATGTATTTGTTATCATTGGTGTTTTTCTCATGTAATTTCCCCTGCTCATCTCTTTTTATCATCTCTATATTTACTATAGCCTTATCTGAAATTATGATTGCTACTCTTTGTTTTTTAGTTCAGCTGAATTATAATAGATTCTGCTCTATCCCTTCATCTTACTTGTTTATTTTTATTCTTATAAACAACATATTATCAAAATTTATCTTCTGTTCTGTAGATCTGTTTGTAGATTTTTTTCCACTTCATGGGCGAGTTTATCATATTCACTTTGTTAGTTAAAATTGTTCATTGTGTAATTTCCACATTCTGTCCTTTTTCAATTTTTCCTCTTTTTGCTGTTACCCCTCTCTTTACAAATAAAATGACAAAAGAGGGAGTTTGCTTGACACTGGTGATCTTCTATGTGAAACAATTTATTTTCTCTCTGTTATAACTCTTTTCTTCTAGTTATACTGCCCTTAATCCCAGGATTTTACTATTTCTTTTTTTTCCTTTTATTCTACTACTTTTATATTCCTCTCCAACATTTGAGTTTGTTTTGATGATGACCATTCCCATACCTACATAACCCTCTCTCTTAGAGCCCATTTCATCTATCCTTTATCTCTTCTCTCTATTTCTCCTTTAAATTTAATGCATTTCTACACCTATATCTTTATGTATGTGGGTCTTTAATTATGTTCAATATTCCTTTACCATTTTAGATGAAAGTGAGGTTTATGGAATTCTTCTTCCTCCTGAACTTTCTTCCATGACTACATATTCTTCTAATTTCTCTTTCCTCTTCCCTTTCTTCCCTAATTGTACTGTCCCTCCTTTTTTCGTCTTTTCCTAAGAGAATTAAAACAGAACAAAATTATCCACAGAATTTCTTCGTTTTTATCTTTCTCTATGATCCTTAAAGATAATAAATTCTGAGAAGATATTATTTCTTATCCCCCTATCAATATGTAAACAATTCATCCCTAAATATTCCTTTTCAATTAAATAAATATGTTTGCCTTTCTGTTTTTCTTGGTGCCTGTGTTTCCATTTCCAAACACCAATCGTTCTGACTTTTTTTTTTAAATCAGAAATGCTTGCACATTAGAGCCCCACTGCCTTTTTATTTTTTAATCTTCTCTTTGGAGTAGTCTTAATTCTGGTGGATAGGTTTTCCTGGGTTGAGCTTTTTTAGTCCTTGCTTTTTGGAATATTGTATTTCAAGCTATCTTTCTTGGTGATGCTTATTGTGATTTCTTGGAATCTGAAGTTCTTTTTGGCTGCTCATAGTGATTTTGTTTTCTTTTGGGGTTTCTTTTTAGGAGGCAATGGATCGAGTCTTTCCATTTTCACTTTGTCCTCTTTCTAAGAGTTCTAGGAAACTTTCCCATGAAATTTCTTGAAATATGAGATTCAGATTTTATTTTTGATAAAATATTTCTTACATTTTCTTCTTTTAGTCTCCCTCATCTTTTGAAATATGTCTTAACAGCAATAAAGCGCTGTTTTCTGATTTTCAGGACATTCAGTTCTTATGTGAGGTTTTCTACCATTTCTTACAAAGTGACAACTTTCCTTGCCATTCCTTAGCTTTTCCATTCTGTATCTCTTGTTTCATTTCTCCTAGGCACTCCTGCAGTCCCTGTGGTCAGGACATTTTTTTCTCTGAGGCTTTACATGGATATGTTGTGAGGTCACTCCCAAGGGGGTTTACCCCTGGGCATCTCTCCAACCAAGGTATTTCTTAATGGCATTCAGAGTTTTTCTTAGTTTGCTCATCTCATCTCATCTGCCTCAAATGTAAGCTGCAGGGCCTGTTCTTGGATCAGTCACAACTGTCACAGGATTCTGGGATTGCTGATGCAGGATTTTGCCTAAAGCTTTTCTCTAAGAGCTGGATTCAGACAACCATGCTCCTCAGCTAAACTGGTTTAGAACCCTGGAAGGTAGGCTCCTAATATGAAGGGGCTTTTGCTTTCCACCTTCCTGGAATGTTCTAATCCTGCCTACATGCTATTTTCTACTTACTCTAGCCTGACTAACCCAGAGTCTCCACAAAAGTCTGACAAGGATCCCTCTTAAGATTCCTACAAGTGACTTACTTTTTTAGAGTGGTATGTTTCTAAGCTCCAGTGATATCTGGGCTCCCTCCCCCATGTCTTGGCACACTGCCATCTCCCTATAATTTGATGTTCCCTAACGAATATTTATTAAAAAGCTAGTTCAGAGAACTTTTTGCACCTAGAAGCTCAGAGAAATGTAAAGCTTAAATAAGACATGACCCTTTGCTTAAGAAGCTCACTATCTAGTATGGAAATAAACTACTAAAACAGCTATAATATATAAACATATCATATCATCATCTCAATATCTTTTACCAGGTAGCTTATGTGGGGTACAGTCTATTGGCCTTATTTTCTTCCTCTGTAAAATGGAGAATAATAGCACTACTTCCTAGGTTATTATGAAGAAAAAAATGAGATATCTGTAAAGTGCTTTGCAAACCTTAAAGTGCTATAGAAATGCAAAGTATTGGCTCAAACTTAAACCAGATTTTACCTGACCCTTGAAAAGAAAAGTTAGGTTCTAGGGTTATACCTTATTTCATTCTGAAGCTCAAATCCTTTCAAAGATGATAGGGATATAAAAGTGCTGAGAAGAGAAGCTTTTCTTTAAGATACTTAAGTCTTTTCCCTTCCTTAGATTTTAGTTGTTATTTAAGCAGTAAATTATTTCCCATATAGAGACTAGTTTTTTTTACCTCTCAAACTTCAGTGACATTTTAAGGTGGCCTGACTATGCCAGTCACCTGAAGTACTGTTGTAAAACCTATAGAAACATTTTCATGAATTCTCAGCAGCAAAAAGACCTTAGAATGGGAAGTTGTTCTCCTTTCCCTTGCCCTTTAACATGAGCTATTATCTGTTATGTTCAGTTTGTACAGGCTCAAGGAAACTGTAAGGTATGCTTATAAAAAATTATGTAGCTCTCTGACTTTATTCATATATGTCCCAGTGAGAGACTTCTCTGACAATGCATATTAGTTCCTTTACAAACTTGTGGTCTTAATAGAGTTAAATGGGACCTCCAAGAGGCGAAAGGTTAATTACTTTCCCATGTTTACAGCCAGGATATAGTAGTATTTAAACCTAGGACAGAAGTTGTCATAAATATATGCATATATTTAAAAAATATTAATTTGGCTTAAATAATTTCATGTACTTAAACCCATCTTTCCAATATAAATATGCAAAAAACAAATTTGTGCTACTTATTTGTAGCACTATGTAGCTTTTACTTTTGCATATTTCTTCCTCATAACCATAGCAAACTTATTTTCTAGTCTACTCTTAATTATGAAAAGGAGCTAAAAGAATTTCTAAAATAGCTATTTTAATTTTCTTTTTCTCCATACTTGGACAATAAAACATCTACTTTTAGTAATTCTTCAATTTTAGAAAATTCTGCATCTTTTAAATTTGTAGAACATCTCTAACCTTATTTTTATAATATGAGATGGTAAGGAAATTCTGAGTTGGCTCATTATATGAGTAGACATGAATAGCATTTTTTCCTACCACACTAAATTATCTTTACTTTCTCCAAACTTAGATAACCATATATTAATATTGTCTTTGTTCTATTATATTTATATTGATTTTGTTAAATATATTCTTCCCTGGATAATTATAAGGTTATAAATTGGAGTAAAGGTGTCAACTTGCACTGGTGGATGCAGTGTCCTAGTTTAAGAGTTTCCCATATCAGTGAAATCACAGATTCTGACCTTATTCACATGTTTGTGAGCTTATCCAGAGCTTACCACATTTGTTTATATTTTCTGTGAGCTCCAGTCAGGGGATTAGTTCTCTTTTATCTGTGACACTAGATAGTTGTGTGTGATATTGAATAAGATACTTTACCTAAGCTATAGTTTCCTTATCTACAAAATAAAGGGTTAGTCTTAGTTATCATTAGGAGCCTAACCCAGACTCCTACTTTAATAAGTCACAATTTAGAGTTCCTAGGTCTAGTTTGCTACAAGGGTTTTAATCTGCATGACAAGTATAAATCAAAACCATAGATATTTATGTGAAATATTAAAGCTCTTTTATTTTCACATTGAGACTGCTGTGTTCTTCAGGTAACAAGTACTACTGATATTATCACTATGTTATCTTTTCCTAACTTACACTTCAACTATTTTTCTTCAGATCCTTATCTCTACTTTCTGAGACCCTGACTTTGGCTTCTTAATTGATCTTCTTGTTTCTATCCTTTCGAGTTAGTCCCTTATACCATTGTTTATAGGTAACAGCATGTAATAGAAAAAGCACTGGCTAGGGCAGTGATGGGCAAACTAAGGCCCCCGGGCCAGCTGTGGCCCCCTGAAATGTTCTATCCAGCCCGTCCACATTATTCCTAATCTGACGAATACAATGAGTAGGATACAATACAATGAAACTTTGAAAGAATTGCCTTAGAAAGAGACTGACAGATGAGCATTTCCTTTCCTTTGGCCCCCTCTTTAAAAAGTTTGCTCATCACTGGGCTAGGGAGTTGAGACCTCAGTTTATATCCTAGTTCTGACACTTCCTAGTTTTATGACTGGTAAAAATGTCCATTTCTGAGCCTTAGTGTCTTTGTCTTTAACATGGGAATAATGATACTCAATAATACTTACTTTAGCATTGCTGTAAGGAAAACTTTGTAAATTCTCAGGTTTCTCAGAAACAATTTTCTTCATAATTTCTAAAGGATAATAGCATTTCGTTATATTTATATAACAGTTATTTAGTCATTTCCCAATTAATAGTACCCTCTTAGTTTCTAGTTCTTTGCTATCACAAGAAGAGTTGCTATGAATATTTTTGTCTGTATAGGTCCTTTCCTTCTTTCCTTAATCTTTTTAGAGTATAGCTTAGTGGTAGTCTCACTAGGTCAAAGACTATGCACAGTTTAGTAACTTTAGGGCATAGTTAGTTACAAATTGCTTTATAGAATAGGTGAGCCAGTTCACAGCTTAACCAACAGTGCATTAATGTTATTGTTTTCCTATAGTCCCTCTAGAGATATACAGGTTATTCAGGAAAGACTAGTACCTGTCATGTGAAGACTGCTGAGCCTTTTTTTCAGGGCTGCTTTCTACTGATTCTATTGATGTCCACCTGCCACCCAACTCTCATCTATGACTCTGTGGGGCCACACCCCAGGAAAACTCTCTTAGCAGAAGGCCTATAAACCAGCTTAAGAGTAATCAACAGCCCCCAAGCAAATGAGGACTTCCCCAGTGGGAATAGACTGATGCAAACAATTTATTCTAAAGGGCCACGAAAGCAGCAGAAACAGGTGCTGTAGAGAGCTGTGTTGGTAAACCTATGATACATGTGCCAGAGCATGCCAGAGAGAGCTGCTCCCCTCCCCCTTTCCACACATGCCTGATGACATTTCTCATTTCACCCACCCCTCTTCTCAGCAGACCATTCGGAGCTCTTCCTCCCTCCCCTGTCTGCGATAAGGCAGGGTTTGGGGGGCACTCACATGTGCAGTGAGGGTTGCAGTTTGGGCACTCAATCTCTAAAAAGGTTTGCCATCGCTGGCTTAGAGCTTGGTCAGACATCAAAGATATCAATGCCATCTACTACATTCTGAGCCATCATCAGTCATCTTGACTCATCTCACCTTTGGACTTCAGTGAAACTAGAAAAGAGAGTGAAACTGATGACTTCTTTGCCTCATTTAAGTCCAATTTATGTTCAAGTCAAAAACCCATCACCCATACTATTTCACATTTTACTATTTCATTTTTAAAAAATTTTACTTCTGTCTCAAAGTATGTGGCAACAGTTAAATGATAATGATAAAGCAGCAAGTGCAGATATACTGGGAAGTATAGTCACATTCCTACACACAGGCGGCCCCAGAGCATAGAGTTGTCTTCTCAGTGGACCAAAGCAACAGTAGAATTCAGCAGCCCACCGGGGGTTTTGAGCAGACTTTTTAAAAGATCACACTGCTCATCTTGCAGTGTGAGGAAGGGCCTAGAAAAGGCATCCTGAAATCCTCTGCTTCACCTAATCTAACCCTGGCCTGCTTATCATGGGGAGATAAGGGATCCTATCCTGGGATAGAAACAAAAAACATACAGAAACACTGGCAAAGACAATTCCACTCACCATTGGCACATGGAATATGTATATGCCTATAGGCAACACAAAAACCAGTAGACCTAAAAAACTAAAAGCTCTTGTGAAAGCATCCAAATAGTAGCCCTGAGTAAAGCAAGGCTAGTGAATGAAGGCCACCTCCCAGAGTCAAAGCAGGACACAGTTGTTATTTGTCAACTATTCCTGTTCCCTCTACAATCCACAGCATCAGACACAGGTCCTGATTAATCAAAGTCTGCTCTTTTAAATACCTCAGGCTTGGGTTTAGTCCTTGTTCTTATATCCTCTTCTCCCTCTGAACTATTACTTTACTTGGTGACCTCATTAGCACCAATGGATTTAATAATAATCTCTATGCTTATAATTCTCAAATCTGTCCTGCCCCAGCTTTTCTGCTGATCTCCAATTTTAGATGACATTATTCTCCCAGTCCCTTCAAGCCAATTACTGACATCCTCAACTCCCCTTTCTTCTCTCTGACTCTCTCATCTTTTGTAGAGGCTTGTTGAGTTCATCTCTCGGATAAGCCCCCTTCACTCCCTGACATGCCACCATTCTAGAATAGGCCCTCATCAATCTTATGCCTTGGTTATTGCAATAGCCTACTGATTGGGTCTGCTTGCCTTAGATCTCCATTTTCCAAACTATTGTTCCTTCAGCTACCAAAGCAGTGATGGTGAACCTTTTAGAGAGTGACTGCTGAACCTTACCCCCACCCACGAGATTGAGTGCCATACCAAATCCTTTCCCTCCCCTCAGCTCCCTGGTTCTCCCCCTTATTCCAGATAGGGGAGGGAGGAAGCACTGCCCATTGCTGGGCAGAGGGACTGGTGAAGTGAAGAATGTATTCTCCAATGCATGGAGAAGGGGAAGGGAGCAACTTGACCCCAAGTCCTTCTGGCTTTCTAGTAATGAACTCTGGCAGGTGACCACAGAGAGGGCTCTGTGTGCCCTTTTGGCACATGTGCCATAGGTTCACCATCACTGCTTTAAAGTGATCTTCCTAAAGCACAGTTCTGACCTAATCCCTCCCTTACTCAAAAGACTCCACTGATTCTCTGTTTTCTTTAAGAACAAATACAAAATGATCTCTTTGACATTCAAAGCTCCTTCATAACCTAGCTCCCTTCTAGCTTTTTAGTCTTATTCCTTACTTGCTTTGGTCCAGTGACACTGGCCTCCTGGCTGTTTTGCAAAGAAGACACTCCATCTTTTGGCTGAACCTTTTCACTGCTTTTCCCCTATACTTCAAGCAGTCTCCTTCCTCAACTCCACTTATTCTCTTTCCTGGTTTCTTTTAAGTCCCTTCTAAAAATCTCATCTTTTACACGAAGCTTTTTCTAACCTCTCTTAATTCTAGTGCCTTCTCACTAATAACTATTTCCTATTTTAAAAATAGCTAGTTTGTATATATTAGATTGTGAACCCCTTAAGAGAAGGGAATAATGTCTTTTGCTGCTTTTTGTTTCCCTGGCACTTATCACAGTTGCTGACACATAGTAGGCAACTTATAAATCTTTACTGATTGATTGATACTCCTGGAAGGCTCTTTGTGTCTTAGCTGGACCCCCTATCTACTTCCTGAAGACCTCTCAGTTTCTATACTGACCTAGGCTTAAAAACGGCTCACTATGGTTTCCCCCGTTTCTGCTCAGTCTGATCCTCTGCCTAAATCTGTCTTAGATTTAGTGTGGAAGAGAACTCTAGGACATTATCTATCTACTTCTTACTATGCTGTCTTTGATGTCAGGGTTCCATTCTTTATAATCTCCATGTTTTTGTTCATGTCACCCTTCATATCTAGAATTATTTCTTCCCTTCCTCTAACATCTCCATTCTTTTTCAGAAGTCTCAACCTTTTCTGAAGTTCTGTTCAAATGCACCTCTTCCAGTTGGCCTTTGCTGACATCTTAGAACCTTCCTCTGTACTCCCTCAGATTTCTCATAGCATTTTGTCTGGACCTCTTTTTCACTTATACCTTGCAGTTATTTGTGGATATATATCCTTTTTTCCCTCTTAAGTCATAAGCCTCTTGAAAATAGGTTCTATATCAACTCAACTTAATTTAATAAACATTCAAATACCTAATATGTATTAAATGTGTAATTTATTGGGTCATAGGAATTCAAAGACAAAAACTGAATAGTCCCTTCCCTCAAGAAGCTTATATTTCATTGGGGCAAGGAGGATGGTACGAGATGCAACATGTTCCCTGATAAGTATTTATAGAAATTAACTTGAGAAAGGGAGAGTACCCATACAATTTGGAGGAAACAGACTTCTAATGGTAGGTAGCATCTTTCCTGAGCCCCTTACTATGCTAAGAAAGGTGAGGAAGAAGCACTTTTCATGAATGTTGAGTTGGACTGGCATGGAAAAGGGGAGTGGAATGGCAAGTTTGGCTGGAACACTGGGCATGTGAAAGAGAGTGATAAGAAATCAATCTGGAAAGGTTGGTGGAAAAACAGATTGTGGAGGATTTAAATTGAGGAGCTTGCATTTTATCCTAGAGGGACTAAAGACTCAAAAAGGTTTTGAGCCAAAGCAGTGACATGGTCAGAGCTTTACTTAAGAAATATTATTTTGGGAGCTATATAAAGGTTGAATTAGAAGAAGGGAGAGCCTGGAGGAGAGAAGACCAATTAGGAGACTTCTGTAATAATCCAAGTAAGAGATGATGAGAATCTGAAACTAGGATAGTTTCTTACACATACATGTTTGTGCAATTCCATATCATTAATTGCCTCATACTGTCACCCTTTTAAATGTGGCTCTTGCCTCTGCCTAGCACACTCAAACAATTATCTACAGCCACCTTGAGTATTTGGTGACTTGTTTGACCAGCTCCATGGAAAGGATAGTTGTGTTATCTGGTTTTTGCTGCTAGTTCTTGAAGCTTTAGTAATTGCTAGGGTTCAGGCCCTATCCTCTCTTCTTGGATACATGCACATTTGTGTGTACATTGGTTTATATAAAATAGATACTTAATCACTGTTCAATAAATAGATAGGGTTGACGTAAACCCATTAAATACTAGGGCACTTTAGGAAAGCACTTCAGTGGGATTGCTCCCCTCACCAATATAGGTTATTACTTTTTTGATGCCTTCTCATACTATGTGATTCTATACCCTGAAATAAGTCATAGAACTTGTTTAATCAAATATGATTTGAATATATTGCATGCTTAATGAAATAGAATCATTGTTGATATAAAATCTTTGAGAACACATTTTAATTCCAAACTGTTTCTCTATTGTAGCAGCTCCGTGGTGTTTGGGCACAAGATGTTGTGGATGGAACTTGTGTAGCAGTAAATAACAAATATAGACTGATGGCATTTGGTTGTGTTAGGTAAGCATTATGTTTAAGAATCACTTTTTGCTAAAATTTTTACCTTTTAGTTGAATATACCATATCATAAGTAATAACATAAATGAAACTGTATTTAGTGCATTCTTATTTGTTGGTAAGGTATTCTTTTAAAAATTTAAATTTTTTGCTGATTTAAAATATCAGATATTATTATAACATAATTAATATCCAAGTTTTTTTTATTACTCTAGTTTTGTTTGTAGCGATTCACTAAAATTTTTGATTCTAACTGTAAACTTTCTCCTGCAACTTAAAGGTAGCTCACTGATATATAGATTTAGATATATAACTATTTAGATAAGTTTCCACCCACCCACATAGTTATATTAAAGATATTAAACCACTAATTTTTAAATTCTTGGTACTCTTTGACATTTTTACTTACACATTTTTCTTTTGATTTGAACCATTAAAAAAATTATTCCACAAGTCTCTTGACTAGTTCTACCATGCTATACAGGGAAAGGAGTTTTTGTCTGGGGAGTCTCAAGGCTTTTGAGCCGATGAATAGCATAGTCATTTGTCATACCCTCTTCAAAAAGCAATCGTTCTATTGATTTTATTATAATTCCCAGAGCAAGAGTATGAATGCATGGAAAGAAATGGAAATGGAAGGAGAAGTATTCACAAGGCAGCAGGAAAGTTGGCCATAGGCCTGGGTAGAGAGCTAGATGGGATATGAAGGAAGGTGACACATTCTGACCTGCATTTTTGGACAGAGCAACATCAATAGGACTTAAAATTCATTGAAGTCTTTGGTTTAAGGGAAGATACAGGAATTTGCTTCTTGACCTTTGCCATTCCATCTCTCTAGGCATGTGTACTTATCTGTAAAAGAAGAATCTGGACTACATTCATTTCAAAGATATATGAGCATTTTTTATGTGCAATACATTGTTCCTATCATAGAATGTAAAGATAAAGTAAAAAACGCTATCTGTCCTCAAGGAACTCTTCTACTTGGGAAGGGATGCAACAGTATCAGGAAAATAAATATTAGGAAACCTAAGAAGGGAGAAAGCATTAACAATCTGTCAGGAAAGGCTTCCTTTAGGAAGTATCATCTAAGTCTAACCTTAAAACAAACTAATGATTCCAGGAGACAGATTTAAGGAAGGAACATATTCTGGGCATATAAGACAAAACTTGGTCTTTGGCATGAAGGCAAGAGATAGAATATTACAGTTTGGGAAGAAGTAAATTGGCCACTCTGGCTACATCAGAGTAAAGGATTAATGAAATATGTCCCAGTAAGTAGTGTAGAGCAATTGAGAGACTTTAAATGTTAAAACGAGTAGTTTCTATTTATGCTGGTGGCAGTAGGTGGCCATCAAAGAATGTTGTAGTTTTAGAAGTAAAGGTATTGAACACCATCATGGACATATTGAATTTAAGGTTATAATTAGACTTTCCAGTTAAAACATTGTTAACATAATGCTGGAGTTCAGAACGTATTGTCTTCATGTATAAATTTGGGAGCCTTCCATGTAGAAATGATGATTAAACTTCTGGCCCTTTGCTATCATCTTTTTATTCTCTCACTTGGTGACTTTATCAGCTCCCCTGTATTAAATTATCATCTCTATGTAGATACTTCTTAGGTCTTTATATCTAAGTCTAACTTCTCCATTAAGCACTACTTTTGCATCTCAAAATTCTGTTTTTCAAACTGAATGGCCTATAGTCATCTTTCTCATCATTTCCAACAGATTTTGTCACAATTATGCAATTATTTTTATCTTAGTCTTTCTTTTGCTCATCATGAGCACTACAATTCAAGATATGATCAGTGTCCCATCAAATTGAAGTGTTTTGCTGCCTTTGGGTGCACTTATAAAGTCCACCAACTCCTTGGTTTACTTCTCTAATGAGAACGTATAAGCCATCCTTCCATTTATCTGCATCTTTCTTATATCCTCTCACTTCATTTATGGTGATAATGCCAATATTGATAGTATATAATATATGGATGTAAAGCCCAATATATATGTGAAAATTAAAAATAACCAGTTTACAATCCTAAGATATATTTTAATCTATTTTTACGTTGAATGTAAAAAATGAAGCAAGATAAATGTAAAGTAACTGAAGTTAAGTACCTTATTTTTAAGTATGCATGTTTATCGTGTTCCAGAAAGTTAATTTTGTGAACAATGACAATGTCACTTCTTATATTTGAATTTGTGTAATTTTCCATGTGTAGTTGCTCCCCTCCTAAAGGTTATCATTTACTTTCCAGTGGATCTGTGCAAGTTTATACAATAGATAACACTACTGGAGCCATGCAGCTGTCTCACAAATTGGAGCTAACACCAAAACAGTATCCTGGTGAGTTATTTTTTATACAATTTGTAAAGCTTACTGGTCTTGATTTTTGTAACTTGTGCTCAATTTTTGACATCAGTTGAAGTGTTTATACTAGAATTAAAATATTTGATTCTTTTGATAACTATGAGATCTCATTGGTATTCTTAGTCTAAGTAGAATTGATTTTAGTTTCCTGGGTTTCCCATGATGTCTAATTTTTATTTATATCGCTAGATTATGACTAGTGGATTTCTGGTTGTTTTATTATGTTGTGGCACCTAGCTGTCTATAATTCCTTATTCTCATTATGAGTAGCCTACCTTTTTATCCAATCATATTTTTTGAAGTCCATTAATATTATTAAAAGAAAATTATCACCCGTGATATGCTTAAACTAATATTTTATATTTGGTAGAACTCTATTATATCATGGCATGTGGGTTCGAACATTTTTCTTCACACATTATATCTGTATGTCATTAAATCCTAACCCTAAGTTTAGTGATTAGCCTATAAAGAAAGGAAATAGGAAGAATGGAAAAGTTGGAGAGGGTTTGGGCATTTGCAAATGATTTGAGAGCTGGCACCGTTCCTTATATACTGTTGCATTGTACTTATTTCACCTAACCTAACCCCAGTGTTATACAGAAATGCCACGGTAACCAAGCTGCAACTTAAAAAAAAATAATTAATCATGCTATGTGTTAAAATAAATTTTACCTATATGATACTGAATATAATGACTATGGGGATATGTATTTTTTAAAATCAGATAAAACTTAGGGATCTTGAATAATTTGGTCTCTACTTGGTAGTTGATGCACCATTTATTTTTAAGGTAATTTTTATCCACTGACTGGTGGTATGGTAGAATTTACTGGAGCTATGAAATAAAATGAGAGGGTTGATTTACAGGATCTTGAAGATCACTTTTGAGCTCTTACTTGTTTGAAACAAGGAAATAAATATATTATGGATTATTAAAAATATGCAAGTTATGTGTATCTCTTTGCTGCCCTATAATTGCTTGAATTAGTTACATTAAACTTAAAGTCTTACTCAGCAGGTTTCTTTGATCCTGTCAGTTTAGTTTTACATCCCCGTCCTGGACAAGTAGAGAACAATGCCAATAATACTGGGGTTTTGAACTCAGAATTTCTCTGGATTTTGCATGTGCTGCCCACATGGATCTTATCTTTAGAGTCCCTAAATATCTATCTACAGGTCTCTATTATGAGAAAGATATGTTTTATAGAAATTGTGCATATCAACTGAGGCACTACATATGAAGTGCTTTGCATACCTTACAATGGTAAATAATTGGCAATTACTTTTGTTATTATAATTAATAAGAAGAAGCTTAGCCTTTTGGAACAAAACCAATTTTAACTAAAATGGTTAAAAATAGACATTAAAGAAGAGAATTTTTAAGCAATTATGATACGAAGAAAACTTTTGTGATGAAAAAAGAACTAGAATTTTTTCATCTGAATTTGCTATAGGAAAATTTTATATTAATATTATTAGAGCTTTTCCTTCATGGTAACTGGAGATATTACTGAATAATACACACTAAAGAAAAGGCAACCTTCAAGAAACAATACAGTTCATTTTACCTTGCTGAAGGTTATTTGGATAATCAATTGCAGAGCAAAAACTATTTGATTCTAATTCTAGTATTTGCTTTATTCTATCATAATCCTTTAGATATAAAATATAATATATGGGAAGTATATTTAGGAAGCATTCTTTTTCCCTCTTTTAACATTTATTAATAGATATTTGGAACAAAACGGGAGCTGTTAAATTGATCAAGTGGTCTCCTGATAACAGTGTCGTGATGGTGACTTGGGAATATGGAGGCCTTTCTTTATGGAGTGTATTTGGTGCCCAGTTGATTTGTACTCTTGGAGGAGATTTTGCGTGAGTGAATAAATTAATAACTGATATTAGACAAAATAACTGTGACTATTTTTAAAAAGGCTAATAAAATAATACCCTATATCCTGAGAATATCTTTACTGATTTGTTTTCCTACTTTTCTAAACAGTGATTTTAAAGTAATTTTCTTAGAGCTTTTCATTGCTTTATTATCTAAAAAGGCATGTATCTCTAGAAACCTGTCTTCTAACAAGCAAGAAATTCTTAAAATTTAATTCTTAAATTCTTAAAATTCTTATTTCACCCCAACAGGTAAGTATCATTGTTCCTCTTGCCAAATTAAGCCCTGACAAAGAATTAGCATACCTCCTAAAATTGCCTAATGTAATTTTTTAAAAACTGGTGTGAAGGATGAATTAGAGGGATAGACTAGAAGCAGAGAGAACAACTAGAAGACCTGCCATAGTCCTGGCAAGAGGTGATAAGAGTCTGAATTAGAATAATGATTGTGTGAATAGAGAGGAGAGGATATTTGCAAGAGATGCTTTGGAGGTAGAATTGAAAAGACTTGGCAACTGATTGATAGAAGGGATAAGAAAGTATAAGGAGTTGAGGAAAACCATAAAGTTCTGAAACCTAAATGACTGAATAGATGATAATGCCCCTAATAGAAATAGGAAATTTGAGTCTGACATGTCTATAGGACATCTACTGTCAATAATCCATTAGCCAGTTGATGTAATACTGGAGCTATCTTCAAAGATGATGATGATAATTGACTCCAGGGAAACTATGAGGTCATCAAGAAAGATAGAGAGGGAAAATAAAACAGGGCCCATAAAAGAATCTTAGAATTTTCCATACTTAGAAGATGAAATATGGATGATAATCCAGAAAAAGAGTTGTCAGAATGGGAGTTGAGAAAAGAACATCGTAGGAGAAAAAGTGATCAACGGTGTCAAATGTTACAGAGATGTCAAAAAGGATAAGAACTTCTAAAAAGCTGTTAGATTTGTGAAAAGATAGGTAATAACTTTGGGGAAAGCAGATTTTCTGGGGAGTAAGAAAAGAACGTAGTCAAAAAGTAGACATCTTTTTCTATGAGTTTAGCTGTGAGGGGGAAAGAGATGTAGGATTATGTATAGGATGACAGTTTTAAGTACATGAAAGGATCAGGTAAGGATTTTCTAAGAATGGAGAAATGAGTATTTTTAGGCAACAGAATAAATTAGTTGCTAAGAAAATAATAAAATTTTGAGCGGGCTAGATAATTGAGAAAGCAATCTGCTAAGTAGGATATAGTGCTAAGGATATTTACAAGGAATATATGAATTATATCATACAAGTATTTACAAAGGGAACTCGGCTTTTTTTCACCCCTGATATCCTCTATTAGGTAAATACTAAAAGTTTATTGTGCATAGTCCAGATGCAGTTCCCAGGGCAAAAAGCTTCTCGTCCTCCTGTGTAAACTGACAAAATAATTGCACAATTTAAAATTATTAAAACAATTTAAGCTTGAACTTTAAACTTATTTTATAAAATATGAATTATGTAAATTCTTTTTTTAAAAAAAGGTGACAACTCTTCATCAAAGACTGAAGATTAAAATGAGAAAAGACTGGAAGATATCTAGAGCTTTTGAGATTAAAAAGTAGGGATTAGTAGTAGTTCATAGTGAATAGCCTTTATTTTCTCCATAAGTTATGATCCTATACTAAGAAATTTTTTTTTCCTTTCAGTTACCGGTCTGATGGTACCAAGAAGGAGCCTCTTAAGATCAGCTCTATGGTAAATATTCCTCCAAAAAATAGCAACAATGTGAGAAGTCTAGATTATGATTTATCAAATGTGGTGTTTATATGATTTAGTGTTCTGCTAGAATCCAAATAAATTCTTCATTTAATTTTTTGATTAAAACTATTAAGAGTAGGAAGAAATTGAGGTAGAGTAGAAAGATTCTTCAGGGAAACCCCATATAACCTCAAACCTACAAAATGCAAAGAGAGTATTAAAAAATTATTTTTGAGAAGAAGGGCTTTATCCCACTCACTTGGGACCTGTACTAACCACAGGGTATACTGACCGTGGGAGGCCTAAATAACAAAAGCCCAAAACTAGGGTACCTGGAAGTAACCTAGATACAAAAGGAGAATCTGAAAAAACCAAAAGGGTTCTTAAAACTTGATTTTTTTTTTTTTTCGCTAATTCTGTCTAAAATAATCAAGAGGTGCTTGAGGGTTTATGGTTCGGTCTGGGACAAAAGTCAGCAAAGTGGTTTCTTGAAGACAGGCTGTAAGGGACAAGGGTCATTTCCCCGTTCTGGTCATGACAATTCCACCATTAACTATAACAAGGGACAAAAGGATTCTGGCTTAAGAATGGCCCTCTTGTTCCCCAGAGGTGGGAAGGCGTCAAAGGGGCCAGTATATGAATAACTGAGTAGCTTATGAAGGTGCTCCCCATCAGCAAGAATCATTTGATGGCCAGAAGACTGAGACTCCAGCTTTGGCAAAAATATTTCAACGATAACAAAAAAATTCTCCCATTTCCCATACTCTATCATGACTTTCAAGTCCTGGGCATCTGAACTAGTCTTCAGTAATCTTTTTCTTCTTCCATGAAAGACTCCTTTGCAGTAGGCCAGTTCTTGCATAGTTTCCTTGATAGAAAAGGAAACACGAGAAATCTATAACCAGATTCTGAAATAGGAGCTCATTAATATTTGTTCATGTGCATGTATAAGACTAAATGATGCTATCAGCCATAGCAGATATTCAGTAATTTAGACTGAGTGAAATGTTTTTATGGATCTAAAAATTATTTGATATTTGTGCTTAGAACAATATAAGAAGGTAACCTCATTAGCTACCTTTTAAAACATCTTTTTACCATTCTATTAAAATCCACTTGAAGAAAGTAAAAATATATAAGCCACATTTGCTGTACAGTTGGCCTTCCAAACCAGCTTATCAAGGTTTATAAAACTGGCAATGAAACCAAATACTAAATTAAAATACTAAATAATTAAAAATAATGATACTAAACAAAAATTCTAATTAAATATCCTATTATAAAACCAAAGCAATATTTTTTTAAATGCTTATTACTCAGACACATATTAGTTCACCATGGATAAATTTAAATGCTAAGCGTATTATCATGAAAATTTCTGTTTCAGAACACTTTTTAAATTAAATTCATAAATTAAAATTCAAGTTTGAACTCCCCAGTTCTCCTTGTAGAGAATGAGATGCTAAGGATCTAAAAACAAAATCCTTTAATTTCCCTTTAACTTCTTATTTAAAAACCATAACCATGCTCAAATGTATTGAATATTTCATTCACATTAATTATTACCATTAAATTTTATTTCAGATCCCTTTGAATTTATTCCAAGGAAATATCACATTTAAGTGACTGAGTGTCTGTTTAAGATACTGATATCATAGGTCATTCTTATCTACCGACAACTAAATTAACTTAATCAAAATTAACCTCACTAAATCTCCACTAAATAGATTTGTATCTTTGTTTCACAAATTACTAGAGCATTTTCTTATTATTTTTATAACTTCATATTTTCAAAGGCCTCATAACAAGTACTAGGTAGATGACAAACTCATTATTTATTCACTTTATTGTTTAAATGACTAAAATTCTGTATACTTCAATGTTCAATTTCTGTGGTTCAGCATCAGCCTATCAGTGAATGTATTAACCTTCATGATTATAGAAAACTTGGCATACCAGGAGAAAAAGAGGGACAAAAACCAAGGGAAAAGTGCTCCCTTAATTTGGAGTATGAATCGATGCCAGGCAGCAACTGACTATGATGTGTATCCATGTATACAACCTTCTCTGTGTCTGTCTGTCTGTCTGTCTGTCTGTCGGTCTCTTTGATTTCTTATCCCAAAAGCCTGGATCTATGCTTGGGTTTTTTGTTTTTACTTTTATTGCTGTTTGTTGTATATCTGTTCTGTTCCGTATCTGATCTGATATCTGTATTCTGTATACATGAATGACATCATGTATGTGGAATATAGATTCCATATCTATATCTGATCTACCTTTCTGTTTCTTAGCTACTACCAAATAGTTTTGATATTTACTGCTTTAAAATGCAATTTAAAATCTGGTAGTGCTAGACCTTCTTCCTCTAATTTTTTTATTCTTTTAATATGCTTGATCTTTTGTTCTCCAAACTGAATTTTATTATTTTTTTAGCTCAATAAATTTTGTTGTCGTTAATTTAATTAGGATTGCATTGAACAATAGATTAGTTTAGGCAGGATTGTCATTTTAAATATATTAGCTTTGCCCACCTATGAAAAATTAATATTTCTCCAATTATTTAGATCTGACTTTATTTGTATAAAGTGTTTTATAATTATATTCATATGTAGTTTCTGGATTTGTTTTGGCATATATACACTCCTAGTTATTTTACTCATAATTATCAATAGAGAACCTCTTTCTGTCTCTTCTTGCAGGACTTTGTTGATAGTATATGAAGATACTAATAATTTATGTGGTTTTATTTTATAATCTGCTACTTTACTAAAATTATTGAAAGTTTCAACTAGTTTTTTAGTTGAATGTCTAGGAATTTCCATATATACCATCATGTCTTTTGCAAAGAGATAGTTTTGTTAACTCTTTGCCCATTCTGATTCCTTCCATTTCTTTTTCTTCTCTTTTTGCTATTTGCTAGCATTTCTAATACTATGTTAAATAATATTGATGGTTATGAGCATCCGTGTTTCACTCGTAATCTTTTGGGGAAGGCTTCCAGTTTCTTCCCATTATAAATAAAACTTGCTGATGGTCTTAGGTAGATGCTTTATATCACTTTAAGGAAAAAAAGTCCATTTATACCTTTGCTTTATACAGTTTTTAATAGGAATGAGTGTTGTATTTTGTTAAAGAATTTTTCTGCATCTATTGATATGATCATATGGTTTTTGTTATTGATATTATCAATTATGCTAATAGTTTTTTCCTATTTTTAAGCCATCCATGCATTCTTGGTAGAACTCCTGTTTGGTAACAACATATAATCTTTGTGACATGTTACACTCCTGGCTAGTATTTTATTTAGTACTTCTGCATCTGATTCCCTATCTTAAAAAGGGACCTACCTCACAAATCAGGATGGATACCACTAGAATTCATAGGGGAAAACAACAAGACCAAATTCTATAGCTGGCTCAGAAACAAGTATTAAAGGAGATCTCATAGACAAATGGAAGGGAGAACAAAGAGGATAGTTAGCCATATCAGAAGTCTCCTAACTTGGTGAGGTCTTCTTTTTGCTATACGTTCCTTGAACTAGTTTTTTCTATTAATTCCTGAAGTTTCTAGCTATAGGGTGACTTTGTCTGGGGGATTTGGCTACCTAAGAAGTGACTGGGCCATTTGATGGTGAGGGCCTCTGGGGTTTGAGTCCTCTGCAACTGAACAAAAAGATCAATAAAAAATTTATCAAGTTTAGCGTTAAACATTTTTCATGCCTTCTGCTAGACTTAAGGTTTGGGGGTGGTAGGTACCCAGGTTCTGTCACTAGAGAATTCTCAAGTGGAAAAATCCTTTCTATCAATAGCCTATGCAATAGCTCCACCACCACCACCCTCCTCCAAAATAACCTCAGACAGAGGTGGATGGACACTGAGTAAAACCAGTCATCCAAGTAAAAGCATTATTAAGGAAAAGATTAAGATCATTTTAAATATCAGCATAAAACACTTGAAATTATAATGGCTAGCATTTATATTGCTAAAGACTATAGGGCAACTCTTAGCTGCCCATCTAAACTTCATTTGCAACAGGTTAATCAGCAAGGCTCCCACATTCTACAAATGAAATCCCTAGTTAGTCAAAACAAAATTCAAATGCAAGTAAAGCATAGTATTGTACCCCTCCCCCCATTAAGCAAATATTTCCCCAAAGGTCAATTAGTTATAACAAAAACAATGAGTCTAATTTCTCTTAAAATGAAAAGGCACTAACTAATTATAACTACCTATACTCACAGAATAATATGATTTATATAGCTACCTTTTCTTCTCATGGGTGAATAACAGAAAAAGAAAATGATGAGAATATATGGTAGCACAAAATGAAGTCTGTGCTCTCAAAATTAAAAAATCTAATTGGCCCTTCTGAGCCTTACACTAAATTGATTCCTTGTTAGACTTTTTTTTTTTTTGTTTAAACCCTTAACTTCTGTGTATTGAATCATAGGTGGAAGAGTAGTAAGGGTGGGCAATGGGGGTCAAGTGACTTGCCCAGGGTCACACAGCTGGGAAGTGTCTGAGTCCTCCCGTCTCTAGGCCTGACTCTCAATCCACTGAGCTACCCAGCTGCCCCCTCCTTGTTAGACTTTTATTACCATACATATGCCCTTGTCTGTCTTATGGACAATTAAAAATCAAAATTACATTAAAAACCTTAATTTTCAAAGTAATACTAATGGTATTCTCTTATTCTTTAACCTAAAGGAATTAGGTTTAAAAGAATTTACTATTTTAACCATAGCTATCAAATTAAGAATTTTTACTCGGTATACAAATCAGTAAACAAAATACTTTAAGACCATGTATTTTAGAGCTATCTCAGTTTTCATTTATTCAGCATAATTCTTTACAAGACCTAAATATTTCAAATACTTATAAGGGACTACAATTCTCAGTGCTTTGAAGGGACACTCCCTTACTTTTAGGCTACAACTTAACTTATCTGGACCTCTCTCAAATCATATTCTAACTTTAATCTTTCCCTTCATCAAAGAGGGGTTGTATTGGAAATTCGCAACCTCTGATTCTAAGGCACCAAATCTTCCTCAGAGCTGTCCATCCCCGTTTCTTACCTTTTCATTCCAATCTCTTCAGTGGCTCCAAGAAAAAAAAAATTTTTCTTTGCATCAGCAGAACCTGCTTCCAAGAAAAGCTTGTGCTGGTCCATTAAAAGTTTCACAGTGGTCTTTTACCCTTAATCAAAGTATTCCATTTGCAATAATCTGTGAGGCCTGCAATTTGCCAAATCCACATTAACTTTCTTAGACTTCAAAATAATACATGTTATTCAGAAAAGCCTTGTGTTGAAGAAAAACATTTCCTTGATCACATGGTTTGATGGGGATATAATTGGGGATGTAGATTCTAAATGATTACTCTATTGCAAATATTAATAATATGGAAATGGGTCTTGATTAATGATACATGTAAAACCCAGTGGAATTGCTCATTGGCTATGGGGAGGGGAGGAAGGGGAGGAAAAGAATATGAATCATGTAACCATGGGAAAATATCCAAAATTAATTAAATAAATTTTAAAAAAGAAAAAGAAAAGCCCTGTGTTCTCTAGGCAGAATAAGCAATACCTTAAAATTTTCAAATTACAGCTTCCAAATCAAAAGAGTTCATCTCTAGAATAAAGATCCATCTTATTATTGGTATCATTAGAAAATCAACAGTACAATATACACTATTATCCACTTTCACCATTCCACAAGCTATAAGGAAAAAAAAGCAAAATATAGTCATGAGTCCTAGGCCTTTCCTTTGGCTCCTGCTGGAAATTGATGCTTGTTGAAATAGCAAGGTCTATATTCTCAGCTGTCAACAATTAGCACAATTTCAAACATTAGTCACTAACATTTAAATTGCAAGCATTTAAAGTTATTACAGAAAAACCTCCACATAGGAGATACATTAGAAATACAATATAGAGAAAACCCAGAATTTAAATTCTTAAACTTCTATAATAAGCTTTTTAAAAAAAAACCACCATTATTACAAAAAAAATAAAAATCCAAAACCGACCTCTTATTGTAGCATTATATACCATGAAGAACTTTCCCCCATTTTAATTGGTCCAAAGCAATTAACCAGACTTGGATAAAACATAATTTGCAGATTTTAATGTTGAAGTTTACTTTAATCTCTACTCTAGCACTCCAGATTAACGTCCATTCAAATCTTAAGCCAGCCATTTAAACTGATACTTTTTCACTGCTATTTACATTTCTCATTTGTACCACACCATCCCCTCTCTCCTACTTCTCATAGGATATGGGTGGGGAAAGACAAACATCTTGTTTTACTTAAAGACATACAAACACATACATATATACATTCTCATCACAGAAAAATGACAATTCAAACACAAAAAGTTATTTCTCTTGGAAGCTGCCCTTTGAGGTCAAAGGGCCTATCAGAATGACCACATAGACTCCCCAAGGAGCCCAAGGATCGCACCTATGCCTACCACATGGTCCATAATATAAAGACACATACCTGGAAGCCATTCTCTAAGTGATATTTGGCAGAATGGACCCCAAAATTGTCCATGGTCCTTTACCAAACTTTCCATTAAAGAGCCAACAAGAATTCCATCTAAATGGCTTTTTGAATACAGATTCTGATAGCATACTCACCTAAGCTGACCTGTGTTGAATCTGGACAGGAACACAAAGTTCCAGGAGTCCAAGGGAAATTCCAACAGGCAGATGGATAGGAGACTTTGAAATCCTGAATGAGCCCACAAATATAAATATAAATGTAAACCTGAAAAAAATAGTGAACTACCAAAGTAGTTATAATAATGGTCTTTAATTGAGGTAGAAAGATTCAACTGGGATCCACTGAACTACAGAATGCAGTGTAATTATATAAATTTTAAAGAAGAGCTTATACCCTGTCACTTACTTGGAACCTGTACTAGCCACAATCTAAACTGACTATGAAAGGCCTAGTTCAGTGATGGCAAACCTTTTAGATACTGAGTACCTAAACTGCAACCCTCATGCAGCATGTGAGGGCTCTCCCTCCCTTACCCCAGACAGGGGAGAGAGGAAGCGCTCCCGTGGGGCTCCTGGGCAAAGGGGCAGGTCATGTGAAAAATGTCCTCAGGCCTAGTGGAGATGGGGAGGGGAGCAGCCCCCTCAGGCACATGTTCACTGACACACAACATGGGCCTAGAT
Organism: Gracilinanus agilis; assembly: GCF_016433145.1. Lineage (NCBI taxonomy): Eukaryota > Metazoa > Chordata > Mammalia > Didelphimorphia > Didelphidae > Gracilinanus > Gracilinanus agilis. The sequence goes on along the minus strand of NC_058130.1, from coordinate 125,233,456 downwards.
GCCATAGCCAAAAGCTAGGGTACCTGGGAATAGCCTAGATGCAAAAGAAGAAACTGAAAAAACAAAAAGAGTACTTATGATTTGATTATATCTGTCAATTCTGTCTAGAGTAATCAGGATTTATGTAATGAGGATTTATGATTCAGTCTGGGTCAAGGGTCAGCAAAGAGATTTCTTGAAGACAAGCTATAAGGGACAAAGGTCAGTTTGGAGTTTTATAAAATCAGGTTGTCAGTGGCAATAAATATCATGTAGGGAAGAGACTAGGACAGAAATGATAATTTTGTAATCTCTAATTATCTTTTCCTAAAATCCAATTAAGTAATTTAAATAAGAGAACATTTTTCTGATAATAAAAGCCTGGATTTGGTGGTATGTATTATTTATATTTTGTTCCACTATCCCAGGTACAGGACGAGGAATGTGACTCCTAGAAAAAATGAATTTTAATGCAGGGTGCAAGTGATTCCAAACCATGTTGACTTTAATAACCTTTTGTAATCATTCTGAAGTCATGCTATTCTGGCATCAAGTAATATGAGAATATTCAAAGTTAAAATTTGATGGAAGAGGCTTTTTTGCTGATTGAGTAATTTTTGTTTCTTTTTCATGTAAGAGTTGGGGTGCAGAAGGATATCACCTGTGGGTAATTAGTGGATTTGGTTCTCAAAATGCTGATGTTGAGTCTGACATCAAGAGTACAGCTAATCAACCTGGAATTCTACAATTTCAGTTCATCAAAAGTGCACTCACTGTTAACCCTTGTATGGTAAGTAGGTATTTAGACCTTTAACATTTAAAGAGATTTTTTTTTCAGTTTTCTTTTGGGGCTCTTAGTGGTTTTTTTTTTAAATGTCATTTTATATTGTTAAAATCTTGAACCACTCTCATTTATAATCTAATTTCTGGTTTGGTTTTCAAGCTAAATTAAATTTATTCTGGATATTTTTTCTGGGTTAATTATATCCTTTTATATACTTGTAAGTTCAGTAAGAGCAATGTAGGAGAGGTAGAAGTCTCAGATTGAGGAAGTATTCTATCCTGGTTCTGCTTCTATAGACAATAACCCTCTTCTAAGCTCTCTAAGCTTCTGTAACATTTTGTCCATCCTGGTCAAACAGAAATATTTATTTGCAAATTTGCATGTGAAATTAATTTGTTTTCAGCTTCTATAATTTTAAAGTTTTTATCAAAACCATTCCTTCCCATCAAAAACAAACAAAAAATTCCATCTTCCAAATGCTTTGGATTTTTAAAATGCTATTTTACAGTTATCAATAGCCATCTGCCTTACAGGATTCATACTAATTCAGTTTCCTCCTTTTGCCCCAGGAATCTTAAGATATTTGTTGCAATTCAGATTAATGCAAGGTATGAAAATAGCTTCTTCTCAGAGCCATTCCTGCAATTTTAGTTAAGTGGTCCCCAGAAAAACAAAGTGAATCTCATGGAAAAAGAGTACTGGCTTTTAGATAAATAAAACATATCAAAGTGAGAGTAACTGGGATTTCCTTTTACACTTGGGAGAATAAGTAGTTTTGAAAGGCAAACTTCTAACCTGCTAATTAATACTTTTTTAAACTTGAAAATATTATAAATATAGGAGAGGGAAACTGGCTACTACCACTCTTAATTGGGTGACAGTAGTGGTAGTTCAGATATGTGGCTAGTGCAAGATCACCTGAGTCTTGCCACCTACCTAGATGTTCTAACACCTCCCTACTTCATAATAGTGCCCAGGCAGGATCCTTCAGGTCAGTGGATGGGTATCCCTTTCAGGTCCCACCTGGGGTTGATTAATGGTGGATATTGGGCTCTATTAGCCTTGGACACATTTATCTGACTGCGTTTGCTCCCTTCCCAGAGAAGTGATGAAACAACTATTCCAGGAAGGTACTTGAAGAGTTTTATATATATTTGGCAAGTAAGGAATGTTTAGGAAATGGGAAGAGGAATAGGAAACCCTAAACTAATCTTTGATAATATTAATCCCTCAGGACTGTAGGCAGGTGAGTGATTCTGGCTTGTTATTAGGTCCTCTGGCTCAGTCTGGCCACAGCCAAACCAGAGCAAGCAAGCTGTTGTATGATGTCTCTCAGCTTCTTCTTCTTGCCAGATGTTATGCCTTTCACAGCCTTTAGGAACCACCCTTTCTACCCTCTTCTTCTCCTGCCCACTTCCCAGATCCCTCCCGGGCCCTGGGATACCTAAATACCTAAGGATGGTTTGAATACCTAAATATGTAGGGGACAGAAGAATAAGAGGATTCACAGTCTGGATACAGGTTGGCAAATGTCAGTGAGGTTCAGACAGTTCTTGCAAGGTTGAGCGAAGCAAGCCTCAGATCCCAATAGACCAGGGTCTACAGGTCACAGGTCCAAAGGAAAGGGGAAACGATCCCCTGTCAGGGGCTGCCAGAGTATTTATACCCCCCTGGCCACCGCTTTCTCCTGTCCTCATGGCCTCTGGGAACATTCTGAGGTCCAACGGTCTTCACCTGTCAATCAACGGTGGGACTCTCTGCTCCCAGAGTTTCAATATAACAGAAAACATAGCCTTGGATAATTACATTTCTTATTTTTTAGGTTATTATTTATTTATTTGTTTGTTTTTTTGTTTTAAGCCCTTACCTTCTGTGTATTGACTTATAGGTGGAAGAGTGGTAAGGGTAGCTAGGATAACGCCTTGTATTCTGACTGCGATTTCTCCCTTCCCAAAACAAGTTTGACACTGCTTTAGGAAAGTACTTTAAACTTTATATTAACAAGAAGGATAGGGGTAAAGGACTGTGGTATAGGAGACCCTCCTCTACTGGTTGCTAATGAAATTTCAACTGCTGGCAGATGAAGAATCAATGTAGTTTCCCTCTGGTTCAGCCTGGCCAGGACTAAACCAGAGTAGGTAAACTGCTGGGATATTTTGACTTCTTCAATAGATCTTCAGCCTTACAGTTGAGTTATTTCCACCCTTTTCCACCCTCTTCTTCGTCTCCTCCCCACTTCACGGATCCCTCCCGGGCCCTGGGAAACCTAGATATCTAGATGATGTAATTCCTAATATCTAGGGGCAGTAGACACCAAGGTGGTGGTCAGGTACAGGTTGGCACGGTATCTCAAGTACAGGAAGAGATTTGCAGAGAGAGATGTTTGCACCCTCTCAATCCAAGACCAGGATCCACCGATCTCCAGCCTTAGCACAGGTCCAAAACCCAGAACCCTTTCAGGATTCTTAACTGCCCCTCCTCTTGCATGCCTCTTGCATGACTCCCTGGGAACATTCCATCCAACTGACTTATTTGTCAATCAAAAGTGATCTTCAAGCTCCCAGAGGTTCAATATAACACTATACAGCAGATTTTTGACATCATCTGAGTAAACAATAGCCAGTGCACAGATTATAAATGAACTTTTAGTTACTCTACAGTTGCCAAAAATGTTAGCAGTAGTTTATTCTCCAGCACACACCAGTGGCAATGATTTTGTATCCAGAGGGAATCATAGAGCAGACATAATAGCAAAAATAGAAGCTATGGAAGGTCCTGAGTTAATTTTAAATATCAATCATAGATGAAACTGATTTGACAAAGGCATATAATGAAAAAGAAGTAAAGAAATGGAGACAGAATTTTAAAGCGCAGCTAATGAATGGTGTTTGGTTTGCTTCTCACAGAAAGCCAATATTACCAAGAGCTTTTTATAACCAGATTTGTCAAGCTATACACAGGAATGGTCACTTTGGCACACAAGGCATAGTTGATTCAGTGAAGAAGACATAGCCCCTGGGATTATAAATATAGCATCTAAAGTTTATGTAGCTTGTGGAACATGTCAGTCATACAACCAACATGTGTTCAAATAAAAGACATTCAGTGGGAGACTTCTAGCTTATACCCCGTTTGAGAACTTACAAATAGATTTTATTTCAATGCCAAAATCTGGGAACTATAAATTTTGTTTAGTTATTGTGGATTAATTGACAAGACAGCCAGAAGTATTTCCATTAAACGAGAATACAGCAAATTTTGTGACAAAAATATTGTTAAGGGAGATCATACCCAGATTTGGCTTACCATCTAGGATAGATTTCAATAGAGGCTCACATTTCACAGATACAATGTTGCAACAAATATATGAATGCCTAGGGATAACACCTAAGTTTCATGTGCCTTACCATCCACAAAGTTCTGGGCAAGTAGAAAGGTTGACTAGAGAGATCAAGACCATGATTGGGAAACTGCACAGAAACACACCCAAACTGACTTGATGTGATGCCACTAGCTTTATTCTACATAAAAACAAGACCAAGAGGAGATCTACATATATTTCTATATGAAGTATTATTTGGTTATCCACCTTTATAATCAAAGATATTTAGCCCTGTGTATAGTTCTTTGTTAACTGGAGATAAAAATATATTAGAGAATAGAATCAAAGAACTTCAACAATTACAAGCAATCATATGGGCTAGAAGTAATAGATTTCTCATTACACAACATAAATCCCGGTGATACAATTTATATTTAAAATTTCAATAGAATAGGAGGAACACAAATGCTTGGGAAGGTCCATATCAAGTGCTGCTGACTATACCAACAGCAGTGAAGATAGCAAAGATATTATCATCATGGATTCATTGCTACCATGTGAAGAAGGTACCATCAGTTTAAGATGATAATCAATACTAAGAAGGTAAAGATTGATGCAACAATGGCAGGACTGCAACAAGGACAACTACACAAAGACTACAGAAAGAAGGTCAACGGAATTGCTGTAGACACTATTTCAAAAGAAAATGAAGTATTTTAAGGTCACAATGAACTACAATTAGAGAATTTTTCCATGGACACTGAAACTATTATGAAAAGACTATTTAAAGATACTACAAGAGACTATTTAAAGATACTACAAGAGACTACACTTATGAAGACAGAAGACTGGATTTCTAAAGACACTGAACTTTGAATTTAATGACAGGTTTAGATTTTGGTACAATAGAGGTTTGTATTAGGATGTAATAGTATGTATAAAATGGATTTAAAAAATAATTCTTATTAATATAATACACAGCATATTAAATAGGTATATTAATAAATTTATAACTAGTTACTAAATATAATTACTGCATAAAATAATAAATGATAACTTAATTAAAATATAAACTACTAAATAATTATTAAATGGATTTTAATACAAATATTAAAAATATAATAAAATATAAAAAATGAATATTAAAGTAAATACCTTATTTCAGAGGGAGTTCTACCCACCTATGGGGGGGATTTCATATCTTCCTAAAAGGTAACTTTAGGGGGAAATTGTTATGTATATTTTGTATAATAATTTTTTGCAAGGTTTGTTTTCATAATATTGTAAGTTGATTTTGAATTTTTATCTTTAGTTAGATGTTTTTTCTCTATTAGTATAGGTTAAAGTGTGTCATTTTTTATTGGAAATGTTTGCTTTTGAAATTTTCTGTAATTGCAATGTGCATTTTGCAAGATTTTTTTCTTTCTTTAATTCTTCTTTCTTTAATTCTCTCTGTCTTAGTTTTAGAATAAGATTAGTTAGGTGTATTGCTTCATTTAAGAAAGAATAATCTTTTCAATGAAGCACAGGGGGGATTGTTAGGTTTAATTAGTTATTAATTGAGTTATATAGCAATAATTGGAATACAGAGAGATAGATACCAGAGAAAGGATTCTTTCCCTGAACCTTGTTATTGTAATGGGGATAATTTGAGGAAAGGTGTGTGGTAAAAGGGGATTTTGAAGGGAGGTTGTCAGGGACTTCCTAGGTAAGTAATATGGGTTGCAGGTAGGCTGGAATAGGGAGATTCAGGATATAATATGGGCTGAAGTCAGGGAGCATAGCACTAAAGGTAACAAAGATTTTCAGGGAGAGGAGGAATTAATCTAAACAGGCAAAGAACAGCAGGGTTTATAGACTAGGACTTAGACTAAAGACAAACTGAGGGAAATAGACTGAACTGAAATTAACTACAGGCTTTAGTTAATTTCACAGGAAGTGACTTGTTTTGAAGTTACACCTTCCTTCAAGATGGATACCCTGGCTTCCCTTCAAGCCCAGAGTATATGTTGGTTCTTTCCCTCTTCTTCCCTCTCTTACTAATTAACTGACAAAGTAACTAACAGGTCTGTTGAAACACAAAAGGGTTTATTGTCTTATAAGGTTGATTTGTCAGGAAAAGTGGATTAAGGAAGCCCTAACAGTTGTTTAAAGAAACCTCACGTGGGGGAAGAGAGGCAGAGATGGAATCTAAGCAGGGTCCTACCTTAGCTCAGCTCTCAAGGTGCTCTTGATGTCTAAAGGGAATAAATGATGACTAACTGACTTTTCTAGATAAGATACTGCCAAATTATAGTTAAACCCCTCACAGATTTGAACTACTCTCTAATTTACTCTCCTTATTCACTCCACAGACATTTAAGGTAAGGGAAGGAAGGTAGGAAATGAGGTAGGGTATGGAGATACAAAGGGTTTATCTAAACTAACAATTCTTAAATAAATATTCCAAAACTAGGCTAAATTTTTAATTCTTCAGATAGGCAAGGAAGCAGCTCAGCTGGTCTGACTCTCCACGAGATTCCCAAACCAACTGACTCTCTTCAAGATTCTAAACTCCTAACTGATTTCAGAAAGCCAAAGCTTGAAAAAAACTGTCATGACCCCACTCTCTGTACTACATTATTCACGGTCAGAGAAAAATCACAGTGGTCACTTTAAGGAAGATTAGCATATGCTGGGAAGACTGTTGGGGATTTCTGGGCACTCTCTGCAAACTGACTGTCTGGAAGTGGTAGCTGACTTTTCTCTGGTTAATATCAGTTAGAGACTTTGGCTAAACTTAACTTTGAAACCTTACAAGAACATCTGTGAAGGTGGGAAGTCAGCTGCTTGTTGTTGGGTGTCAGCTGCCAAGTAGAGGGCGCTCTCTGCTTTCTCTGAATCAGCATGAGTTCCAACTCAAAGCTGAGAAGAGTAAGAGGAAGGCATTTTGATTTATAACTGCTACACTGGTCAGTTAGAGAAAACAACTTGTTACTTTTGTTTTATATTTTAAAGAGGATAAGAATTTTGTAGTTTATATATTAGAATAAGGTTAGATAGATGATTTGGGTTTTAGGTAGAAAGTGGTTTTAGGAAAGAAAGATCTATTTATCATCTCTGATAAGGACGGCTTAGTTGATAAGGAAGTAATGGACAGGGAAGATCTTTTAGCTCATGCTCCTAGCTCTGTCTCCGGGAGCGTGGAGTTTATTATATATATTTCAAGACTCACCTCACACAAAAGAACCCCACCCACCCCCCCAAAAAAAACCCAAAACTTCGCATTTGCGCAGAAGTTACAAATTATGTCATATCAAAACACAAAAGGTCTCACTGGCTTTAAAATAGAACAAGGCCAAGGCTGAATTTTGGCTGGGTTATTATCAGTAAGCTAAGTTAGGGAATATTTTGTAAGGGTCAAAATGCCCCTGCTAAACTAAGGTTTCACCCTTGAGTGTCTAAAACCACTTTTTGAGACCCAGCAGCTACATTTCTGACCAAAGGGGAGAATGTTAACCTCTTGACTGCTGGTTTGCTAAGAGCTTAAAGTTTTCCATTAAGGCCACAATACATTTCAACAAGAAAGGGTATGGATCACAAAAAGGGTCAAAAGAGGAGTCTCCGATTTTTATCTTTTTGAGAATCTGTTTCTCTTATTGCCTTCCCACAGTGGTAGAATAGATTTTTAGGTGGTTCACCTTTGGTGAATAAGAAGAAAATCCTTGCACATTAGTTTGGTAGGATATATTTAGTAAATCTTAGATTTAGATTAAGAGTTTTCCTATTTTATCTTTACCTCCTTTTCCTTTCCCTGCCTCTTCTGATAGTAAATAATAAATAGGTGTTGGATTATACTGTGTCCAGCAGCTTTATACACTGTCTACCACCAAGTGACCCCAACAACTGAAGTTTATAATCAGCTATATATCATCAATAACAAATAACAAGATCAATATCATCTATAACACACACCTCCCTAGTGAAAGGAGGGAGGTTTGTTTCATCACTTATTCTTTAATGGCCAAGATTATTCCTTACCCTTTATCAGTAATGGTATATATTTTTCTTTTAGTTCTAATCTCTTCACTTAGTTCACTTAGTTTATACAGGTTCCTTTTTTTTTTAATATCCAATTTGGTATCTCTGCCTTGAGTCTCTCCCTATTCTAATCTATCTTCTACTCAGGTATCAAAGAATCTTTCTGAAATGCAAGTATGACCATGTCATACACTTTTTCCTCTCGTCTTCTCCCCCTCCTTCCTGTCAGTAAGTCATAGTGGCTCCATATTTCCTTCAAGATCAAATACAAAATTCTCTGTTTAGCTTTTAACCCCTTCATAACTTGACCCCTTCCTGCCTTCCCAGTCTTCTTATACATTACTCCACTCTATACACTCTTCAGTCCACAACATTGCTTTCCTTACTGTTCCTTGCCTTAAAATATTCCATTTTCTGACTCCATACATTTTAATTGACTATCCCTCCTACCTGGAATACCCTCCTTCCTTGTTTTCTCCTCCTCCTTCTCTGACTTTTTCACCTCTAAACTCTTCCCTTTTGTGTTTCTGCCATCCTCTGAGGTTACCTACAGTTTATCCTTTACATATATTTTGTTGGGACATTGATATTTGCATGTTGTCTCCCCTTTAGATCATGAGGTTTATGAGGGCAGGGTGTTTTTGCCTTTATTTGTATCTCTAGGGCTTAGAACAATGTCTTGCACATAATAGGCATTTAATAAATGCTTGTTTATTTGTTGAATTATGGTGCAGTATTATCCCATCACATTAATATACCATAATTTGTTTGGCCTTTCTTCAGTTGTGAGGCACCCTACTTGTTTCCAGTTTTTTGCTACCACAAAAAGGGCTATAGCGAATATTAAAGATGTTTTGTTCTATCCTTAACTTCCTTTGGATATATACCTATTCATTCAATCATTGGTTCAAAGAATATGCAGTTTAGTGATTTTTCTTGCATAATTTCACATTGTCTTCCAGAATGGTTGTGATAATTCATAGTTTTTACAACAGTACTAGTGTGTTTTACAAATCTATTCTGAAAACCATTATTTCATCTTTTCAGTACAGTAAATGGGAGCCATTGAGGCAGTGAGATGTGCTTGTCCATATTTTTAGCCTAGATAAATTCCATTAAGGCCTCTTTTACATGATCTGGAGATATTACTGTTCATCTCAAAGCTGGCTCTTTTCCACCAATAGTTGTCCATAACCTTTTCAATATTTCTATTACTTAAGGAATCATTGCCTTTCAATGCAATTACTAGACCTCAGTGTTTTCTCATTGGAAATTTGGTTCCTTATTAAAAAGGAAGGTCTTGCATGAATTACATTGCTATCTAAGAAAATTGCCACTAAAATAACTTGTTTGGCTTATTTTTGGAACTTTTAAATAAAATAGATTTTTCATTTATAGTTAGAATTTATTTATAATGTAGCTTATCTACCAAATAATCTCATTTACATAAACATAATATGTTTTACATGCTTTCAGAAGATAACTACAAAATCTAGAAGGTGGACCTTAATTTAGGTGTCATATAATCTAAACTACTCCTTACCAAGAATTCCTTATATAACATTCATAACAAATCATTATTTCTCCTTTGTTTGAACATTTCTAATGAAGGAAACATAGTAACATTGGTAGTTTTGAAAAGAGAATTATTAGAAAATTTTTGCTTATATTAAACCTAAATCTGTCTCTCTGGAACTTCTACATTAGTACTAGCTCTCTCCTCTTTCAAAAACTCAAAAGACAGTTATCATTTACTCATTCACACTCCCAAAGTTGTCTCTTTAGTTTTTTCAACTATTCCACATTTAAGATATTTTCCAATATTCTATCTTCCTCACCCTCTTCTAGACACATATCATCTGTATGGCTTCTAAAACTGGATTTCCAGAACTAATTCAAGTAATCCTGACATGACTTTAACGAAGCAGAGTAAAATGTATAAATATACTTCACTTGTCCTGAATACCATGTTTCTCTTAATGTAACTATTATGGCATTAACTCTTTATAGTTGCCTTCTCATACTGTTGACTTACTGAGTTTGAAATCTACTAAAAGCTCTTTTTCACAAGAATTGTTGCTTACCCATGTGTTCCTCTTTTCTCAATTTATGAAGTTGTTTTTTTTTTTTTTTACCCAAGGGTTTGCATTTGTCCTTAATAAATTTTGTCATGTTTGATTGGGCCTATTCTTTTAGTTTTTTCAAATGTTTTTGAATCTAGACTATCAACCATTCTATCAAGTGTCCACTTTTATATCATATGTCAATTTCATAAGCATGCCAAGATAAATGTTGCAGTAATTTATGAACATCATCAATTCAGCAACTAATTAATATGTCCCTGGGCTATGCACAATGCCTTGTGTTTGCTGGGGAGACACACAGGATGTATTTGGCTTTTTAAAATTTAATTTTTATTGTCATGCAAAACTCGCCTCCATATTGGTCGTTGTTATAAGAGTAAACTCTCATATACAACCAAAGCCCCAAAATAAAACCACAAATAAACTGAAAGACAACTCTAATAGTTCTTTCTCTGGAGGTGGATAGCATTCTCAGTCATAAGTCTTTCAGGATTGTCCCAGATCATTGCATTGCTGAGAGTAGCCAAGTTTTCACAAAAAAATCACTGTATAGTATTGCCATTGCTGTGTACAATGTTCTCCCAGTTCTGCTCATTTCATTCTGCATCAGTTGCTGCAGATCTTTCCAGATTTTTCTGAAATCATGTTGCTTATCATTTCTCATAGCACAGTAGTATTCCATCACCATCATATACCACAATTTGTTCAGCTATTCCCTAGCAGCATAAAAATACCTGCTATAAATATTTTTGTACAAGCAGGTCCCTTTTTATTATCTTTTTGGGATATAGACCCAGTAGTGGGTCTATACCAGATCAAGGTATGCACAGTTTTATAGTCCTTTGGGGATATACTCTGCTTTTAAAGCTCATATAATTCATTGGGGATATACATCTAAGCAAATAACAGTCATACAAGGGAGAGTGAGACAAGTAAAAAGAGGAGTCAGGCAACATGCCTTGAGAGAGTTGAGGAGAGAGAAGCCAACTTTCATCTGCCAAGGAGAGTTATGGAAGTAGTAGCCCTTAAATTAGGCCTTGAAAGGGAGGCCTTCCAACACATAGCAGTGGATTGGAGATGGATGATAAGCAAGCTACCCAGATACGAGGTATAGCATGAGCAAAGGCACAAGAATGAAGCAGAAAGTAGTCCATTTTATTTGAAATGTGGACTGTATTTAGAACACCAATAAGAATTAAGAGTGGAAAAATGGATTGGGATCAGATTGTGAAGGACCTTGAGTACCAAGATCAAGAGTTTATTTGGTAGATGATATTGAGTAGAAAAATGATTAAAAAGTAGTTATTAAGGACATTTGCAGTAGTAGTTCTGTGAAGGATGGATTAGAGAGTAAAGACTCATATGCAAAAATGCAAGCTAAGAGACTATTTCAAGAAGTCTATGCAAAGAGAAATAAGGGCTTGAATAACTAGAGAGAGTTGAGAAGAGGAAATATATGCAAACTGAATTTAAGACATAGAAATGATAGGATTTGGAAATTCTTTAGATATGAGGGGTGGGAGAAGAATTAGTCAAAGATTTGTTAAAGACCAGTTCACTGAGAGGATAAAAGTTCCATCAACATGCAGTTGAGCTATTTGGTGTGGATGGGGAAAATTAATTCTGTTTTGGAGAAATTGAGTGTAAGATGCTGATAAGAAATTCAGTTGGCAGTTAAAATATTTTAACTAGTGCTCTAGTGAGAATATGAAGGGGAATATGGATTTTAAAATTATCTTCATATTGTGATTATGGATGTACATGTGATTGCCAAGAAAGAAAGAGTAGGAAGAAGAAAAAAGACTATGGACAGATATTTGGCAAATTCTTGATTTTTAAGGAGTGGAAGGAAGAGGGATGAGTAAACAAAAAAGGAAGAGAAGTAATGGTAAATGAGGCAGGAGAACAATGAGAGTAGAGTACCATCAAAGGAAAGACAATAAAGAAGGAAAGAAGGTGGTAGTACATATTTTCAGGTGCCACAGAGAGGTCAAGAAGACTTTTTAAGAACAGAAAAAAGAATATTATATCTAATAATAAGGTCATTAGCAATTTGGAGATAATTGTTTCAGTAAAGCAGAACTGGGCCTGAATCCAGATTGCCACCTACAGAGAATAAATAGTGGTGAAATGGAGATGGCACATAGAATCTAAAGTTTGTCAGTGAAGACGAAGAGAGGGGAAGTATCCTTTCTCCTCTGTGAAGCTTTCTCTAATCCTTATAAATGAAAATATTCTTTCAGTCTTCTATTTTAACTAAATCTCTCCTTTGCCCACATCATTCCCTAATCTATATTATATTTGTTTAGATGTCCGTCATATCCTTCCTCAGAATAATCTTAAGTTCCTTGAGAATAGGCAGGGAGTGTGGGGTTTTGTTTTGTTTTGTTTAATTTTTGTATTCCAACTCTGGAACAATATCTTGCACAGAGTAAGCATTTAATGAGTGTTGTGTCTGTGTCTGTGTGTGTGTGATGAGTGGCAGGGTTAAGGAAAGGGTTTTTTATTTTGTTTTTAAATGTGAGCATATTTATAGACTAGGACAGTGATGGGCAAACATTTTAAAGAGGGGGCCAAAGGAAAGGAAATGCTCATCTGTCAGTCTGTTTCTAAGGCAACTCTTTCGAAGTTTCATTGTATTGTATCCTTATCATATTCCTCAGATTAGGAATAATGTACTGCAGCTGTATAGAACATTTCAGGGGGCCACATCTGGCCTGTGGGCTATAGTTTGCCCATCACTGGACTAGGAGAAAGAGATTAGTAGACAAGGAAAGAATGAAGCTGTAGGAGAGACAGACAGACAGACAGACAGACAAGATTCCAGAGGAGACCGGAAGAGGTATGAAGTTGAAGATAGATATGGAATGGTAGCTTTGCTTTCATTCTCTGAGACTTAGAACAAAGAGATAAGAATGAACTACAAGGTTAGAACAGTGAGAATAGGACAGTAAGAAAAGCCAAGTTGGGACTGGGGCAAGTAGGAGGTAGAATTAATGTTTAAAAAGAGTTTGGAAATGACTTTTGAAAAATGCAGAAGAGTCATTAAAGAATGAATGAACAGTTTCCTATTTGTAGTGAGGGCCCTTCAAAGATTAGCCATAACATGACTATTATTTAGCTTCCACTTTATCCTTTCCAATAACTGGAGTATTCATTTTAAAAATTGTTCTTTTTTTTTGTCTCTTCTTGCAGAGTAACCAGGAGCAGGTGCTACTTCAGGGAGAAGATCGCTTATATTTGAACTGTGGAGATGCCTCACAAACTCAGAATCCTAGAAACTCATCAGCACACTCTGAACACAAGCCCATTCGGGAAAAGAGTCCATTTTCAGATGGAAGTTTAGATTCTCAGGGTTTAAGCACTTTACTTGGACACCGACATTGGCACGTTGTGCAGGTAATTTCATTAGTGATGAGCTGCTTCTGCTTATACTCAGTAAGATTTCTATTGAGACTAGTTTTAAAAATAGTTTTCTGTTGTTGCAAAAAAGTGGCATAGCTCTTACCTCCTTGTGTGCCATGTCTTTTCTCCACCATTTTATGTGTTCCCCATTTTTAGTTTCTTCTCTTTTCTTTTCACTTGATGCAGAATGTTCTCTGCTTTAAATCTTTTATAAATGCACAGTACCTTCAGGGCAAAAAGTTTTGCCTGTCACTCCTGATCACAACTATACAAAGAGCTTATTTGCTCTTTGATTTTACAAGAAATATAAATCCAACTCAGTTGTAAACAAAGATATTAATTTGCAAGTTATCACCATAGACTAATTTTACCTATTCAAACATTTAAAATATACATATATATTTTCAGTAATATGAGTATATTGACATTCAGTAAGCGATTGTTTAGTGCAAAATAGACATTTCAGAAATTCACTTTGGGGGGAATATTAGAATGCATTAATTAAACTACCATCCACTTGTAGCTTCAGTACCCTAAATTTTCTTTTCTACTACAATACCAAACCCTGTACCTATTCCTTATAAACAGGCTAGCCTCAACTCCTCTATAGTCAGGTACTATTTCTTTTTTTTTTCCCAATCTTTACCCTCTGTCTTAGAATTGATGCTAGGTATCAGTTCCAAGACAAAAAGTAGGTAAAGGATAGGCATTTGGGGTTAAGTGACTTGCCCAGGAACACAGGAAGTGTCTAAGGTCAAATATGAACCCAGGATCTCCTGTCTCTAGGCCTGGCTCTCTATCCACTGAGCCACTTAGTTGCCCTAATCAGATACTATTTCTCCACAATGGAGACTTATTTTTCAACTTCCTAATCCTGACCCGTGTGTGTGTGTGTGTGTGTCCGTCCTGGCACACATATACACACACACACACACACATTTCACTTCCCCCTCAGTTCCTACTTTCCTGTGGTTGCTTTTTTTTTTTTTTTTTTTTAACAGCGATAGAATAATAGTTCCAAAAAGAATTTGGCAATAAGATAATTATTTTACTGTTTTAAAACTGGTGTGTACCAATAAATGTTATTAAAATTATATTGATAATACCATGAAATCAGCCAATGCTCATTGTGCCATTTTATAATTAGTAAGTTACTAATCAGGTAACTTTACTAAAATTTTCTACTACTCCCTTCTCTTATAGCCATTTCTCTGCTTTTTCATTTTCCCATACTTTGAACTACCTAGTGTCAAATGCCAGGTCTCTGTTACCAGAGAGCCAAGTAGAGCAGAAAATTAAAGCAGTTAGGTCTGGAATTCAAGAGATAATCAGGAAATGTAATTAATTTCCTACAGCTCTAAAATACCATGATTCTGAAAATCCATTAAACAAGCAGTTCATAGCATTGATTTAAGATAATGATGAAAGATTTGTCTATTGATTACCAGCAATAACTCTGTCGTTATATTCTCTATGTATGAAATTCTAACATTTTTCTGTATCAGAGGCAATTCATTTTCTGAATTTTTCAGTTTTTTCCCAGAGTTCATAAAATATTGTCAGAGCTAGTGATCCACTTGCAATTATATTCAAATAGAAGCATAGAATTTTTAGAGCTGGAAGGGACCATACAGATTATTTAGTCCAGCTGCCTAATTTTATAGATTAAAAAATTTAGCCCTAAAGAATTGTTTAAGATTTGCACAAGATTACAAAGCTATTATTGGCAGGTCAATCAAATTTAAATTATCTAATTAAAAAAACACTAGAACCAAAAAATTTAAATCCAATAGAAATTTATTTCTATATTTTAGTATTAGCCAAGGGCTGAAAACTGGAATTTACTTCTAAGTTTTTAATTCTAATTATCCTTTTTTGATACCCCCTAAATGATTAAATTCATTGTTTTCCCCAATGTGGTTTGTATAAAATGACTTTACCCCCAAACTGCAGAATTTTAACCTGGGCATTTTGGGGTAAATGATGATGTTTCTTTGAACTAGCTAGAGTTATACCCTTTAAGATTAAAAGTCTCTCAGAAAGCCAGTATACAAATAATTAGTTGTACCCAAAGTTATCGTGGCCACTTAAGAAAGTAAGCTTCCTTATGCTTCCAGGTGAATTTTTCAAGCATAAAGACTATATAAGAAGGAAAATTTTATATCAACAATAAGTCGTTTGCTTTTGCTATTTATAAGACATCATTGTTTGTTAAAATGAGATGAAGTTAGGCATATAATGAGATAGTATTTCTCTTTAGCATATTCTAAAGGGTACTTAATGAAATATGATAGGACAATGATGACATGTAAGGAAGTAAGTTTCTATTTAAATATATTTTTATTTAATAATTAATTTTTAAACTTCTAAAAATAGATAATAAAATCTCATCACCAAAGAGTTTTTTGTTTAGTTCTGTTTTCTAATTTCAGCTCTCACTCGCCCTAATACAGCACCTTCTGCCAAATGAGTTAAAAAATGTATCCTGGTTTGGATACGTTTTATAAGTACTGCTATAGAGGGACTGGATATTTCCTGGCTCAAGTGGTGGTAATGTTGAAAGAGGCTGTAACCTGAAAACTAGTTCAAGATCAATCTCACAGGGCATTCCCTTCAGAAACAAAAATCCTTTTAGTATTTTCATCCTTCTTTTTTCCCCTCCAATTCTCTGTCCTATATCTGTTTCATGAGGTGGGGGAAGGAAGAAGTCCATGGCATTTTTTAAACTTGAAAAGCTACTACTAAAGAAAAGAGCCATCTCCAGACAATAGTCTATCTACCTATCTATCGATATACATTATATGTATATCTCTATCCAGCTAACAAACATTAAGCTTCTGTGTGTACAAGACATTTTTAGGTGCTGGGGATAAAAAGCAAAAACTGAGTAGTCCTTTCTTTCATATTACCTTCTACTTGGGGAACAAATTATCTCCATTTGAAAATAGTTTTCTCAATGTAGATACATTCTGATTAGAATCTTATATTTTATTTACTTTACTTGTTATTAGTTTACTGGTTTACTAATGACTATTATTTAAATGTTTAGGAATATAAATTACATTTAGACTATGTTCAACATGTTCTTTCCACTAGAAGATGAGTTACTACTGTAAAGCTCTTTGTATGCTAATTATCATAATTATTATCAAAATTAATTTAGTGGACTAAGCTTTTTGAGTTTACTTCCTGAGCCTTAAACACATATCAACCTGTGACTGAAGCAGTCATTTAATCCTGTTAGCCTCAGTTTCCTCCTCAGTAAAATGAGCTAGAGAAGGAAATGGCAAATTACTAGAGTATCTTTACCAAGAAAACCCCAAAAGGGGTCACAAAATTCAGACACAACTGAAACATATTCTGAACAAGAACAAGCCATTTTAATTCTACAGTGTCCTCTGCTGTCTAACTTCTTGTCTTATCACTCCATATCTCATTCCAGACCTTAACTTTGGATTATTCCCACCATCTACTTCTTTCCTCTTTTCCTATTTGGAAGTTTGAGAAGGTCTCATAACTATGCAGACTGAATATATTACAAATTCATGTTATCTGATCTCAACTGAGTTCTCACTGCAGTCCTTAATTCTTCCTTAAAGGATTCCCTATCTCAGTTCCCTCAGAAGGAATTCTAAACCTTTTCTTCACTCCTGATGCTTTTCTTTCCCCACCCTTTCTCTCCTTGCCTCTTATTTTACTGAAAAATATGAGTCCATTTGATAGGAGCTGCCACTTCTCCCCTTTTCTTTATCTCAAAATCCCTTCACCTTATCTTGCATTCTTTCCACTTTCCCCCTTGCCTCTGACAATAAAGTAGCCCTTGTTCTTGTCAAGACCAGTTTCTCTCTATGTATACTGTATCCCGTTCCTACCATCTTCTCCAGAAGTCCCCCCTCTTATGGACCTACAATCTTTCCTTCCCTTTTGCCTTCCAACATGCAAAGGTCTCCCTCATCCTTAAAAGAAAAAATAACTTCACTGGCCTTACCCTCCCTAAAAGGTTTCCTAAATCTCTCATCCCTTTCTCATCCAAATGCCTTTGAAAAGCATCTTTAAAAACACCATCTGCCTTCACTTCTACACCTCTCACTCTTCAGCCCTTTTCATTTTGGTTTCCTAATTTATTCAACTGAAACTATTCTCTCCATTTACATTGATCTCCTAATTACAAAAACTAATTATCTTTTTGATCTTTGTCTTTTTCAACTTCTTTATAGCTTTCGACACTGTTGATTACTATCTCCTCCTTGAATACTTTTTCCTCTCTAGGTTTCATAATATTCCTTTCTGTTTTTTCTCTTCCTTTCAAAGTCTGGTCATTCCCCAGTCTTTTTTGCTTACTTCTTGTCCATATTGCTCCCTCCAATTCTAAATGTTCTCCAGGGTTCTGTATTAAGTCCTCTTCTCTTTCTATGCTCTCTTGATAACCTCATCAGATCCCTATACAGATAACTCACAGATGTATTTATAACATATGTGTGTGTATGAATTTATATATGCACATATGTATATCCAAGGAATTTTCCTAAAAGCATGTATAAGTACCTATGTACATACACATATATAATATCTCTCTCTCCTGGATGTCTTGGAGACATCAAAAACTTAACATGTCCAGAACTAAACTCATTAACTTTACCTCCAAATCCTCCCATCTTCCAGTCTTCTTTATTTCTGTTAGCACTGCTCTCCTTTTGGTCTTCTAGTAAAATAATCTCAGTATTACCCTCAACAGCTCCCTCTCCTTCATCCTACATATCAAATTAGTTGCTGTTTCTATCTCACAACATTTTTTGAATCTAATTCCTTCTCCCCACTCAAATATAATTTTTTTAAAATTCAAACTCTCATGACTTCTACATCGTCTTCTACATGAAGCTTTTCCTGACCCTCCCATGTGTAGGGTATAAAATATGGTTTGACTAAATATGAGAATGTGGTCGCCGATATTATAAACTCGAGTCAAAATGATTTTTGGTGGTTTTATTTACAAAAAGAGAGGAAGAGTGAAAGTAGGAAAATGTGAGAGGGTAGAGTAAGATATCTAACCTAACACAATAAATATTTGCTTCGGCCCCTGGCTCAACCCAGGCAGGGCTAATTAGCCCTCAGCAGGAAGACCCTCAGCTGAGGGCCTGTGGTGAATATAACAAGGAGTCCACCCACGCAGCCTTCTCCTCCAAGACAGGGAGGCCTCTCCAGAAACTATTCTCTCCAGAAGCCAGGACAGGAGTCAGCTTTTCATTCACTCAAGCAGTGTCTCCAAAAGGAGAATATCCAAGAGCAGTCTTGCCAGGGGTCCCTGGTCATCCATGCTCTAGATTTAGCCCAAAGACCTCCTGATAGGAAATTTCAGCCACTTTTGAAGACCTTTCTTTGCATCACTTCCTATTCCTTCCTCCATTTGAGGGGACCAGTTGTAGTCTTTAAATTTGCTTAGGACTGCCATGGAGCAGTTAGTTGCTTTTGGAGATGCAAACTATAATAAGGGGGTAAACTGGCTGATAACAGGGGAGCTGGTGGTACAAGTGAGTCACCTGGCCAGGGAGCCTATAACTATTGTAGCTGGTGGTTTGAGACTGCCAAGGATGTGCAGCCTGAACTGTGATGCCCAGTCAGTCTTCCTGCTATCTGTAGGCTCCTTTAAGGTGGAGAGTGAGGAGCCCCTCCCTGCTGGAGTGAAAGCAGTACTCAACAGGAAGTGAAGCTCACACACTTCCTGAATAAAATGGATGCTTGGCCAATACCTCCTTTGGAGTCAAGTGGTTGCTATTTTCCCCTCTCCTCAGCCCCCTTTGCCCAGGATGATGTTATAATTAACTATAGGAGCTCACAGTTTCAGGCTAAGGTTTTATTTAAACACAGAAGGGAAAACTGAGGAAAGAGGGTTTAGGATCTAGAGAAGCTGTTGCTAAGGGCGACTGGCCTGTGTTGGCAATGGAACTAGAAGGTAAGATCAGGCTGAGGGAACCAGCCCCTCAGCCAGAGATAATTTTCATTGCCCTGATATTATATGATCCACCAGCTAGACAGATGAAGTTGATGAATTGGTTACATACCACCTCCCTCAATCCCTCCTGGGTCCCCAAGGGAAGTCAAGGGGTAACTGGGTATCTGGGTGAGGTCAAGGAAATCAGAACCCCCAGGTTGGTTCTGCAGGGGTACTTATAGTCCCAGCTCAAACTGTCAGGTCTTGGGACTGGCACCTGCCAGGCCAAAGTTCCATTCTCCTAATTGACAGGATTGCCTAGGGTAGTTTTGCAAATGCAAGAGATCTTGCATAAATCCTGCATTACAAAACCCCTTTAATAAGAAGTTTTTGTGGACTTCTCCTACTTTAGGATTAGGTATAGGTATATTCGCTTTTGTTGATAAAATTTAAAAGTAGACAAGGGGAGAGTTAATCCCATATTCACACAGGAAAATTTTATGCCTTCCCTCCTAAACTACTTTGTATTTAATTACTTTGCATATATTTGGATTTATTTTCTTTATATATTATTTTGTGCATTTGTATATATTATTCTTGTCTTTTGCATTAGAATCTGAACTTCTTGCAAGTAGGAACTATTTCCTTCTTTTTTCTTATATTCCCTTATGTCACTGGAACATTGTAGGTGCTTAATAAATATTTGTTTGATTAATTTATCAACGGTTTTTGACTGTTCCCTATATGCCTAGAAACTGCTTTAGAGAGAGATAGAAGAAATTATAATATACATAGACTTTGCCTTCAGGAAACTTACAGTTACAGTAAATTAGAGTATAAAGAAAAGATATTTGAAACCTGTAGGAATACCAGAAACAAATCTAATTCCAGAGGTATATGACAATTGAGCTATTGGTATAATGATAGAAATGGTTATTAGAAATAAGATTAGTCTGATACACAAGTGGGTTAATTTAAAGATCTCTACCAATTAATAAACAAGAAATTGAGATTTCTGAGATTTAGTATGGACAAAATAATAAATGTTTTCTATGGTATGATTTTGAAAATCATGCAGGAAAATGAATACCATTTTATCAACAGTACTAAGTTAATGATTTGATTAAGTCTCATGAAGTTCTTCTGTTGTTTTCTCTAGATTTCCAGCACTTATCTAGAGAGTAATTGGCCTATACGGGTAAGTTACTTTATTCTTGATTCATTTGTTTTTAAATATTTCCTTTAGTAGCTTTGTTTCTTTTTGTAAGTGATATTTAACAAAGTATGTTGGTTTCCAGAGAATTCTCTTTATTTTATTCCAACAGTTTTCAGCAATTGACAAGCTGGGGCAAAATGTTGCTGTTGTTGGCAAGTTTGGTTTTGCACATTATTCATTACTCACCAAAAAATGGAAGCTCTTTGGAAATATTACCCAGGTCAGTCCTTTTACAAAGTAGAAAGAGATCTGTGCCATCAAACACAAAGTCATGCTCCCTTTAAAAAAATGCATGAAATGAAAAATAATTTAAAAGAATATAGTGCAAGTGCTTGAATTTTTTTGTTAATGCTAGAGAAAAATTCCATAACTTTATATATAGTGTTCCATACCAATAATCCTGTTACTGAAAATAAAGTAGAAAAGTACATTCTCATAAACATTAGGGGAGTAGTTTCTGCCCTAGGTTAAATGCATTACATGTGCTTCAAGTGAACTGATATAAAGTAGGGGATTCTCAGTGACTTAGAGAAATCTGTGCTACTGCCAGCTTTTGCGGTCCATTACTATAATTTTTAAATGAAAATATAAGAAAATAAAGGCACAAAAACCAATTTTTTTTCAATATTTACCTTGTGAATTATACTAATTATTTGAGGAAAACCTAGCTTTTATACCTTGTCACAGTTCATTTCAAACTGGGTAAGACTTCAAATAATTGAAGGGGCATAGTTCTTTACTTGCTAAATTTAAAGCTTCACTGCTCATTTTGAGCTTAAGGCCCAAGTCTTCCTTATCTTATCTTTCCTTGAGAGTTACTACTAATGAAGATATTAGAAAATTACCTAATTTTTTTTTTTGTAGTTGAAGATCATAGCAAAAATACTGGGGTGGTTCTTTCATTTGCCTGAGAATATTTCACAAATATATCAGCTTCTTGAGAGTCAGTGAAATAGCTGATAGAGAATTGGCCTTAAAAGTTAGGAGGATGAGGGGGCAGCTAGGTGGATCAGTGGATTGAGAGCCAGTCCTGGAGACTGGAAGTCCTAGGTTCAAATCTGGCCTCAGGCACTTCCTAGCTGTGTGACCCTGGGCAAGTCAGTTAACCCCCATTGCCTAGCCCTTACTACTTTCTGCCTTAGAGCCAATACCCAGTATTGATTCTAAGACAGACAAAAAAGTTAGGAAGATGATCTGGATTCTAATCTTGCCTCTCACATATAAAAGCTATGTGACTGAGCAAGTCAAAGATTATAAATTGCAAAAGAATGAGTTAATCTATGGGACTAGAAGAAGTGTTCTAGGGGCTAGGTTCTCTTTGTACTGGTGAAATTATAGGCCTCCTTAAAAACAAATATGAAGATCTTATAGCTTGGGGTAGCTATATAATTAAGTCATGAAACTAATGTATTGCTTTTTTCTCTTGTATTTTAAGGAACAAAATATGATCGTGACAGGTGGCTTAGCCTGGTGGAATGATTTTATTGTCCTGGCATGTTATAATTTAAATGACCACCAAGAAGAGGTAAAAAGAAATTTAAAAGTAACAGTTTTCCATATTTTAATGTTAAGCATTTAAAGTTAAGCTTTAAATAAAAGCAACAAATCCAAAAACATTTTTCTACCATCATTTCTCCATATATTCCTTGCCTTTTTCCTTCTAAAAAGCTATACTCTATACAAAATATAGGGGAAAAAAGAACCAAATCAGTTCAGCAAAATTAACAAAAACTTCAACCAAGACTGGAAATTAAAAGACTAGAAATACATTTAGGATTTCACATTTCTAAACTTTTGCAAAGAAGGAAGAAAGGTACATTCTCATCTCTCTTCATTGGGATTTAGTTTGATCATTATTTCAGAGCATGCAATTTCAGTTGCAAATCCTACCTCCGAAGCAGTGGCTTTATGACCTTACTCAAAGTACTCTAGGCAACTCTCAGAAACTGAGTGCAAAGAAGGTGCCAACATGTATCGGTGGAGGGAGATCCCTCATCTAGGAGTTACCTATATTAATGAAATCTCCAGTTTAGTTTTTCAGATTTTGTTTTGTTTTTGTTTTTCCCCATATAGATCTTTTAGTCAAATGGCATGAGTATTTTAGTCACTTTCTTAGCATAATTCTGTATTTTTTTTCTGAGTGGTTGGCCAAATTCACAGCTTCAAATTCATGTGCCTGCCTTTCCAGATTTTACTTATTATGGGGATTTTTCCTGTCTTTTATTTGTTGATTTTCTGTGTATGAAACTCACCTTCTTCAATAAACTTTTCTTATTCCCCTTTAATTTTAGTATCTTCCTTCTGATAATACCTCCAATTTATTTTGTTTATATATACACATATGTATACATGCATCTTGTTTATACATAGTTGTTTGCATATAATCTATTTAGATTTTGAGCTCCTTGAGGGCAGGAACATAGAAGTGGTTAATGAAGATTTCTTGACCAGACATGAAGTGAAAGTTCAGAGTTGTTTTGATTCACATTTGTTTTTGGAAAAGTTTTGGAACAGTCTTTCATATAGTTCTTACCAGTTTGCCTTTCTTCTTTTGAGAACAGTTGGTTTGTATCCATTAGCCACTTGTCCATTGGGGAATAGCTTTTTGTCATATACTTGCATTGCATTGAGAGAGGGAGTTTCATCTTTCAGTTCTCTATACAAGTGAAATTATAGACCTATCTGTTAAATATCCCTATATTTCTGTTAGTTTTCTACATGTCCTACTTGTCATGTCTTTATCAGAAATATTTAATGTGAGAATTTTTTTCCCAACCCAACTGCTTTCTCTTCTTTTACTCATTGCATTGATTTTGTTCATGCTAGATCTCTTCTTTTTCAACATCACCTCAATCACACTCTTCATTTCGTTATACTTACATATGTTCACATCAATGTGTAGGATTTTGTGCAAAAAAACTTTGCACAAAATCAAACACATATATTGAATACAACAGAAAATAAATATTTGTTGAGTAGAACTAGAGATTTCAGTTATACTTACGTAATAAGCATAGCCTTGTGGACATCATTGCTTCCGTTTGTTAACTGATTTCGGATATATCTTTTAATTTTCCATTACTTAAAAAAAGTAAAAGAAAATTCACATCCAAAATAGTTGTTGTCTGTGACCAAAAGACTGAATCGTTTGCTTTTTGTTTTCTTTTGGGGGGATTCTACAGCTAAGAGTTTACTTGCGAACATCCAACCTGGACAATGCTTTTGCTCATGTCACCAAAGTTCAGGCAGAAACATTACTGCTTAGTGTTTTCCGGGACATGGTAATATTATTTAGAGCTGACTGTTCTATATGTCTTTACAGTATTGAAAGGAAAACTGATGGGTGAGTAGAGCATGAAAGAAATTGATTTAAACTGTTATTTATCATGTGCCCTCAATTTAGCTTTCATTTTCTCAAAAACTTAATTTTAATCATCTAAGCACATTAAAGAAATATTTAATCAATGATTTCTAACTATAGTCACCTCTTTTAGATTACAGATTGATAATAGAAATTAAAACCAACTTCTATGTTAACTTATTATTTAGTTAATTAACATTCTTGTGGCTCTTTGGGAGATGATAATGATGTCATGAAGAGAGGACTAGATTTGGAGTCAAAGGACCTGGCTTTGAATCCTAACCACTCCCTGTCTGACCTTTAGCAAATCACTCATTCTCTTCCGTCCTCAGTACCTTTATCTTTATCTTTGAAGTGAGGTGGTTGTACTTTGGAATTTCCAATTTATAGGTTTTCATTTCAAGTCAACAAGCATAGATTAAACACCTCCAGGCATTGTACTCATAGCTGAAATCTAGATCTCTTTTATACTTTTGCAAAAACTTTTGAAATAAATGGCCATTTCTGGTGTTCAAGATAGGTTCTAATTAGTTTGAAATTCAAGATGGCTGCTAATGTTTGTTGGGAGTTTCTAGAATGATGAAACTTTCAGTAGTTTAGCTATCACTTTACCTCATACTCTAAGTATCTCATACAATATAGTGCTATCAGAGGTGTTCCCTCTGTTCATCAGATGAAAAACGGAGACACTTCCTAACCAAAAATCTATTACATTGTTGATGTTTCCTTGAAAAATGATGGGAGCTATTAATGTTCAATTATGGTGATAGTAAAAATAAAGGTTGGGGAAATGAGTGAGACTCTGCCCAGTGAAATCCATCTTCTTAGTAAGGTAAAATCAGAGAACCCACCTTGTTATTCCTAGCTTAAAATTCATTCCTCTCAACTATCTATCATGGCAATCTTCTGATTTCCAAATTTTTCCTCTTTTTTTTTTTTTTTTTTTTTTTTGGCCATTATCCTCCCTAAGGAAGGGAAGTGCGGGAGAAGACATAGACTATAGGTAGGGAGCAGGTCCTTTTCTTATGTAGTTGGCAGATGGAATAGATAATATGTATACATGGCCTGTGGGAGGGAGAAATGTAATCATGAAATTCTAGTAACTAATATTGCTGAAAGGGAAAAAAAAAACCTTGGGAGTAATAATATTTAAAATGTTTTTATTTTTATAGTCTAAATACTGCTGCCAGTATTCAGATTCTTCAGGAGGTTTCCATGTCTCGATATATCCCTCATCCTTTCCTAGTAGTATCTGTGACTCTGACATCAGTGAGAACAGAAACTGGGATCACATTGAAAATGCCACATCAGGTACTATTTGCGTCATCAAATCTGTTTAGGTTTTTGTCCACTGGAGTAGTTTGAGTGAGATTTTTTTGGGATGAATTATCAAGTTTGCTAGGTGGTTGATAAGGCATAATGAATATAGAGGATATGGATTTTAAAATAGAATTTAAATTGGGAAAAATTGTTAACTTGAACAGTTAGGTGCATTTTTTTCCATCTTTACATTCTGCAACATTGTGCTACCATGCATCCTCTTTCTTGTAAAGGTAAAACAAAATGAAAATAATGGCAAAAAAAAATCTTATTTATGAGTATGGATTTGTATTCAAAATAATTCTTTTTAAAACATTTCTTTTAAAAGGATTTGAATTATAAGCAGGGGGAAAAAGTCAAAACAGTTTAAGATTCTTATTCTTTTGCCCCATAATCTTTACCTCATTCTAACCAGAAAAAAAACTAAAAGCTACATATTAGAATTGTGATTGAAAACATTTTGGTAATGTTACTTTATATTTGTGTAATAGTTTTTGTCTTTTCAAAGTGATTTGATCTACATTGTCAGAACTAACCTTTAAACCAATCAGGTGAGGTATATTGTATAGATATTACTATCTCTATTTATCACATGAGAAAACTGAAGCATAGGTTACTTACTCAAGATCGAACAGGATATTTGTGATAGAACTGAGTCAACAAGTACATCATAATACCTCTCCAAACAAATATGATTCTGGAGGAACAAGAGTGAGAAAGATATTTTGCTTACTTTTAGTATGATGATTGTTGTATGTTTTTATAATGTGTGTATTGACTTTTTTTAAAATGGTAAAAATTTCTTGAATGTCACTCTTTAACTTATCATGTAAAACCCTCAGTGTTTCCCAACCTACTATTCTACCCCTTACTTCATACTGTTCTTCACTACCCTTAAGCTCCCTTCCAGAAATAGATCATTTTCTAAATGTATTCTACACTTGCCTCCCTTTGTACTTTTGTAATGCTCTTCCCCCATATATATGCCTTTTGAAATCTTAACCAAATTCTAAGGCCTGACTAAAATATCAATTTGTCCACATTGCTTTCCCTGTTTCTCTACTTCCTCCCACTCCCATTTCTCACAGTGAGACATGTTCCCTCCCATTTGTGAACTCTCATAACCCTTTGTAGTTCTCCCTATATATTTATACTTAACTGTATTTATTTATTTGATTAGTACTATCCTTACAGTACAGTTCCTTCCTGGTGTGAAACGAAGAGACTTGGGTATGATAGAACACATCTGTTGAAAAGAAATGGAAAGTTCTTTTATTTGAAGCAATTACTAAAATGGTGTTTAAGAATTTGACAGGAATGATCATGTGTAACTGCCATGTAACCTATATCCTTGACTTCACTCTAAATTAGTAGAGAGCTAATTCAAGGGAAATATTTTGGACTGAAAGTAACTAGAATGGCTTTTTTTATTTCAACAAGTGTTTTTAAAGTTCCTTCAAGGGCAATTTGGAACTATGTTCATAGGACCATAAGACTGCCATGCCCTATAGTATCACTATTAGTTCTATATACCAAAGAAATCCAAAAAAACCTACTTGTACAGAAATGTTTATAGCAGCTCTTTTTGTAGTGGCAAAGAATTAAAAATGAAGGGATCTTCATCAATTGGTAAATGGCTGAACAAATTTGTGGTATATGATTGTGATGAAATACTGTTGTGCTATAAGAATTGATGAATAGGATGATTTCAGAAAAGAGATGGAAAGACCTACATGAACTGATGCAAATTGAAATAAGCAGAACCAAGAGAACATTGTACATGGTAACAACAATATTGTACTACGATCAACTATGAAAGACTTGGCTACTCTTGGCAATATAATGATCCAGGACAATTCTGAAGGACTTAATGACAAAGAATGCTATCCACCTCCAGAGAAAAAGCTGGAATGTGAATGCCAATCAAAGTCTACTATTCTAAAATAAATAAACTTTAGTTTATTTGTGTTTTTATTTGGGGTTTTGTTTTTATATAAATGTTCTCTCAGAACAATGACTAATATGGAAGTATGTTTGCATGATAACACATGTAAAACCCAGATCAAATTTCTTGCAATCTCTGGGAGGGGCAGGAAAAGGAGAGAGACAATTTGGATCCTATAATTTCAGAAAATGTACGTTGGAAATTATTGTTACATGTAATTGGAGAAATAAAATACTTTTTTAAAATTTAAAAAAAAAGTTCCTCCAAAAGGATGGATTGAAGAGAAGCTGAGGCAGAAAGACCATTTAGGAGACTATCATTGTGGCCCAAGAACGAGGTAGGGAAGCCTTAACCTAGAGTGGTAGCCATGTGAGTGATAAGAAGAGATTAATAAGACAACAGATTATTAGGAGTGGACATTAAGTGAGGATGAACTGTTGAGGATAGATGACTCTGAGGTGACTAAAAGAATGGGAATATTCTCAAAAGAAATAATAGAATAGTTGTGGGAAGTGCTTTGGGGAAGGATGGGAGAAAATGACTTCCTTTTGGAACATTGTAAGTTTGGAAAATGCCTTTGGAGCCACAGGTTGAAGTTTTCCCAAAAAAAGCAATTGATGACACAGGACTAGAGTTCTAGAGGGAGACCAAAAGAGGATAATTGAATCCACGGGAACATTTCTACTTGTAACTTCAACACGTAACATAGTACTCTGGACATCATGAACACTTTTTCATTCATTCATTAAACTGGTGAGCTCACAGAGAAAGAGTGAGAAAGATAGCATGAAAGGACCCAAGGACCTTTATAGATTTATGGCCTGGATAATGGTATAGCAATGGAGATTGAGAAAGGAGTAGTCATACAAGTAGGGAAGAGAAGAGAGAGCAGTGTCACAAAAAACCAGTGAGAAGAGGGTGGTCAGTTGTGTCAGATGGTGCAGAGGAGGTGAAGAAGGATGAGGATTAAATAAAAGCCTTCAAATTTAGCAGATGAGATCATCTAATAACCTGAAAGTTTTGATGAGGTCAGAAGGTGAATTAAAGGTTGGAAACCAGAAACAACAAAAAAGTTTTTCTAGGAGTTTAACTATAAAGGTAGGAAAAGATATAGTTGGGAGGAATGATAGAGGCAAGAAAATATTTTTTATTTATGGAAAAGGCTTTTTAAAAATAATTTTGAAGCTAATTTTTCAATTACCACTTATTGATTTTTCTCTTCCTTCCTCTCTCCCTGTTGAAACATAAAAGAAAAAGCTCTTGTAATAGACATGCATAGTCAAGCAAAATATATCTCCATGTTGACCATATCTAAAAATTATATCTCATTCTGCCTTTTGATTCTATCACTTCTGTCAGGAGGATGGGTAACAAGTTTCATTCATCATCAGTCCTTATGGTTAGTCATTGCATTAATCAGAAATTTTAAGTCTTTCAAAAGTGGTTTTTTTTAGTTGTTTTATTAATTATTCTGGTTCTGCTCACTTCATTCTACATAATTTCATTCAGAGGGAAAGTATTTTGTAGGCATCAGGGAAGTGGTCAGTAAATGGGAAAAGAGTGAAGATTAATAAGAGAAGGTAGGTGTAAAATGTAGGATGTAGAAGAAGGTCTTTGTGACAAATAGGATCTGTTTTTCATTTAAAGTAAAAATTAAGGTCTTCTGTCAAGAAAGATTGGTGAGGAGTTAGCATGAGAAGTTTGAGAAAGGAAAAAAAAGGTTCAGAGTAGCTTGATTTAAGTCAGTAAGTGAACATTTCTATGTGCCAGACTCTATTCTAAATTCTGGTAATACAAAAAAAGTAAAAAACAGTCCTAGCTTTAAAGGAACTTGTAGCAACAAGGCTAATGGGGGGAGATAACATGCAAATAACTATGTACAAACAAATTTATATCAGATAAATTGGAACTAGTCAACAAAAAAGAAGTAACTAGAATCAAAGAAGCTTCTTTAGAAGATGGGGTTTTAGCTAGAGCTTGAAGGAAACCAGAGAATCCAGAAGAAAGAATTTCATTGAAAATGGCCTAAAGTAAAAAAATGAAGTTTCTTGCTCCAAAACAGCAAGGGGATCAATGTCACTGGATTGAAGAGTCCTTGGTGGTCAAAGTTGTAAGGTAAAAAGACTAGAGAGGTTTGGAGAGAGGGCATGTTACAAAAAGCTTTGCACACCCAAAGGGAGGATTTTATATTTGATTGTGAAACTGATAGGTAGCTACTGAAGTGTTTTTGTTTGGTCAGGGGTGAGGATGGGGGTGTGGGGGTTGCATAGTTCTTTAAGAAGATACTTTGATAGCTGAGCAAAGATTGGACTAGAGCAAGGAGAGACTTGGGGTAGATATGAACCAGCAGGCTGGTGCAGTAATTCAGACTTGAGGTATTTGGTTGGTAGTAGTGTCAGAGGAGGGAAGAGGGAAATGTAAAAATAGACTTTACAGGCCTTGACATAAGATTGAATATGGGGGAAGGGGGTGAGAGAGAGTGAGCAGTCAAGGATGAAACTTAGGTTTTGATTCTGAGTGACTAGGAGCCTGATGATGCCTTCAAAAAAATAG
Source organism: Gracilinanus agilis (assembly GCF_016433145.1). Lineage (NCBI taxonomy): Eukaryota > Metazoa > Chordata > Mammalia > Didelphimorphia > Didelphidae > Gracilinanus > Gracilinanus agilis. The sequence goes on along the minus strand of NC_058130.1, from coordinate 125,203,538 downwards.
GGAAATTAAGAAGAGGAGAAAGTTTAAGGGGTGTGTCTGATATGGGACCTCGTGAGTCTGATGTTAGACAAATTGCATTTAAGCTATTTAAGGGATATCCTGTTTGCAATGTCTAATAGGTATTTTAAGATACAAGTCTGGAGGTTAGGAAAGAGGTCAGGGCTGGATTGGTAGATCTCAGAAACATCATCATAGTGTTGATAAATGAAACCATGGGAGCTAATAAGATTACTAAGTGAAGAGGGAGAAAGGAAGAGGGCCTGGGGCAAAATCCTATAAGGCAGCCCTGTGAGGAAAAATAGTTAGTGTTATGAAGATCAAGCAAAAGAGACTGAAAAAGAAATGGTCAGAAAAGGCAGCCCTAAAAGAACTGGGAGAGAAGAGAGTAGCAAGGAGAATGGGGACTTACAGAGCCAAAGGCTGTAAAGAGGACAATAAGGATGAAGATTGAGGAAAGGCCATTAAATTTGGCAGTTAAGAGAGAACAGCTTTGTAGAGAGCGATTTGGACTGCATGATACTTGGGAAGAGGGAAAGGCCTGCCTGGCAGCTGCTGAGATTAGGTCACATAAATGTACACCGAAACCAGATAACAGAATTGTGTCCCTTTCTCCAAGGCCATTCAGTGGCATGTAAGTAAGAGGCAAAAAGGTGGAGGATCATTGAGATATTCAGGGCTAAAGTTTAGTGAGGCATGAATTGTGATAAGACAAGAGACAGATGCTGGTTAATCTGAGGTTCAGGACTGAGAAGAGAGGAAATTGAAACCCAGGCAGGAGTGGTGGCCTAGAGAGCAAAGTAAGGATAAAAGATTAGAAGTGAGGAATAGAAAAAGGTAGAAGGAGAAGTTATGGTCAGCAAAGGAATTTCAGAGTTCTCAATTAAGGAATTGAAATACTATGTATGATAATAAGATAAGAGTAGGACCCTCTCTGTGAATGAATTTAGGCTTTTATTGGTTCTCATATGTCCCTTAATTATCTTAATTTGTATCTATATATTAGAATTAAGGAAATATCCAGTTAAATGAGAGTGTTTTGGTCTACAGATTACCCAAACTCCCCTTATTTGCTTCTCCTTATCTGTGATGTTGGACTGGTAGTTAGGAATCTGATGATGATATCTAGGCTATTCACAGAATATGGTGAACTAGCTTAATAGAAATTTAAATTATAGATTATAGCTTTATCCTCATTTGTGTTGGTCTCTATATTATTGTCTGTAGAAATTTGTTTAAATCTTTTAAGTCTCTCAGTGGATAGAGCACTGGGCCTAGAGTTGGGAAGCTCTGAGTTCAACTTTAACCTCAAACATTTCCTAACTGTATGATGTTGGACAAGTCATTTAACCTCTATCTCCATTTCCTCAACTATAAAATGAAGGTAATAACACCTACTTCTGAGGGTTGTTTTGAGGATTAAATGATATAACATTTATAAAAGTACTTAGCACAAAGCTTGGTATATAGGAGGCATTACATAAATGCTTAGAACCTAAGCATTAGATTAAGATTAGATTAAGAACTAGATAATTCTTTTAAAATAGACTTTCATGTTGCTTTTCTTCTATGGGGGTAAAAGAACCCTTTAAACACATTATCTTCTTTTCTTCAAAGATCAATGTTGAGGGGGTGGGTAGCTCAGTGGAATGAGAGTCAGGCCTAGAGACAGGAGGTCCTAGGTTCAAATCTGGCCTCAGACACTTCTCAGCTCTGTGACCCTGGGCAAGTCACTTGACCCCCATTGCCTACCCTTACCACTCTTCTGCCTTGGAGCCAATACACAGTATTGACTCCAAAACGGAAGGTAAGGGTTTTAAAAAAAAAAAAAAAAAGATCAATGTTGAAAATTGCTACCATATTATCCTTTAGGTAAACTTATTCAGCCAAGAACTGCAACTGGAGCAGTACTCAGATTTAGAGTAAATTTAATCAGGAAATGGGTTGTTTAAAATATTGCTGGAATTATTTTCCCTTTATTTAGATATTTTATTTTTCTGATTACATGTAATAACAATTTTCAGTATAGGTTTCCAGAATTATAAAGATTCAAAATGTCTTTCTCCCTCCCAGAGATGGTAAGCAATTTGATCTGGATTATACATGTATTAATCTGCAAAACATACTTCCATATTGGTCATTGTTGTAAGAAAATACTCATATATAGCCACGCACCAAAAATAAAACCATAAATAAACTAATGTGAAAAATAATACGCTTTGATCTGCATTCTAACTCCAATGGTTCTTTCTCTGGAGGTGGATAGCATTCTTTGTCATAAGTTTTACAGTCATCTTGGATCATTGTATTGCTGAGATAAGTCTTTTACAGTTAGTCATTGTACCATTCTGTTGTTATTATGTAGTGTTCTCCTGGTTCTGCTTATTTCACTCTGCATCAATTCATGTAGATCTTTCTAGCTCTTTCTGAAATAATTTCTTAAGCACAATAATATTCCATCACCATCGTGGGCCACAATTTATTCCGCCATTCCCCAATTGATAGACGTCCCCCGCAATTTCCAATTCTTTGCCACTACAAGAAGAGCTGCTATAAATATTTTTGTACAGGTAGGTCCTTTCCCATTTTTTATGATCTCTTTGGAATACAGACCCAGTTGTAGTATTATAGGATCAAAGAGTATATATGCAGTTTTATAGCTCTTTGGAAATAGTGGAACTTACTTTTTAGGCACTAAAATTTTCCAAACTGTAGTGTACACTTCTCTACTTTAACATATTTATTACTTATATTAAGTAGAGAAAATTTTATCATTAGATTTTTAGCTGCACAAAGTAGGGGGGGAAAGCTATTGTGATAGATAGTGGATAAGCTGTAATATTGAACCAAAAGGAGTAAATGTAGAAATGTAAGTTGAGGCTCACATAAATCTTGTCATAACTATTACAAAGTTTGTTCTTATAGTATATCAAAATCCAACCTCAGGGGGGCAGCTGGGTAGCTCAGTGGATTGAGAGCCAGGCCTAGAGACAGGAGGTCCTAGGTTCAAATCTGGCCTCAGACACTTCCCAGCTGTGTGACCTTGGGCAAGTCACTTGACCCCCATTGCCTACCCTTACCACTCTTCCACCAAGGAACTAATACACAGAAGTTAAGGGTTTAAAAATATTAAAAAAAAAAAAAATCCAACCTCAGACTAGTACTAGCTTTGTGACCTTAGATAAGTCACTTTACCTGTTTGCCTCAGTTTCTTCATATGTTAAATGGGGGCAATAATCAACCTACCTTTCTGGGTTGTTGGGAGGATCAAATGAGAGAATATTTGTAAAGCACTTGGCACAGTCCCTAACATATAATAGGTGCTTAATGAATACTTGTTCCATTTCCCTTTCCTTTCCCTTGTTATTTCTGCTCATTGATCTTGTTTTACACTACACAACAGTCATCTTCTTCCACATGACACTTGTCACATATTTGATAGCATGTATCAGAACTCCCATAGTATTTTCATGTTTGAGTTAAACATCTCCATATCCCCAAACCATCTTACATTTATTTGTTCCTCCTAAATGTGGAATCCAAAGGTCTAAAGAATTATAACTTCTCATTGTAAAATAACAAATTTGCAAAATGTCCTAAAGCAAAACCTGATATTTTGATCTATAGAGTCTTGAGAGTTTGAATTTGAGATTTTTTTTTTTTTAATAAAACCCTTACCTTCCATCTTGGAGTCAATACTTTGTATTGGCTCCAAGGCAGAAGAGTGGCAAGGGTAGGCAATGGGGGTCAAGTGACTTGCCCAGGGTCACAAAGCTGGGAAGTGTTTGAGGCCAGATTTGAACCTAGGACCTCCCATCTCTAGGCCTGACTCTCAATCCACTGAGCTACTGAGCTGCCGTGCCCCCCACCCCCAATTTGAGATTTTAAATATCTTGAATTATTGTTCTGGTTAAATATTTTTATTTTAGTTTAGTTTTACAGATTACATGTTGATATAATTAAAAATAATATTTTGACATCTATTTTCTCTTACCTATCCCCCCAAGATGGGAGGTTACATGATATGGGTTGTGCATATGTTACCATAAAATGCATATTTCCACATTCATCATCTTATGAAAAAAGACAATACATACTCTAAGGGAAAATTCATGGAAGGAATAAAATTTAAAATGGGCATGCTTCCCAAAAATAAATAAATGTGGAATCCAGAATTGAAGATGTTACTGCAGATGGGAATTAGCCAACTCTTGGAATGATTGGAACTTCTTGAACTTGGTTATATGATTTTATGAATGGAGAATAGATTTGCCTGAGCTTTTAAAACAGCCTTAAGCTTACAAGATCCAGAAGTGTGATATAGCTGCTAAAAAAGCTGGCACTATGATCACATCAGTAGAATTATTAACAGTGTCAGAGTCATGCTAAGAGTCATTCTGCTACATCCTGGGCACATATCTGGGGTACTGCATTCAGTTCTGAGAGGCACATTTCAAAGGGGAACCTAATAAGATAACTAGGAAGGCAAAGGAGTGGTTTGGAAATCATTACTTAAAAGGAGTGGGTAAAAGTATTTCAGATGTTTAACCTAAAGAAGAGAAATTTGATGGCTCTCTCAGATATCTTGCAAGACATTATAGAAGACAGACCAGTGCCGGTGTATGAAAGTTGCAAGTAGATTTCAGTCTAATGTGTAGAGCAGCTAAAAGCAAGGATTATCTGTCATGGTTATAACTTTTTATTATTGATTCATCATCATTGTGATTATCATTTTGTGATTTCATTCATTCATTTACTTTATTAATTTTGTGATTACCATTATCATGTTATGTATTGTCCTATATTACAGTGATGCTTTCGAGATGTGTGCTATTTGGCCCTACCTTCACCCTCTGATTTCTCTGCTCGGATAGTTCATGTATGAATTCTACAGGTTTTTCTCTCTTCTTTACTAATAGGGTATTAGCTATCATATCTTATTTTTGTTAGTGTGCCTGATTCTAGTGTCTCTCTTTCCTTTATTTAATTCTTTTACTCTATTATAGGAAGCCAGACCACCAAACATGTTAAGAGTTATCCTGACCCATCCTGTTTCATCAACCTATTCATCTCCTATGACTCATAGTTTTCTTTCACAACAACCTCCCAAAGGGATGGTCACATCTTAGATTTTACTTAAATAACACTATTTTCATTATGGTACTATGTCATAACAAAACTAGAAACCTCTCACCAGTAATGGACAAGGTTTCATATTGTTTTTTGTTGCCAGTACCTTCAATTACAGGTCTCACAATAGTATACTGCTGACTAAAGCAAGACAAACATAAAAAAGTAACTTAATCTGTAAACCTAGATTAAACCAAATAGGAGATAAAACTGAAGAACTACTGTAATCTGAAGAGGAAAAAATTGGAAGAACCTGAAGTCATTGAAATATTTCATTTGATAACAAAAGCAGTTCTGATACCCAAAAATGATTTTTGAAAAGTAAGTGGGCGTTTGTAGGTTGCATCCTGAAAAGCCTTTTTGAGATTAATAGTACAAATCCAACTGACTGTCCAGTTGGTCCTTTACTAAGGGAAAGTAATTCAAAAGCGTAATTACTACTATAACTTACATCATGAATGAAACTCATTCTCCCACAGTACTTGAAAGAAAATATAAAATCATTTCTGCATCAAGACATGGTGGTATAGGAGGGGTGGCTACCACCCTGCTGGAAACTATAGGAGGAAAAGTAGAGTTATCAAGGAATTTTCACAGCGACTAGAGTCAAAGATGACCATGGAAGAAACTGCATGAGAGAGTTATTGAAAGTCTACAGAAAGACATTGGAAGATTACATTACTCTACCTGACATATACAGTGCCATAGCCTGAATACTTAATTAAAGGAAACAAAAAAGAAATGTGTAGGAAGGAATATGGAAAACAAAAACATCAGAAATTCTAGTCCATCCCTCCCTGTTAACCAGCAATTTGAAAGTAAAACTCAAAAGGTCAAGTGAGAAATCATGAAAGTAATACAAGGAACAAAATTAAAATTCAGCATCAATTGGAAATTTTACTGCCATTGATTAAGAAATTAAGAAAATTAGAGATGAGAGAATCTATAAAAAACGAGGATGTGAAAAGGTTTTGGTCATCAATATGGTAAAAAAAAAAGCCAACTTTTTTTAAACTACTAGTTGGATCAAAAAATTACAGAATTCTTGTATATCATTATATAGACAGAAGAATTAAATCTCAAAAGTCATTCCTGCTTCTCTACAAAACTGAAAACTAGTGGATCCTTATAAGATCCATAATTATTGGCTCAAATGCTTTACAGAGGCACATGAACTACTAGCAAAGCACTGTACCAATTTCCTCTCAGACAGAAGCTTGTTCTCTTGATAAACATTCTTGGGTCAAAAAACTACAAGTTTTAGGGCAAGTAGACACCACCTAACCAAGCAATAATAAAGGCTAATAAAAAAAGGTTTCTGTAGGTGACAAAGAAACACACAACAAGTGGAGCTTGTGAAAATGGAGAAGGTTTTTAATGGCATTTTAGGACCATTTAGGCCAGTAGTTATAGAAGAATCCTCTTTAAGGGGCCAAAACAATGGACAGTATAGGTTATGCAAAGAAAAAAAAAGATTAAAAAAACTCAACTGTCAAGCTACAAAAAATTAGTACCTAATAAATAATAAGACTTGACCTGGTAGGTAGAATTCTACATCAAAATTTTGCTGCCATTAACAAAACATAATCTTCAAATTACAAATAAAGATTTCAAAATGCAAGCCTATAGAAAATACTTAAATCATCTTAACTTTTTGTTCAACTAAAAAGAAGCAGCTATTTTACCTTCCTGTGTAACATAGGCTATAGAACCTTAAATATAAAGGAATATTAGGATAGCAACTTCTCTCAGGAAGTCTTTTTGAAACCCACCAAAATGATAAAAAAAAATAATAGTATCTTACATTATAGAGTGCAAGTTTTGGAAAACACTTTGTAAATATTTAACTTGAGATTCAAAACAACCTTATGAAGCAGGTGATATATTATCTCCCATTTATAGACAAGAAAAACTGAGGCCCAGGCTCACGTAATTAATGTTAAAGTTAGGTTTTAAAACCATGTTTGTCAGACCCCAAGTTTAACACTTTCTCCACTACACAATTTACCTAAACCATAATTATGCCACCTCCATGAGCTTAAACTAGGAATTTTTTTTGCTCTGCTAAATTGGCTATCCATCTCTTTTTCCTCTTTATTTTTCCAAAACCAATTCATCATTCTCACCACTTCCTCCAGGTTCTCTTGTAATCCCTATTCATTACCCATGCTCTGACCTTACTATCTTAATTTTGTTCCCATAGTTTGACCAGTGCAACTTAAGCCTAATATCATATTAGCTTTTTTTGGCTGCCACCCCACACTGTTATCCTTTGAGGATTGAATGAAGTATGTTACAAACCTTAAAGCACTATATCATTGCTAGCTATTAGTCATAATTAGTAGCTTTCAGTCTGCTAAAAGAAATCCTTAAGCCTTTTATAAATAAATTATTGTTCTGCCATATCTACTAATAATAGTAACAATAATTTATAGCATTTATACATTTTAAGGTTGCAAAATACTTTATTTAGGTTGTCATTTGATCCCCACAACAACTCTGTGAGGTAAATGCTCTTATCTCTGTTTTACAGATGAGAAAACTGAGATTCAGAAAGACTGTGATTTGCCCAGAACCACAGTTAGTGAGTCTTTGAGACAAGATTTGGATTTGGTTTCCTGACTCGAAGACCTTTGATCAAAGTTCATTTTGTTAGAATAGGCACACCATTCCAATCTATCAAGATCTTTTGTCCTCTGACAGAAGAAAATCTAGCACAAATCCCAAAAGTCACTGGAACAGTCTCCTCATTTTAATACCTATTATTAGGGAAAGTTACTCTCCCTCAAACTGGTTCATAATCATGTGAACTCTGCAACACTGTCTTCTCCCTCCCTCTCTCCCACTCACAAGTAAATTGCTAAATGGATCTAGCTATTCACCTGATATTTATATATAACACATATACGCGCATGCACGTGCGCGTGTGCGTGTGTGTGTGTGTGTGTGTGAGAGAGAGAGAGAGAGAGAGAGAGAGGAGAGACAGATCATTTTCCCAGATTCTTAAGCAATTACCAGAAAATCAACAGAAAGAGCTTATAATTAAATGAAAACAAGTCTTTCATCACTTCCCATTTCTTCTATTTTTTTTCTTTACTAGGCCTGATCTATTACTTCTGGGTTGTGAAAAGTGTTTATCAAATATTCAGTTCAGCAAGATTAAGTACCAACTGTGTACACAAAATTTAAGTATGGCATAGGACGGGAATATCTAACAAAGAGAAGGGCAAGAATGAAAAAATAAGAATAACTGAGAGTGCATTCACCTTTTCACCTTGAGGGGGAGGGACCTTCAGGGGAGGCCCTTTGGAAGAAGTAGCATCTGAATTGGGCCCTAAAGACAGGTACTTCAACAGGTATAGGTAAGTGGGATTGGCGAGGAGGATGGCATGAGCAAAGGCCTGGATAGAGGAGAAGCGGTAGAAAGAGCTTTGCCGTCATATAGAATGATAGAACTGGCCAAATAGGCTAAAGAGGAGATGTCAGACATATAACCTGTAGGTCACACGCAGTCCACAACACTCCTAAGTGTAGCCTGAACCGGTAGGGGTACGTCCGTGTGGGTGTCAGTGTCACAAGGATGCTACATTAGTCCAAGTGAAAAGGCCTAAACAAGACTAGAAACACTAGAAATGGAAGGTTACTAAAGCATCGAAGTGGTAGGATTTGTCAGCTGATTAGATCTATGGTATAAGAAGAGTCAGAGATGCTACAAAGTTCTGAAACTTCAAGAATGATACTGTTATTAACAGAAATAGATAAGCTTGGAGGAAGAACAGGTTTATCAAGGAAGATGACAAATGCTTTATGAAGATGATTTGAGGTGCTCTGGGAATATACAGGTAGCAGTGTCCAGCAGACAATTGGAAACATACAGACTCTCAGCTCTGGAGAGGACTTAGAAGCAGAAATGGAAACTCAGCAATGTGTACAAATGTGAAAATTGATCTATGAGAAAAATATCACTTTAGGATAAAAGTATAAAGAAAAAAAAAGAGAGCCAAGAACAGTAAAATACAAACCAGGGAAGAAAAATCGACATAGGTTGGAAGAGATAACAAGAGAGAGCAATTTCATAGAAACCAGTAAAGGAAGACCATAGCAAAGAAAAAGAGTTGGTCATTCAATAATATCTTAGTACGGAGAAACAAATTGGGTAATGAAGAGATTCACCACAAATTCAGTTATAATATGAATTGTTTTGTTAACTTGTTGTAACATGTGCATAGTTAACTTGTGTCGTGTGCATTAGTTTTATCTCATTGTTTAGTAAAACGCTTCAATGGCAAATGCCCAGCAAAAGTGTTCGAAACCTGAGTAAACAGTTGTTCATTGTCAGCTTCAAATATGAAAATCTGTACTTTTAGTTAAAATTTTAAACTAAAAAAAAATTATGCATAATGCTCTAGAATGGATGGTAAACTTGAGGAGACTTCTTAAACATAATGACAAAAACACGTTAATTTTTCTTCCTCAGGCCTGTGATGCAGAAAGCATCATGCTAAATTTGGCAGGACAGCTCATCATGATGCAGAGGGATCGCTCTGGCCCTCAAATCCGGGAGAAGGACAATAGCCCCAACCAAAGGAAACTTGTGAGTAAAATAAAGAACTCTTTGTAAGAGTTAAAGGAAATGTGCAAAAGAATGAAGGAACCAAAGAGAAGTGTGGTATAATTTTTTTTAAAAGCCATTGTAGTTTGGGACCAGAATACCTGATTCATATTCTGATTCTGCTACTTCGACCTAGAGCAAGTCATTTAACTTATAGACCTCACTTTTCTCCTCTCTAAAGTGAAGGTGTTGAACTATATGCCCCAATATCTGTGACTTCTAAGATTCCCTGAATTCTGTCACCTTACCAACATTTCCTCTGTTAACTAAGTTATCTTCAATTTTCCAGCCTAGAGAGTGACAGTTTTTGAGTGTTAGAAGACGGTGAGTTTTGTAATTCCTTAATCTATAACAATGGTTCCCATACTTTTTTGGCCTACTGCCCCCTTTACAGAAAAAATATTACTTAGCCCCCCGGAAATTAATTTTTTTAACTCTTAATAGCAATTAATAGGAAAGATAAATGCACCTGTGGCCATTACCGCTCTTCTGGATTGCTGTAGCACCATAGTGCCCACTTTGGGAATCACTGATCTATGTCCTGAGCTTCCAAAGCTTTGATGGTTCAGATCATTTCTGACTAAAAGTTATCCATGTTCAAGTGGAAAAGGAGAAGTGGCTAGGGAGAGAAAATTGATGGTCAACAGACACAGCCAGTATCAATTGAGAAACCTTTCAAGTGTCTTTAAAAGTGGTTTTTAACTTTTTAAACTTAACCTGCCAGTTAAATGATAAGTATTTTCAAATAGTGGAATGAATACTAGCCCTGAGATTATACTGTATTCTTAACATTTCATAGTAGGTTGCCATGCTGTACTTGAAACAAGAGAACATGACTTTTTTTAAATTAGTGGCAAAAGGCAAAATAGTCAATTTGCATTTTTAAAATATTAATAAAAGCTGATATTTTACATTTCTCATTCTCCAGCTGCCATTCTGTCCTCCTGTTGTACTAGCCCAGTCTGTTGAAAATGTCTGGACAACCTGTCGAGCCAATAAACAGAAACGCCATCTCCTAGAGGCACTCTGGCTGAGCTGTGGTGGGGCAGGAATGAAAGTATGGCTTCCTCTTTTTCCTCGAGATCATCGAAAACCACATTCCTTTCTGTCTCGACGAATCATGCTTCCTTTCCACATCAACATTTACCCCTTGGCTGTTCTGTTTGAAGATGCATTGGTCCTTGGTGCTGTCAATGACACTTTGCTCTATGACTGTTTATATACCCGTGGCAATGCTAAGGAACAGTTGGAGGTACTTTTTCCTTTCTGTGTTGTGGAAAGGACCTCCCAGATCTACCTCCATCACATTCTGCGCCAGCTTTTGGTCAGGAACCTTGGTGAACAAGCCTTGCTTTTGGCCCAGTCTTGTGCCGCTTTACCTTACTTCCCTCACGTGCTGGAATTGATGCTCCATGAAGTGTTGGAAGAAGAAGCTACCTCACGGGAGCCTATTCCCGACCCTTTGCTTCCCACTGTAGCAAAGTTCATCACTGAGTTCCCCCTCTTCCTGCAGACAGTTGTTCACTGTGCCAGGAAGACTGAGTATGCCCTATGGAATTATCTTTTTGCAGCTGTTGGGAACCCGAAGGATTTATTTGAGGAATGTTTGATGGCACAGGATTTGGACACAGCGGCATCATACCTAATTATCTTACAGGTAACAGTATTTTCTAAAGTCATTGCAAGAATCAACATGCACAAAGTTTGGGCACAGAGTTTAAGATATAGTCACACCTGTTACAATTATAATAGTGCTTTAACTGAAAAGAACACCAGTGTCATTTGAGGGTGTGAACAATGTGTTTGAGTGTTGCAAAGCAATTTCACTGGGGTTTTCAACCCCTTTTTACAGCACTAATACAGTAAAGTAATGGGCAGAAAGAATACTATTTTGCAAAATAACAGTGGTTATAGCGGAGCTTCCCCAATTACAAGATTCAATATTATTTCAAACTAAAATGGTCTAAATTTTAGAAGAAAGGTTAGAATAGGTGACCTTTAAAGTTCTTTACAACTCCAAGATTCTCTAATTCTAAGGTAGTTTTGCCTTCTTAACTGACGATAGGTACACCATATATTTGGCTATCTATAATAAACAAGGCCTGTGGTATACCTGGGAGATAAACCATGGAAGCTCAAACCCATGATTTTAGTTATATAGAATAAACGTGAAAACAATCCTGGCAAATGCTCGTGTGGGTTGACAAGTTTCATCTCTAGCAGCACAATATGAATGACCCTAGCCATCTCTCAATTATGGCCCCAGTTCTGAAAAAGCTACACAATACAGCCAGAGTCCTATTCCATTATTGCTACTGGTGTATCTAAGTGACTCAGTTGCTAAGAACATCAAAGAAGGAGGGGAAGTGTCTGGGGAAAGTGGTAGCTCACGTCCCTGAATGCTCCTAGTTCAAAACCAGTGTGCAACTATAAGCTTTTTAGCTGAAGAAATTTTAATATGTGAGCTGGCATTACAGGAGATGCTGGCACCAAACTTGTTCTCCAATGAAAAGAATCCTGGTGGAATGGATAGAAAGCTGGCCTTGTAGTTAGGAAGGTGAGAGCTCTAGCCTGCCTTTGCTACATATTGTGTGTGTGACCCAGGGCAAGGGATTTATTTACCTCTTGGCTTCTGCACAGCCTGTCTTAGACTGTGAGCTGCTGAAGGTGTGCCTTTGGTATAAACCCATGGTCCAGATGCAGTAAAAAAAATAACAGGGGGCAGCTGGGTAGCTCAGTGGATTGAGAGCCAGACCCAAAGAGGGAAGGTTCTGGGTTCAAATCTGGCCTCAGACACTTCTCAGCTGTATGACCCTGGGCAAGTCACTTAACCCCCATTGCCTAGCCCTTACCACTCTTCTGCCTTAGAACCAATAGACAGCATTGATTCTAAGATGGAAGGTAAAGGGTTAAAAAAAATAAATAGAAATTTAGAAAAAACAACAACTTAAAAAAAATAACAATTGCTTCTCCGCATAGTGCTTAATAGGTAACAAAGAACTTTTGACATTGTAAGATATAGGTATTAGGATCCTTATTTTAGAGATGAAAGAAACTGAAGTGTTTTAAAATGTTAAGTCAGTCTTCCCCAGAGTGGGAAGCCTCAGGTCTTCTAGCTACAAAGGCCCTTGGTCTTTTCCACTTCATCTCCCAAGTACCATATAATGACCTATATAATTGTCATGATCTTCTCTATAACCTTATCCCTCTACCCCACCTAAAAATTATAGGGCTTTTTATATTACTAAGAATGTAATGTAGTGTTTGGCCAAAGATTCCACTCAGTTCTGCCTTGAAACCTGTTCTCCAGATATCTTCTACTGTGAGGGGAAAAAATTGTCCTCTTGAAGATCTGGGCAACAATGAAATCCCACATCATTTGACTACTGCAAGATGTTATGTCAGAAGCAAGATCCCAAAGGGAATGCTAACCTTTCCAAACACTGGTGTAACCAGAGAAAAGAGAATTACATTTTAAATAAAAAGGAGATAAAAGTTAAAACATGGTATAGTGAAAAGAACACTGACCTGGAATTGGGAACTGAACTCTAACTTGATTTCATTATTTGCTTAATCACTCAACCACTCTGGGCATCCGATTCATCATGTATAAAATGAAGGGTCGGCCCTCAGACTTTCTGGTCCCAGTACCCTTTGCACCCCCCCAAAAAAAGAACATTTGTTTACATGGGGTTTATATGTGTCGTGTGTTCACTGTTTTACAAATTAATTCTTAGTATATTCTGAAAAGTCTTTACTTCACTGACCCTTTTAGTCTCAGAGACCTCTTGGGATCTTCTTTAGACCATACTTTAAGAACCGCTGGAATAGAACATCTCTGATCCCTTCTAGCTGCTGATCCCAAGTTAGCTACCTTATGATAAATCTGTCATTCATTCTAAGTTCTTCAGCCACCTATCAGAATTTGGGTCGTTGGTCTTTCTGTAATAGACTTTGAAACATTAATGAGCATTTATTAAGCAATTACTGTGTCAGGCATTGTGCTAAATGCTGAAGATACAGTGAAAGGCAAAAACTGTATCTGCCCTCAAGGAGCTCACATTCTGGTGGGGGAAAACAATATACAAATAACTAACCAGGATATATAGTATAAATGGGAGGTGATATCAGAAGAAAGCAGATAGGGGGTCCAGGAAAGGCCTCCAACAGAAGGTGGTATTTGAGCCAAGTCTTAAAGAGAGCTAAGGAAACCAGGACATGGAGATAAAGAGGGATCTCATTGCAGTCCTAGGAAATAGTTGGACATGGAAGCACAGGGATGTACAGGATATTATAATAGAGTAAGTAGGCTGGTGTAGCCAGGTTCTAGAATGCATTAAAGAGTAAAGTGTAAGAAGACAAGAAGACAGGAAGGTAGGAAGGGTCCAGATTAGTAAGCAGTTTAAGTGCCAGATGACTTTGTATTTGAACCTGGAGGTAATAAGGATCCATTACATTTGAGCACATGGATGACAGAGTCAGACCTGTGCTTTAGAAAAATCACTTTAGCTCCTGAATGTCAGCTATATTGGAGTGAGAGACCTAACTTAGGGAAGGGACATCATTTAAAAAGGAACTGCAGAATGAATGGAGAGTACATGTATACTAGAAATGTACTCAAAGTAGAAACAAAGTTTGCCAACAGGTTGGAGAGATAAAGCTATATGGAGGAGTCTAAAATGATTGAAATTAAATTTGATCTCTTGGCACCTTACAAGAAGGAGGTGAGCAAAGTCAGGGTTTAAACTTATTAGGTACTTATATAATAATTGAGGATGTATGCATGTAAACAATAAATATATTGATTCACTACTTCCAAATATCAGTTATTTCATAGAAACTATGGAAAGCTACTAGATTATCCTTACACTAGCAATATAAGGTTTTATGATATTATTTTTATTCTACTTACACCAGTAGATTAATTTTCTCACCTTCTCATAAGATTAAGTAGTTTTTACTATTTATAGATTTTAATTTTAACCCCACTAAGAAACCAGCCATCTAGAACTGCTTATTCTAGGTTTGGGGAATCTTGGGGGGGGGGAGGCCAGTCACATTGGATGTTCCTCCAGTGGTATATATGACAATCCATCTATGACTTTCTGAGTTTTTCTGAGATCCTTGTACTCCCATAAGTCTTCTACAGTAGCTCTACCTGGCACCCAAGAAGCTTTACTTTGGTCTTTTGATATTCTTTTGGAACCAGTTCAGCACCCATGTTCTTCTTTATCCTTAGCCCATGCTCTCACTACATGACCAACTTGCCTCCTTTTCTGATTATAGATTCTTTGATCACTTTTAATGTGTGGCATTGTTTATAATATGCTCTAATCTACTTACACCCACAGTGGATTTCCATTGTCCTTTTTGTCATCCACTATTATGACTGATTGGTGATGGGGGAGTAATTTTCAAAAAGCAGTGGTATCTGAGTGACCCTATTTTTATTTTCTTTTGGGCCACCATTGTTGCTTCTAGAATATGGAAGTCCCAACAGTGAGCAGACAGCATGCCACTCTACTCTTCAACACTGCTTTGGAGCAAGGAAAGTGGGACCTCTGTCGACATATGATTCGATTTCTTAAAGCCATTGGCTCTGGAGAATCTGAGACACCTCCACCAACACCTACTACTCAGGTTTGAAAGCAAAATGGTACCATTTCAGATCACCCATTAGCACTTGGCTTTTATTGATTGGCATCGCCTCTTACAAGCTCATTTTCTTTGTCCTGTGGACATTTCCATTAGGAACCCAGTTCAAGTGGTGGATTTGAGTTCTTCAGGAACCGAAGCATCAGTTTATCACAGTCAACTGAAACTTTGCCTGCAAGCAAATTGAACTTGCAAAAAACCCTCAGTATGCCCTCTGGTCCTTCTGGGAAGAGGTAAGAGGAAGAGGGGAGTCAACAGAAGTGAAGAATTAGAAAGAAAAAGGAAATTAATAAAAGCATCCATTAAGTCCCTATTATGTGTCAGGCTCCTTGCTAACGACTTTACAAATATTATGTGATCTTCCCTTCCAAGAAGCTTGTGAGGTAGGTGCTGTTATCCCTGTTTTACAGTCAAAGAAACTGAGGCAGACAGGTTAAGTGACTTGGCCAAGGCCCCATAGCTAAGTAAATATCTGGGGCCCAATTCGAAGTCAGGTTTTCCTGACTCCAGGCCTAGAGTTCCATTCATTGTGACACCTTATTGCTTCTAATGAAAATATTTTACTGTTTATTACCCAGTAATCCTATGCAGCTATCTTTATATATGGTAGGGAGGTGCCTCTATGGATTTTGATAACTAAATATCACCTGAGGATTTTTCATTTCCTTATTCCAGATGCCCTCTAAAGTAAAATAGTTAGACTTCCTTTCCCTTTTTCCCCATTTTCCTCCTTCCTTATCTGGTATCTTTGCCCCTTAACACTCCTCAGCTAACTCCTTGAGTAGTCCTGTTTGCTAAAAAATGAGAAGAGCAAGTGAGAAAACAGAATTAAAAGTTGTGCTGGTGATGGTGATTATTTTTCTTTGGAGGGAGAAAGTGTGGTTAGAAAGAAAATGGATTGTTAAAATGGACAAATAATCTCTATTCTTTTCTCTTGGCAAGTAGTTTTACTGCCCCCCACCCCACAAAAAAAGCTTCTTTATACTTTTGATTGCTCAGGATCCTCAGGAGGAGGAAATTATCACCTTCCCCTTCTCCTCAATGGAGAAACAGGAAGCATAGAGAGCCCCCAAACTAGATCTGAACAGTGTTCCCAAATTATCAGGCCATCCTTTACAGTTCACTCTGTGGAGTCCACAATTCTGTTTTCTGTATCATGTAGTCTTTTGATGATCTTTTTTCCCTTAATCTTATTAAAACCTTTTCAAATCCTCCTACCTTTAATATGTTTTTTGTGTTTACAAGTAGCATCTCACCTTTACACATAGGAAACATGGGATTTGTTTCCGTTTTTTCTAAAAAGTAAGAAATAGCATAGAGAAAAGAAAGCTGGTCTCGGGTCAAAAGACCAGAGTTTGAATTCCCAGATGTGTTACTAACCTGTGGGATTCTGGACAGGTCTGGTTTATTGGGGCCTTGATGACTTCTAAGACCTCTTCCAACTCTCCAGTAACTTTATCTGTATAGTGCCTGGTCCATAGTAAGACCAAAAAAATTGACATCTATTGTCAAATATTAGTTCTTTGTAAATAATAGCTTTATAGCTCCTGATGCTAAATCTATGGCTGTCTTTCCCATATTTTGACCCCAGTGTGTCATTGTCTATTGTTGTCTTTCTCTTTTTCATCTGTAAGTGGCCTCTAAACTTTGTTTTGACATTTATTCTGAACTTAAAGAATACAGTAATGCTAATGTCAGAGGTCAAATTATCATCTGTGGCCAAAGTGTCATCCAGCCTCCTAAGTGATGTGTGGAATCAGGAAGGAGGATCTAGCAGAGTCGGTACCTTGGACTGTGTCGTGTGGTACACACTGGCAATCCTAGCTGTTGGACAGGCAAAGGCTAGCAGAGTCAGGGAGAAATGGGGCCCTGGTTGGAAAATGGAGGTCAGTGGAGTCAGACCTAGGAGCAGCACATGGGCAGCCTGGATGAGATGGAAAGAGCCAGCCTCTAAAACAGGCAGACGCACAAGAAGTTCATTACCTGTCGGACTAGTTCTGATGCTGAGCCACTGAGGAAATCATTGACCTCCGTGTCTTGGACTTCCGCCAAAGCCTCCTGTAAAATGGTGCTACACTTTCTTCTCTCTCCATCTTCAGGTGGAGCAAAGACAGTGACTCTGCCGAAAATATGTACATTGACATGATGCTCTGGAGGCACGCGCGACGCCTCTTGGAAGAAGTGCGGCTGAAAGACCTCGGCTGCTTTGCCGCCCAGTTGGGCTTCGAGCTCATCGGCTGGCTGTGCAAGGAGCGCACCAGGGCTGCTCGGGTGGAGGATTTTGTCGTTGCCCTGAAGAGACTCCACAAAGATTTCCTGTGGCCATTTCCAGTCATCCCCATTTCTTCTATCAGTTCACCATTCAAGAACGGAAAATACCGAATAGGTAACAGCGGCTTCTTGTACCACAAACATGGGGCTGCTGGTGGATGTCTGGGAAG
Source organism: Gracilinanus agilis (assembly GCF_016433145.1). Taxonomy (NCBI): domain Eukaryota; kingdom Metazoa; phylum Chordata; class Mammalia; order Didelphimorphia; family Didelphidae; genus Gracilinanus; species Gracilinanus agilis. The sequence continues at coordinate 125,185,703 of NC_058130.1, read as the reverse complement.
ATTTGTTCACTGAGTCCTCCTTGGCTGAGCTCTGATAAGATGGGAAATCGCTTTTAGGCCTATTTTACAGACACCATGTAGGGGCGACCGTGCCGCCCCCACGACGTGTCTGCCTTAGAGGTCACACGCGACCACCAGTTACCGCCTCGCCTCCCTGTACCATGTCCTGTAAGTGTAGAGAACTCGGCACCCGGTGCTGTCCGCGGTTGGGCATTCAGGGTCGTCCGTGAGGAGCAAAGTCTGTAGTCTGACATCCACAGCCTGATAGGAGCGTCCGAGAGGGCGAAAATACTGGGGGGAATTTTGAGGAGGAATTACATTAGGGGGCAGCAATAGTACTTCCACCTGCCAGTTGTTGATTCAGACTTGCGTTATATAAAGCAAGAACTATATGTAGTCTTTTGCTTATTTTGATTGATGACATATACGGTCTGATATTTTGGTCACGGTCATTGTTAATACTCCCTGGTATGGCCTTAATAAAAATTAAATTAACTTTTTTTTGTGAGGTGTCAGGCTGGTTTTGGGAGGAGGGGGGTGGGGATCAGATCTTTTATGTGGACCTTTGCATACAAGTTTGCCTGTTCAACAAAACTCGTGTGTGAGGCATTATAAGGTGTTGGGAAGGAATTAAAAGAGTAACTCTTTATAATTATATACTAGCATCTAAATATTTGTTCTGGAAGAAAGCAGTGTGAATCCTTTTTCATTGTCTCTATGCAGGTGGGGGAGAACCATTATTAAAGTCTCAGTCAGCTGACCCTTTTTTAAACCTTGAAACGGATGTTGGAGTGCCGGCTGCCCCCCCAAGAAGTCAGAGTTGGCTCGGCAGCATTGGTTCCACGCACCAAGAGATAGATACAGCATCATCCCATGGACCACAAACACAAGATGCCTTCCTGTCACCTTTATTAAATAAAGGTATACATCATTTTACAATCATCATTGCCATATGATAAAAAAGTAGATTTTTAGGAACCATGAAAATAGGTTTATAATTTGGATTTTTGATAGGAGGACTGACTTACCTATAAGCTTGTGAAAACATGTTTAGGTGACATTTCCAAACAAGCAATATTAATCAGACAAATGCATTGATATTGGCTCTTCTCTAGTATTTTCAATGAAAATGCTCTTTATACAGCCTAGAAAGTGGATGTAGGAAATGTTAAAGAACAGAAATCATGATTATACCGGAATTCAGAAACTTAAGTATTATTGGTACATACCAGTGTCTTCACTATGAATAACATTAGTTACTTTTGTCCATTTTTTTCTGTATTACACAAAGGTGAGTAAGCTCAAGCCCTAGGCAGTTTCAAAACAATTTACATAAGCATAGAGACACTTGGGCTTAACTAGCTGTCACAAAAGTAAATGATTATACTTGTACCACCTACTTCAGTGTTAGTGTATAGAAAGTAAACTTTAAAAATACTATAGAAATAAAAACTATTCTTTATTGCCTTGGTTTTCAGTCTGTCAGTGTTTGAGAGAATTCATTTTCCATCAAGTAATTTTATATCAGTTTCAAGATTTTTGAAGTGTCATCTTAGTGGGACTAGCAGAAAACTATATTGTAAATTCCTTACTAGGGGATGAATGCAGTATTGGTTCGGCCACAGACCTGACTGAAACCAGCTCAATAGTGGACGGTGACTGGATGATGGTGGATGAAAATTTCTCTACTCTAAGTTTAACACAATCCGAGCTAGAACACATCTCTATGGAGTTGGCCAGTAAAGGACCACATAAATCCCAGGTGCAGCTCCGGTGAGTCTTATGTAGTTAGAATTTTGTACCCCAGGGCTACGTTCCCCAGAACTCCTTTCCTCTCATGCTTACGTGTAGCGACGACCGAGGGGTCTTTTACTGCTAACGTGGCTGGGAAAACACTTTTTCTCTCTCTCTCACTTTACTTCCCTTTACCTTGAATTATTATTATTAATAAATCTTATAAAATAATACTTGGAGTACTTGGATATTTAATTATAGTCTTACAGTCTCATATTTAAGAGCAGAGAAATTTTTTAAAGAAGCATATTGTTAACAATAGATAAAAATGAGTAGCTCTTTCCCTGGTGTCATTTGTTTTTCACTGTTTGTAGACCCTCCCTGCTATAATACACTTTTAATTTTGTACAGGTATTTGCTACATATCTTCATGGAAGCAGGATGTCTGGACTGGTGTATCGTTATAGGCCTTATTCTTCGAGAACCTTCTATAATTAATCAGGTGTTTGGTCTGATGCAATCTTCAGAAGTAGATGGAGAGATGTTACAGAACATAAAAACTGGGCTACATGCTATAGATAGATGGGCTTCAACAGATTGGTAAGTGACAGCTTCCACTGGGCTTTCTTGTCTATGAAATCTCTTAAGACAATTCTTAGCTATTTTTCTAGTTCTGTTATTTTATTTTATTGTAAAAGCTAATTATAGCTCCATTTTCTTTCTTTTTTTTTTTTTTAAATATAGCATCTCTCTGACATTAGATAGGGGAAATCTTTATCCTGAAGAACTGACACTGAATTCTTGTTAATGTATTTTGCTTTGTTTATTTTTAAATAGAGAATCTTAAGAGCTATAGTTACATTTCATGAAAAGAAACTAAAATCAAGAACTTATATTTTTAAAAGGTGGGGAAATTATCCCAGGTGAAGCGTTTCATAGCAATTAATCATAAATTCAATTTTTGGTTAGCATTACTACCAGCAGTTTTTAGAGAGTGTAAAGAACTGGGGCATATCATATAAAGCTGTGGAGAGATGGACCACTATTCATTTTTAGATATATTTTTATTTATTTTGTTAAATAGTTGCAAATTGCATGTCAAAAAATTAACTTTTATTTTTTTTAAAATGTTGACTTCCAAATTCCTGCCCCATCCCATCCTTGAGAAGGAGTATTTTATAATGTGAATTATATATGTGTGAAGTCATGCAAGACATTTCCATATTAGGAAATTGGAAAAGAAAACACAGACCAAAAAAAGAAAAATATCAAGAAAGTTAAAAAAGTTTGCTTCACTCCGTACTCAGTCCCTCAGCACATATTCTGGAGGCACATAGCATTTTTCATGTCTTTTGGCATTGACTTGAGCAGACCAGCTGAGTTTTTCACAGTTGGTTGTCATCACCCTATTGCTGTGTATGTGTACATTGTTCTCTTGGTTCTGCTCACTTCACTTTGTATCAGTTCATAGAAGTCTTCCCAGGTTTGTCTGAAACTTTATCTGCTCATCATTTCTTATAGCAGAGTAATATTCTATTACAGTCACATACCACAGCTTGTTCAGCCATTCCCAGACCGGATAGCCATCCCCTCAATTTCTGGTTCTTTGTCAGCACAAAAAGAGCTGCTATACATGTTTTTTGTACATATTAGGCCCTTTCCCCCCTTTTCTTTGTTCTCTTTGAATGGAGTCAAAAGATATGGAAAGTTTCATAGCCCTTTGTGATTAGTTCCAAATGTGTTCTCCAGCATGGCTTGGATAACAGTACATGACTGTCCTTATTCTTCCACCTGCCTTCCATCGTCTTCCTTTTCTGTAATGTTGCCTGACAAGTGTGAGGTGGTACTTCAGGGTTGTTTTAATGTGCATTTCTCTAATCAGTAGTAATTTAGAGTATTTTTCATGTGACTACTCTTGTTCATATCCTTTGATCATTTATCAACTAGAACCACTACTAGCAAAATTAATCTCAATTCAACAAACATTTTTTAAATGTCTACATGTTCAGGCTATTATGTTAGAAATATAGTGCTATTCTGAGGGACTTATGAGAAAGAACACTATCCACATTCAGAGAAAGAACTGTGGGAATAGAAACACAAAAGGAAAACAACTGCTTGATCACATGGGTTGATGGGGATATGATTGGGGATGTAGACTCTACGATCACCCTAGTGCAAATATGAATAATATAGAAATAGGTCTTGATCAATGACACATGTAAAACCCAGTGGAATTGTGTGTTGGCTATGGGGAATGGGGGGAAGATCATGAATCATGTAACCATGGAAAATTTTTCATAATTAATAAAATAAAAAGAAATTAAAAAAAAGAAATAGAGAACTTTCTCTGAAGGAGCTTACCATCTAATGAGGAAGGAAATACGAGTACAGAAGTAACTGACACAAGACTGTGAAGTGCACACTCACACTTCTTTATTTCAGAAGACAAAGAAGTTGTATTTATAGGAGCCTTGTGATGTGGCACCATATTAATTATCCGTACTAATCATTTTAATATTAGCAGACCAATATTGAATTTCTTTGTCTCCCTTTAGCCCTGGATACAAGCCATTTTTAAATATCATTAAGCCACAATTCCAGAGACTGAGCGACATCACAGAAGAGCAGATCCAGCCTGAAGCCTTTCAGCCAGTGAGCAAGACTCCCGAACAGGCTGCCAGCCCCAGAGCCGAGGAGAGCAGAAACTCTGCTTGCCACAGCAGCAGCCCTTCAGGTGAGGCTGGCAGCAGCAGCACTGCAAGCTGGACTGAAGGCACCATGGCTGGATCCCCAGAAGAAGAATCTTTTCAGGATGGGACCTACGACTGTACGGTCTCCTAACAGAAGTGGTTTTCTGTCACCGCAGGCAGTATTAGCAGAGTGCGACTGAGTACACTGTGAACAAGACAGATGCTTTAAAGGGGAGAAATCTATTCAAACTACTTTTTTAACTGACTTTTCCCTCCCTCAAAGAAATTTGTTTGAATCCATAAACAAAATGATTTCAAATAAATGTTCTTTCATTTAAAAAAAAGGCTTTTTTTAAGCTGCAAAAGTAATAAAGATTATTGTACAGATGTACATGAGAATACCTGGTTTTATTTTTAAGGATTTAGAACTATCAATAATAAACCCTTAGGTGGTTCTCCATCAGCCTAAACTTTTTCCTGCTGTTCTTACAGCAAGTGGTTGTTTCCACAACCATTCACAGTGCACAGTGTGATCCATTAACACTGGCTGCTGTGAATTTAGCTACCTGATACACTTTGTGTAGGACCCTACACACAAGTGAATTATGTACCAGAGCTCATGGAGACACCACAAAGGACTTGGCCGAGTATACTAAGTTCCTTCTTAAGTTTTATTCCTGTTTTACCTAGCTGTAGGCTGATGAACCCCAGTTCCTCTAAAGGGTACTCACTCATGAATTATGCTGTGGGGATACCACAAAAATATTTTGTACTAAAAAAAGTGTATCTTTGTGTGAATAATCCTTATTTGTAAATATTCTCAAAGGAGCTGCTTCTCTCTCTGCTTGAGGCTTTGTATCATAGTTTGTAAAGTATTACATTACTCTGTACCCATGACATGCAGGAAGGGCACCTTGCTTTGGAGTAAACAGCCTCTCTCCAACGGACGTGGCATAAGAGACGTAGTCTCATACCTTGATCATGGAGCCAGTGAGGAAAGGCTTTATGCAAATTCATGGAGGGTCTTATTTATTGCTTTTGTAAATGGATTAAAATGAATTTTTTTTGTAAATACAATTGCTAATCCTGTATCATAGCTACTTAGCACCAGTAATGTAAACAACGCTTGCTTCACTGTCACTTTACAAGCATTTTATAATGTATTTCAGGATAAGAAATCAATTTTTTTTTATATAATGCTATGGAAACATGTCTACATAATTATTAGTTGCTTTATGGTACTTTCATCCCAGCCTATATCTATCACAATGTACGTAATACTAATTATCTTACAACAGTATTAACTTAGATAGCTTGTTTGTACTGTGCAATTTGAACAGAGGAATGCAACATTATTTTATAAAGCAAGAAACAAAAAACCCCATTTATTTTTGTAATGACAATATTTGATTGATGTGGACCAAATTCCTTCCACCCTGTAAGACACTCTTCTTGTAGTGTGGTTATAAGCATCCATCTTACTCTCAGAAATAGAGCTCTTAGAGCAAAAGCAAACTAGCAAGGTTAGGTTTTCTTGTAGTTTTTTCTTAAGGGGAAAGCTGAAGACCATTTAGGAGCCTTTTAGCTGAAAACATCAAACATATTTGAAATTATTTTAGAGTTCAGTAATTTGCTGTTGCTTTACTTTTTATATCACAAGTGCAATAATATTAAATAATAAAATTCCTGGCTGGGTGGTATTTAAGTGATTTATTGGTCCTTGGGTCCTGTGGTGCTAGTTTTGAGTTTCAAATATCTTTCATATTTTTCTCTACCCTCATAGGCAGGCAGAACCTTGCATGTGAGTGACAAAATAAGTATTTAAAACCTTTTTAAAAAATAATTCAGTTTTGCTACAAAGGGCAACTTACTGTCTGGGATGGAAGAGCTGGGCATCACAACACATCCCATGAAAGCAAATACAATCCGTATTCCATGAAAAGGGTCTTTCCCTGGGAAAAAGATGAGCGTAACAATTCATAGAACTTTTCAGCTCATGTGTTTTTTTGGAATGTGCAATAACTGAAGCCCCACGTCTCTACATAGTAAAAGATGCAAATTTCTTACTGATGAATTATAATTAGGAGGCCTTGAAGAAAAGATTCTGCAAAGTTTACAGGTTTATTTTCTCTCTCCAGTAATAAATTTGTTATATATACTTTAATAAAAAAATTTAAATTATCCTTTTGACTGACTTATTGTACAGAAAACAGACCCACTGTTTAAGCCACATCTTATGTTGTCATTTGTCCACTCCTAAGATGACAGATATACAGCCTATCAAAAAAAAGACAAAGTAATTGAGATAAAATTCATTCTTAAATTAGAATTTCCTTAATGTGTATTTTCTAATGGGCATACTTAACAAAAACAAAACCATCCTGGGAACTTGACTTGATCTGACAGCTGATTATAGAAATTACATTCTCTCTATTTCTATATAAGTGTGTTTCTAGAAGTAACTCAAAGCAAAGGTATTCTGAGGATCCCTTTAGCAGTTCTAGTTTGACATCTGGGTCATAAATGAAGTCACATTGTCAGCTGGATCTGGAGTTGGGGAAACCTCTGTTCAAATCCTCCCTATGGCATGCTGTAAGACCTTGGGCTAGTCATATGCTAAAAGGTATATGGAAGGCACTATCAGGCCTTGCCAGGCCCCCACCCCACCCCTGGGCTCTTACTTAAAACACATCTTAAATGAACAAGTCTGCAAACAAGACTAAAAAGCACTGGGCCAGGAGTCAAAGATCTGGGTTTCAATCCTGTCTCAGCTAGTCATTTAGCTTCACTGGGCTGGGGTTCCTCTTGGGATGGCGAGAATCAAAATAAGATGGCTGCAGCGCTACACAAATGTCACGACTGCATATATTGTGTGGTGTCTGCACTTAAGGCTTAGTCTGGTGCCACACACCCTAATCTCCACCTGGCCTGGGGGGGGGGGGGGCGCTCTGAACTCTCAGAAGCGTGCAGACAGACTCCAAGTGAGCACAAACGTTTTACTGAAGCTGTTTTCTTCTCAGTGGTCCCTGCGCTACTGCTCAGAAGAACATTTTGGCTGCAGATAAGTGATAAAACAAATCAATCTTTTTAAGTTTGTAGCCCAGCTCATAGTTAGTTACATATCATAAATATGTAGCATTAACCAAACAGCTTTTACGCTTGTGTAATTTGAAAGTAAAAGCTGAGAGCATGAAATTGACTGTAAATAATTTAATCTTCTTGAAGCTCTGAGCATAAATACTCTGCATTCTGTTTTGAGTTTTTATGTGATTTAAGTCCAACTTGAAGGAAAAATGTATAAGATGGCATCTTATCTGGGCCACAGTAAAGCACAAGAAAAGAGTCAAAATGATTCTTAAGATATCACCCTAACAGCCTTTCTACAGAGAAAATTTGAACAAATCATTCCTCCTCAAATATAGACAAATCTAAGCAGAGTATGTGGATTCACTTGTGCTTCTTGTTTCTGTTACTAATGGTGAAGATGCTTCAACTTTAAATGACAGGTTGGGATTGAGAGCCTAAATTAAGGGAAAACTTGCAGAGATCGTTTTCAGGTCAAAAGTAAATGACAGAAGAAGGTAGGAAAAATAAAAAAAGAAAGGAATAAAACAGTTAACTAGTTGAGCCTCAATTCATTTTTACTATCTCTTTATTAAAAAAAATTATTAACACTTAGAATGTTGATGATTTAACAGTAGCAATCCCTCCAATCAATCCACTGCAGCTGAGCAATTAGCAATTCCCAAATAACTTGGCTTTAATTTCTATGAAGTTGAGATGTAAAGTTTCATTCCAAGGTAAAAGTCCTACCATAACACACATTCCAGTTAAAATGTTATGTTCTTTGGTCACATCATCCACCATAAAGAGAAACCATAATTATATTTTAATTACATTTTACAAACAAAACAGATTTTTTTAAAACACACGTATGTAACTCTTGAATGGAGGGGAGGGGAAGGAAATCAGAAGAGAGAATTTCAGAGACTGAACAATGTTTTCCCTATAAAAAGAAAGGGTGTTAAAAAGTTTAAGTAACATAAGGCAGCGAGTAAATCTTCAATAATCCCAACATAAACCAGGCAACTCAAATCAACAATCACCAGGGTACGTGTCCACACATACGCACGCACATACACACGCACACGCACACATACTTTGTATATATGTTTTTATAAAGAATGCTTCCTGAGTCAGCAAGCTGGCTATCTATTCCTCAAATATGCACACAATTATTGCTTCAGTGGTGATATTTTAAGGGTTCATAGCATGCTTATTTACATTTGTTAAACCGTGACAACAGGAAACTCCATGTGACAATCATTCTTGAAGTCAGAGGCACAATGTAAAATTCAGAAATAGCTAAATCACCCTTCTTCATACTTTCTCCAAACATTGTGCTACTTACAGCTTAAATGCTGTATAAAATAGAGCATTTGTTATGATTTTAAAAGACCTTTCTCAAAATGAGTCACTGAAATGATCTTATCAGAGGCTCTAAAAAATATAAATGAGTTCATTTATTCTAGATGCTACTGGTCTGTCAAGAACAGCTCAATGTGCTTATTAAATAGCTCTGAGTATTTTATTTATTTGAACTTTTCTGGCATGTAATATAAAAATGGAAATATTGCATTAACATTCTAATAAGACTAGTGATATCTCTGTACTAAAACCACCTGGAAAGACCAACTCCTATGACAACCAAACTTCATAAAATGATCAACACAATTAAATGAAGAATATATTTTAAAAGGACAAATATTCCAAAAAAGTAAAAAAAGAAAATCATGATTACCACCAAAAGTGAATAGCAGCATCCTCCTTATCCAGGAAAAATACAAGGGAGATATTATTTTGCTTTCTAGAACATTTATATCTATCCCTAATAATAAATTCTAATCATTTCAGATTTTAGGTTAAGCACAAGGACAGAAAATGTGTATCTACTTAGACATTTATAAAGAGAATCCCTTTTCTGTCCATCCCATTTTCATAACCATGGAATAGAATACTCTACAATAGCTAAAAAGTTCCCACATGCCTCAAGCCTTCAGCATCACAAAATCAGAAATGATCTTTCATCAAAAGGCCTAGCAGTAGCCAGACACAGACACTGAATGGAAGTTTGGTGCTTCAGAAACAGTAAAGCCTCCAGAATGCAATGTGTAATAAGCCAAACCTTCTGGCACCCAACTTTTAGGGAGTCCTGCTGCAGTCTGCTGCCCATGGGGCTCACTTTAGTTTTAATGAGACACAAATTAGGTAGGCAACTTAGAGAAGATATCCTATTCAGTGGTCCCCAGCTTGTAAAAGCAGACCACCTTTTCTTACCATCCTATTCTCACTTCTAAAGGATATGGAGACTTTGCTCATTTTAGGGAGGTAGACACTTCTCTGTTTTTTCATCTCTAATCATGGGACCTTATCTAGTTTTTCTTAATAAAGTGAATGTTTAGTTTGTAGTCCTGCATATTTGCTGAAGCTTAATAAGTATATCTATGCCCTCTTTTTTATTTTTGATTAAGGAAAATCTAGTAGAGTTTACTATCCATCTGCCTCAACCTGTCTGCTATAGGGACTCAACAGTGACCAAGGCCATTTTACTGATAGCAAGCTATCTACAAGTGACATAAAATTGAAAATGAAAAGCACATTACAATCAGATACCAAATTCCCGGGCACTATCACATCATTTTCACAGTATGTTCTGGGGTTCAATCTCACCAGAAGACACATCTTCAAACTCCCAAGGAAAACTAGCCATGCAAGAAAATAAAGGAATGGATTTATAGAACTAATCTTATAATAGAATGCAACATGAACCCAGTACAGTGTCTTCCATATAAGACATCTTAAAAGACACAGAAATAGCCCAGAAAAATAACAAATCCTAAATAATAGAGAAATCAGAATAAATATTTATAAAATATTCAACCATATCAAAAAAAAAAAAAAAAGGCCCAAGGGGCAGCTCAGTGCTCTGATGCAGCAAGTTGGGGTCATCTTGCATCTATCTGTGTCTAGATTCAAGCACTAACAGTTCCCTGGAAAGAAAGGCCTATGAGAACCCAAAGGAAAACTTGGCTTCTCCTACATACTCCATTCCCTAAAGTGGTATATTCAAGAGCAAGTACACAGATTTCTAGAATATAAGGCATTGAAAACACCATGGCCGAGATATGCAATGGTGATCCAAGACACTGGCATGCAATTCCCAATATTGGTGAATATTTCACAAGTGTAGCAATGTGTGGGCACTCTTCAGTTTCTTTAAGGATTACAGTTCATTAGAGCTGGAAAGGGACTTTGAAAGATCATCCATTCCATCTCGATCCTTCACACAACCATATTATCCCCTACACAGTTCCATCCTAGTTAGCATCACTACTTCGTACATTGTTCTACCCACTGAACAACACAGACACTCTATGGCTTTAAATCAGAAATGCTAATACTTGACACCTTGATAACACTTAATTCAACATTGCCTGATTTCTACATGATCCTGAGGGAACAGTATCGTGTTCCCTTTTTCTTAAAAGGTCACATAAGAGATACCCTTGCAAATGGCAATGACTACATAGGCTTTGCTCTCTGGCATTTTCAAGAATCAAAAAGGCAAACTCTCTAGTGTTCTGCTGCTTGAAAGTTTTTCCCAGCCTCTTTTCTAGCTGAAACAAGGAATAGCAAAACTATCAGTTGTCAAGTCAGGCTTTCCCACCTATTTTAAGAAGCTCAGCTTCCATAGCACACTTAAAAGCCATAGAGTGCACCTAATCACAACTGCTGAACCAAGCCAATTCCCTTCCTAAGGTCATATTCCATGTCAGACAGGAATGGAGGATGGCACTAGCCATGTTCCTACAACTGGACAAAGATTAAAATACATAGAGCTCATAGGTGCAAACCCAACCGGAAGGAAACGTCCAGTCTGGGAACCTGTCCTTCAAGGCATCCAGCTGGGGAGACCTCTTGTCCTCTCCAGAAAAGTAATGGGCAGCGATGGCCACAGTGACCATTCCCTCAGGATGTTCTTCTGAGACCTGGCAGAGAGAAAGGGGCAGGTTTCATTTAGTGTTTGATCCCCCTCATCCTGACTAATCTTTTTAGTGTTTCACTCCAAATACAAATTTAAATCTGCCCAAATGGGAAGCACAAGGTAAAATAAAAAGTTACCATCTAGGAAAATGCATATTTTGAGGTCAAAACCTCAATGAGCAGAATGAAGATGAGTGAAAGAACCAGTAAATGTGCAGCTCACATGCAGAATGAAAAGAAAAAGAGAACTGTTACCAAGCATGTGCCAACAGCCATTTTGCTAGAGAAATTAATTTTTTCAATGATGTCTGGTTACAAGAATTGTTTAAAATAATTTTTTAAGTACATTTTCTAACCAAGTAGGGCAAAGTCTACAACCCAAGGTGCTCTGCCTTGGACTAGTCATATTCCTTTATAAAGCCCAAAGGAAACCCACTACCCTAAGGCTCTTCAACCTTTTTCAACAACATGTGCGTCTGAATCACCCCCCGCACCAGGTCAGTGCCAAGCCCCTCCCCCATCCCTAGACCCCGCCCCCCACCAGAGACACCAAAGAGGAAGGATGCGCTCCCATGGGCTTGGTCAATGGCCCGAGTGCTTTGCTCCCCTCTAGCTCTACCACCTGTGAGCCACCCACCTTACCCCCGTGCTCTCCCATTGACAGCTGGGCAGGGGTGGGGGATGGGGGAAACATCATCAAGGGAGGGGAGGAGCTCCGCCTTTCTAGTTGGGGGGGAGGAGGGGGTGTGCGCGCTCTGAGTACCATAGGTTCGCCATCACTGGCCTAGGCACAAGCTAAGTGCTGGGTCCCAGCTCAGCTAGTCCATTTCACAGCAGCTGCCTCTCACCTGAACCACCATCACCTCATTCTATTTCCAGTTTGGTGATTTAACTTCTGTGGCCTGACTAAGTTCAGTGACAGAGAATTTTCTAAAGTAAGTGCTGAGAAATCAAAATAAAATTCAATTTTCTCCTTCCCACCTGCACATCTATCCAGAATTGCCAGGGAGAAGCCTGTAGTCCATGAGAGTAAAATACAAAATAATCTCCTCCTTTACTGGTAACTGGTGTGCCATTGCCAAGAGACCATTGGGAAAGTGTTGACCCATCATGTGTTCGGACATAGAATGACATGTGACTAGGACCTATATGGTAAGAAATAGAATAATTTAAATTGAATAAGGAAAATCATAATAGTAAAAAGTCAGCCTTCTCCTGCCCAAACCTATCCATGAGTGTCCAAGTTGCAAATAAAATAATTTTAAACCCTTATCTTAGAATCAATACTAAGTATTGGTTCCAAGGCAGAAGAGGTATGGGCTAATTGGGAGGGGGGGGGGGGTCATACAGCTAGTGTCAAAGGCCAAACTGGAACCCAAGACCTCCCATCTCTAGGCCTGTATCCAATGAGCCACCTCACTGTCCCAAATTGCAAATATCTTTTGACTCACCCCTAAAATTTAGTTTGTATTTATATAGTTCAGAACAGTTAGTGAGAATGAGCTTCAGTTTCTAGGACTGATATGTACACCATCCTCCGCACAGCCCCAAAAAGGTGTTATTTCCAATAAGGAGAGACATCACCTATGATTAGGTATTTGTGCTCACTTTCAAAGAGCAACTCTTATGACATTACAGAAATGATCAGGTACAACCCTGTAAATAAAGCTAGCAAAGGAGAGAAAAACTATAAATTGGCTTTAGGTTATAGAAAGAGCAGAAAAAAAACAAGATCAATAAAACAGAACAGTTTACTTGTGCCAAATGGAAAGCTGAATTTCATTAAGCACAGTCCCTAAATGAAGGCAGTACATATTAACTGGAAATGGGAATATCCTAACCTGGATCAACTATTTTTAGAGAAACTACAGACCTTTCCCACCTTACTCATCATGACACTAAATTAGAAAAACATCAAATAAGAGAAAAGATAAAAAGAAGACATAATAATCTTACGTGCCTGTTACTTCAAAGGTTAATTTCATAGAGTCCCAAGGTGTTTGTTCTTTCGATATAAGTCTGAAGTGAGCAGGGTTTCTGGGAGAAACTTCTGGTGCAGGAAGATACCAGTTTTTCCTTATTTAGAAAAAAAAATTATTTTAAGAGCTTTAGAAATGCTTTTACTATGGGATGGAATCTCATGTGAAGAAAGTATTATGCACATTTTTTCAACATAGCATCTGAAGCACCAAAGATGTGTAGTTTAAAGTAACATCATAATTTCTATGTCAATAAATCAATTTCAAAAATCATCTGGTTAATTCTTTCTGTAGGGAAAGAATCTAAACAGCACCTCCTAAAAGACCAAAAGAATTAGCCAATAGTAAAAAATGATCACCAAAATTTAGGTTAATATAAAGGGCTTTAATCCCTGATACCACTGCTCTCCTTGTATCCTCTTGCCTTGGGACCAGGCTTTCCTTCCCAAAGCATAAAGGCTTCCTAGAAAACTTTTCTGATTTTTCTAAAATATCCAAACAAGCTAAATGAGACTGAAGCTTCCTGCTTAATAATATAGGCTACTGTATATATAATATAGTCTCATAATATAGGCTACTGAGCAAGCCTGCCCTTTCCAAAATTCCCAAAGAAAGAATCCCTAAGACTGACAAAACTGAACCACTACAGTGAGAAACATCCCTCAAAACAAGCAGAACTCTGAATGACATAAACAGTAGGAAGGATTCATGATTCTTCATCAGCATAAATATTTAATAATGGAAGAATGACTCACTAATAAGCATTAGAAAATCTCTGTCCACAAAGGCACCTAAAAATAACAATGTTCCTACCAACCTGATTAAAAAATGCACTGGAAGGTACCAAGGGAAACCACAGAGGGGAGCTGCCTCCTCACAAGGGGCTCTGATAGTGTCATTGATCTCAGGAATGTGGGGAGTGATGTGAGACATTCCAGTGTAATCAAATCCATTAATCCATATTCCAGAGTCTCTTTTCACTACATTTCCATCCAAGCCATGAAATGTTCTAGTTAAATGCTGAAGAGGAAAGAACACTGATTAAAACAAAATAAAGCAAAAAACTTAAATCAGGAAAAGGATAAAGAATCATACCAAAAGATGATTTTAAAAAATAAAAATGCAATTCTCCCTAAGCAATAATGTAAACTTTGCAAGTACTTAAATACTGAGATAACTTCAAGTCACAAAAACCAAGCTGAACCTCCCAAAAGATTTCTCCATACCATATGGATTCCTTTGCTCCCCAAACTGATTTCCTATGGCAATTAATCTTTATTCAGGAACCTCCTACTTTTAGTTCTTTTCTCCTATTTTGTTTCAAGATTTGTCCAACAATCAATAATTTAGGGGCCAATTAAACAACCTAGGAATTATCCCAGATTCATAATTCTCCTTCTATTTTTCTTTCTTTTAACAACTTGTTAGCATGTCTATCAAAAAATGAGGGCAAGAATAGGACAGGCAGGCCATATCTAATCAAACACTGGTATTACTCTACAGCAGCTCAGAGAGTAGATTTCAACTATCCAAAAGAATGTAAAAGGTTCACATTATTCATTAGTCTCCATTATTAGTCTCTCATTATCATGTGATGCAAAGAAGTCAACTTCAATTTTACCAGCATTCTTCAATACAAAGTCTTTATTTTGCCAAAAATTTAGAGTTCAGATTTATTGTCAGTCCAGAAGAATACAACTTATTTATCACAGAGGATTTTTTAAAATCCTTACCTTTTGTCTTAGAATCAATACTGTGTATGATATTCCAAGGCAGAAGCGCACTAAGGGCTAGGCAATAGGGGTCAAGTGCCTTGCCCGAGGTCACATAGTTAGGATGTTCTGGAACTAGATTTGAACCAGGGCCTCCTGTCTCCAAGCCTGGCTCTCTATACAACTGCCCCTACAAGATGACTTATAAACTGATTGATAACAATTATCTATGTATTAAAACTTAAAACAATTATCCTCTAAGCATTTTCCCAATGTAGTAATTTTGAAAATACATCATAATTATTTTTCCTTGTTCTGGTTTGACTAAGTGAACATTTTTCTATTAACTGTCTAAGAAATTAACATTTTATCTGATCAGAAAATTTCCAGCTGACAAATACTCTTCTTGAAAAGTTTACCACTACTCAGTTTTTTCCTCATGGCTATCCCCTCAAAAAAGATGAAGATCAGCTCAGCAAGGTCAGACCAAGAATGAGAGTCTGATTTCCTAATAACTAATGAATCTCAAAATCTTCCTAAAATCTTAAAATAACTCAACATAAAAAGTTTTTTGTTTATTTTGTTTTGTTTTTACCTGAAGAAAGACTCTTTTAGGCTTTGGATTAGCAGGATCAGCACTATATGGAAAGAAGATACCACTGCAAACAAGAAGGAATGTAACTGCACACACTGAAGCCAAAACTAATATCGTCACCTTTGTGTTTTTGGCAAGGTAGATGAAGTTAATCTGAAGTACAAAACACAAAAACAGGCATCAATAACAGATTGGTTAAAAGATTCTATTAATGCACTCAGGTTAACTTACACCATAAACTTTTTCTATCACATAAAAATAAAGTGGTGAGGAATTTCTAACATAGCTCTATCCAACATCTCGGACACAGAGCAAGGATTGTGTAAGGATGCTGATTGTTCAAAAAGATCCCAACAGAGCAGAGGTCCTACGCAGAGCTGTAGACACCACCAAATCAGTCATAACACTGCCTAACTTGATGGTCAGAAATCAGGGAAAATAAAGCAGGGTGAGCACTTCTTGCAGGGCGCTCAAATGATTATGCTCTGTGTTCACACCCACTTGTTCTTCTACCATAAAACTATAATGGCTATCTTAGCACAGCACCAAAAAGGATCATCTAATTGGGCAGACAAGAAAGAAAACATCAATAACATCATAAAATTACAAGAGCGGTATCTCAGCCATCTACCTCCAGAGAAAAGAACTGATGGGAGTTTTTTGTGTCTTCTTTCACAAGATGATTAATATGGAAACATGTTTTGCATGACTGCACATGTATAATCTGTATCAAATTGTTTACTATCTCAGGGAGAGGGGGAAGGGGAGAAAAAAGGAGAAAATTTGGAACTCAAAATTTTAGAAAATGAGTATTAAAAATTGTTTTTATATGTAATTGGGGAAAAACAAAACATTTTTTAAAAGAGCAGTGACTCTAAATCTCTTCAAGGCTGGTAATAATACAAAAATTCAACCAATATAAATTATCTATTATGGGCCTAGCACTGCAGAAAGCACTGGGGACCTAACATGTAAAGATAGACTTTCCCCAAAAAACTTATTTTCTACATACAACTTCTAAATTCAATGCACAGCAACTACATGGCATGGTTTTATGGAATACTGTTGATGGCTCACGGAAACTAGCTCTAAATAGGTGTTCAGAAAATCATCATGACCTAATAGATAATGCTGGACAAATTCCACCTTAGACACTTACTAGCTGTGTGACCATGAACAAGTCCCTTAACCTCTCTCGGCCTCAGTTTCTGTATCTGTAAAATGGTGATAATAATACCTGTAATATATATTTCACTAAGTCACTAGAAGGATAAAAACATATATAAAAGATTTTGAAAAGTTTAAAACAGTTTATATAAAAATATAAACATTATCTATCATCATCATCATCATATCAGATTAAGAACAAAAGGTCCTTAGAAAAATAATCAGAAAATGAGGCCTAAGGAAGTGACTCACTTAAGCTCACAAAACCATTAAGTATCAATATCCAATCAATAAGGAGAAAAATAAAAATAAATAAAATAAAAAGTAGGTCAATTGGTTTGGAATGTCAGGTGTGTGAAAAGAAGTAATGTGGAAGAAGGCTGGAGCTGTAAGGCTTGAAATGACCCACAAAGTGTCTGCATTTTGCCCTGGGGGTGATAACAGACCCAGCACTCCTATAGGAACAGCCAGCCTCTGCTACAGGGGACTCACTAGCTGGGCAGAAAAGCTCCCTACTTCAGAAGGCTGAGTCAAGAGCCTCCTGAACTGTGTAAAACCAGGCAATGCCAGTCCTAGGAGGTGGATTCCACAATGTAGTAGAAAGGGCACTTGCAGAGCACTGTGCCTGGCACATAGTAAGTATTTAATAAATGCTTGTTGATTGACACTTGAAGGCAGAGGCCCTGGGTTGGTTCACGACCTGCCTTTTCTATTCATTTAGAATCTCTGTGTCCTTGGGCAGAGCTCTCAATCTTTCCAGAGGCTGGAGGGGCTTTGGAGATTTCTAGTCCAAATCCCTTATGTTACAGATAAGGAAACAGCTTCAGATGATAAGTGATCTACCCAAAGGTTTATACCTAGGAAAGGCTGAAAATTAAAGAAATAAAATAAAATAATGTCCTTAAGAGTTTCAAATACTTTTCAATCTTCAACATAAACTAGGGAACCCTAAGTAGACTCAGTCTTAGAAACAATGAAATGACAGACCACCAAAGCAGAAAAACTGTGAACCAGGAAATTATGATAGTAGTGCTTCTATACACAGTCCTCTACACCCTTTGTCTTTCTTCCCCAGAGGAGCTCCTGTCTGCTCTCAGCTTCAGGCTTTTCTGTTGCCCTAATGAGTCAGAGGAGAGAAAAGGAAGAAGAAAGGAATTGGAAGACGACAGGGTCAAAGATTCAATCTTGGTCAAAAAGCTAGTCTTCCTGCTCAAGTTAAAATAAAAAGTTAACAAAACAATGGACAAGGATTTGTTACATACCTTGATTAAAGTCTTCAATAAAACAAATAGCCTTCATTAAATAAAAAACTGGGATTTTACAAATATTTCCAAAGTTAGTTACCAAAGAACTTAAGGATTCTACCAACATAGCATAGGGTTGCTCAAAGCAGGAACCCTTCATTTACCCAGCTCCAGAGCACTGAATTGTTATCCTCAATTCCTCACTCTCCCTCACCCCACATACCCAATAAGTTTGTGAAGTCTGACAATTCTACCTGCCCAATAGAGCTTGTGTCCATCTTTCTCTCCACCCTTTTCCAAACATCCACCACCTACTACCTCTCAGGCTATCCTCCCTGCAGCTCTCCTTTTTCCAATCCATCCTATACACAGCTACAAGAGTAATATTCTTACAGCACAGGTTATATAGGACCATGGATTTGGAACTATAAGGAATCATGGAGGTCACAGAATTCAACCCTTTCATTTTAGGAATGAATATGCGGCAGCATAGGTTAAATCTTAGATTAGTCACATGTCTAGGAATTGGCCAGCCTGGATTTGAAACCAGACCTTCTGACTCCAAAACTAGCCTTTTCCCACTTTATCATGGTACTTCCCTGCTTGAAAAACTAGTCTATTACCCCTAAAGTTAAATATAAAAACTTCTGTATGTCATTTAAAGTCCTTCACAACCTAACTTGAATTTTTTTAGACGTTATAATCCTTTATATACTTTTTGGCCCAACCCAACTATTTGGACAACAAAAATGTCCTTCTTGTTCTTTTTCAACTCTGTGCCTAGAATGCCTGCTCAGCTCCTAAGAATCCCTAAATTACTCCAAAGTTCAGCTTAAGAATCCCTGCCTATACCCCAGCTGTTGAAGTCTCACTCCAAAACTGCTTACTTTATTTTGATTATATCCTGTATATACTTGTGTGTTATGCCCCTTCCCCTATAAAATCCAAATTGCTTTAAGACAAAGACTGTTTCATTTTTGTCTCTATATCCCATATGACTAGCATAATGACTGTCTATATATAGTAGGTGCTTAATAAATACTTGCTGATTAATTAATTACATCAATAATTCATCCAGGATAAGATGCTACTAAATTATTATTAGATCCACAAATGATTGTTCCTCCTACCCCTAGCTACAATATGTGACCTAAATGTTATATTTCCCACAGGTTCATAAAAAACATTAATAACCATTCAGACAGGCTTCGAACCAAGTAAACCACTAATGGATCTCAATTATCATCTGCAATAGTCTTCACAATCTCAAAGTCAAATATAACAAAGACAATCTAGAAAGAAGTTTAAATAGAGAGCAGGCCAAAATTCAGTGTATGTAATCCACAAATTTTTCACTCAACAATATTTATGTGGCTCTTTTTTTCCCCTTTAATATATCCTCCCCAATTCCTAAAATACAAACATGACTGCTACATCTAACACAAATTGGACTTCGAAAAAATTTGCTTTTAAAAGGAAAAAATAAAATTTTTCTTACAAAATAGGAAGACAAAATCATTGCACAGAGAGCCAAAATGGAAGCCAACACAACATCAGGTGGGATTTCTGAACCACTTCTTCCCAAGATGGGTGTAAACATTTCAAACACTGCCCAAATGAGGTACAGTGCATAGAGATATGGAATAAACATGCCCAGAAGGTAAATCATGATAAATCTTCCTTTGGCACCTGTAAGACAAGAGGGAAGAAAAAAGTTTACAATCTGTTCTGAAGTCAGATCTAGATTTTATATCATCACTATACATTTGAAGAGCAATTTATAGGATAGATATCTAATAGTTAAACATTTAAAAAAGAAGGTTCAATATAGTTGTCCCTTTTGTAAAACTTTAAATATTGGAAGAGGGCAGAAAGATTCAGATATAGTAGCATGTAAACTCCATGTGTGTATATGTGTGTGTGTGTGTGTGTGTGTGTAATGGTAATACATAAGACTATTTGTCAAAGACATGTGAAAGTCCCTGCTTCTTCTGAGACTTATGTTCTACCAGGAGGTAAGGCTATAACACACACAGAAATAAGCAAGAGTTGATAAAAACTGAGGAGATATGGAATTTTTACAATGTGAGGAAGCATGAAGTAGATGGAATTAAGGAAGGTTTCATGGGAAAAAATAGCATGTGAACTGAACCTTAAAGACAGACAAGGATTTGAGATTTAAAGAAGAGAAAGTCTGAATTTATGTCAGGATGCCATAGCAGAAACAGATGTCAGGTCTAAAAGGACAGAAATGACCTAGACTAATAGAAGGGAAGGCTCTGGCACTTCCAAATAACAGAAGCCAGCAAGAATAAGATACTAGTGGTAAAACAGGAGCACAGGACAAAGGCAAGCTGTACCTGGCTAGGACCAAAAGAGAAAGTTTCTTTCTAGGGGCCAAGTTCATGTGCCATCTACTATGAAAAGTCCCTCCTAATCCCCTTAAGTGGTCACGGCTTTCTCCCTACTCTTATTTCTATATGGTTATCTCTCCAAAAGAATGTAAACACCTTAAGGACAGGTACTATTTTACTTTTTAGTCAACCTGCCCAATCTCCTGCACATAGCAGCTATTCAATAAATGTTTAGTGGATTAGGTTGGAGAAAAACCTAGAAGCACATTTTAATAAGATAACAGAGAGTCTTTGAACTCACATATACTCAACTTTCCAATTGTTTGGATAGCATTCTTTAGATTTTTTTTTGTTTGTGATCAATGATAGAATAGGCTGGGAAGAAAGAATATCATAGAAGATTTTAAAGAATGCTTTTCTCCCCACTGACTAGTCATTAACTTTAAAATTAGGCTGGGGACTCACCTACTCATAATAGCTTAACTAACTGTGGTTCTCTGGAAACTAGAGGCCAGAGTTGCAAAGCAACTAAAATTTAAATATGTTTACCATTTTAGAAAAACTCAAGTGATGGCAACAATCAGATCATGGAAACTAATGAGATTACTGGTTGATAGACCAGCATGCCCTATCAACAGCCAGGATGGAGTGATGATGAGACAATTCCTGAAAACTGAAGAAAACTCCCACCTCAGCAAAATCTGGGAGAGAACAGTCTGTAAGAGGCAGGAAATGTCTTAGTCATCATGACCTTACAAGTATAACTATACCATACTGACCTTCCTTTTTTTTAAATTTTAAACCCTTAACTTCTGTGTATTGACTTATAGGTGGAAGAGTGGTAAGGGTAGGCAATGGGGGGGTCAAATGACTTGCCCAGGGTCACACAGCTGGGAAGTGTCTGAGGCCGGATTTGAACCTAGGACCTCCCATCTCTAGGCCTGGCTCTCAATCCACTGAGCTACCCAGCTCCCCGCTGACCTTCCTTTCTTTTGAAGGGAAGAATAGAGGGGAAGACAACTAGCTAGGGATAGTTACCATGTTCTTAGCTAAAGAAAAAACACAGATTATCCTATAGAAGGCACTATTCTAGAAAATTCATCCCCAAAGCAAAATGAGCCTAATCAAAGTGCTCATTTCTAAGCCTCAGGTATTTCAATTTTTAATGTTAGGAGTCACTCACCTACATCTACTAGAATCTCAGGTACATTTTTATCATTTGTTTACTTGGATTACAGTGAAAGTCTAACAGAAAAAGAAATAGCAAAATAAATGTAATTATCTTCTATTTTAGCTATAAGGTCCTTTAGGAACACAAAGGAAGGAGAACTACAAAGTATTCTGGCCCTTAAAACAAAAACACCCTACAAAGCAAAGATCAAGGTTAAAAAATATGCCGAAGAAACATATCTGGAATATAATTAGAGGAAATCTCCCCCCTACAATTGTATGAAAAAGTCCCTACCATTTTGCTTGAACTCCTTATTGACAAGCAGCTTTGTGAGCAATGGAAACACCACCCAGATAGCACTAAGAAATGCAGAACACAGTCCTTGGGAAGTGAGCAGAAGAAGAGAACTACAATGCACGAACACTGAGATGTCAAAAAATACCTCTCCCAGGTATTGTTCATTTGTATGCTGAAAGAAAAACAGAAAGTTTTCCTTGGATGGTTTTGTTTTCTTTTGTCTTGCAATTTAATGTAATCACTTCAATATTCTTTTAAGTAAACATTCTCAAAGCAACCTCCTCCCATACTGGCATATAGTATCATTAATACTTTGTAACCAAACCAAAGTTGTGAAACCCCACGAAACACTGTTGAGCTGATAGGTTGCTCTTGACATTTTTCCTATGCAATGATATCCTAAAACATTATTCTCATCAAAACTATGATTTTGCAGAACTAATTAATTTTTCTAAATAAATAAGTCGTTTAAATAGTGCTAGAAGCCATCCCCCATTCAATAAAAGGGCAAGGGATATGAATAGGCAATTTTCAGTTAAGAAATCAAAACTTATCAATAAGCACTTGAGAAAGTGTTCTAAATCTCTAATAATTAGAGAAATGCAAATCAAAACAACTCTGAGGTACCACCTCACACCTAGCAGATTGGCTAAAATGATAGCAAGGGAGAGTAATGAATGTTGGAGGGGATGTGGCAAAACTGGGACATTAATCCATTGCTGGTGGTGTTGTAAATTGGTCCAACCATTCTGGATGGCAATTTGGAACTATGCTCAAAGGGCTTTAAAAGACTGTCTGCCTTTTGATCCAGCCATAACACTGCTTGGTTTATACCCCAAAGAGATAATAAGGAAAAAGACTTGTACAAAAATATTTATAGCTGCGCTCTCTGTGGTGGCAAAAAATTGGAAAATGAGAGAATGTCCTTCAACTGGGAAATGGCTGAACAAATTGTGGTATATGCTGGTGATGGAATACTATTGTGCTCAAAGGAATAATAAATTGGAGGAATTCCATGTGAACTGGAAAGACCTCCAGGAATTGATGCAGAGTGAAAGGAGCAGAACCAGGAGAACATTGTACACAGAGACTGATACACTGTGGTACAATCGAATGTAATGGACTTCTGTACTAGCAGCAATGCAAGGATCCAGAGCAAGGCTGAAGGACTTATGAGAAAGAAAACTAGCCACATTCAGAGGAAGAACTGTGGGAGGAGAAACACAGAAGAAAAACAACTGCTTGAACACATGGGCTAAGGGGGATATTATTGGGGATGTAGACACTAAACAATAACTCTAGTCCAACTATCAATAATATGAAATTAGGTCTTAATCAATGATACATGTAAAACCCAGTGGAATTGTGCGTCGGCTAAGGGGAGTTAGGGGTATTTGGGGGAGAGGGAAAGAACATGAAACATGTAATTATGGGAAAATACTCAAAATAAAAATTAAAAAACAAACTAAAAAACCAAAAAATAAATAGTGCTTGAAGTTTTATAAAATGCTTTCCCCAGAATCCATATTTGTCTACCCATTTTACATATGAAATAACTGAGGCAGAGATTAAATGATTTGCTTAAGGTGACACAGATAAGACAAGGGCTGAACCACCAGGTTTCCCAACTCTGAGACCCCTAAATCACACTGCCTCCATAGTAATCTGTTTCCTTAATGTTTTATTTATGCTTTTTTGATTTTACTATGTAGAAATCTTTCCACTGCCCCTTACCACTTTGAAAATGAACTTTCTTCTAAAAAAAGTTAAAACAAATATGACATCTGTTAACATGTGAAACATTCTGCCCTCGGAGTACCCTTTCCTCTGCCAAGTAGGGATTATGTTTCATTAATTCTTCTTCAGGACCACTACTATTGTTGTTTGGTCACAATAATAGTAGTAATAATAGCACCACCACCAACAGGAGTAGTAATAACCTACATTTTAAAATGGGTGCTCAAGCTTACTTAAAAAAAGAAAAAGAAAGAAAAAAGGCACCTTTATTATTTCCCTTTCACTAGCTTTCCCAAATGAAACATCATCCATGATAAGGAATCCCACATGGGCTGTGTCCACATCACACTCCATGCCAGGCTCCTCCTATCCTCCAAAACCCTGACTCCATATCTGCCCTGGGAACTACTGAGTCATTTAAACATTAGGGAGATAAGAGAAGGGTAGGAGTGTAATTCTTCTAGTCACAAAGACAGTCAGATAAAAGTATTGCTCCAACCATCACTCCAATATGTCCCCCAGCTTCCCAAAATAAACCTTCCAACATCAACTGAAAATGACAACTTATTACTACAAAGGGCATTCTGCTCTCCTAGCAGTTTCAATTACTCTTCTCTTTCTTTATTCAAATATTCTAAAAGTTGGCAGCCACAATTTAACAATTCAACCTTTATCAGTCACCTACTATATACCAGGTACTGTTCTTTATCCTATAGCATTTATAACATGTATATCAGTGATTCCCAAAGTGGGTGCTACCGCCCCCTGGTGGGTGCTGCAGCAATCCAGGGAAGCAGTGATGGCCATAGGTGCATTTATCTTTCCTATTAATTGCTATTAAAATTTTTTAAAAATTAATTTCTAGGGGGCTAAGTAATATTTTTTCTGGAAAGGGGGCAGTAGGCCAAAAAAGTTTGGGAACCATTGAATTGTAGATGAACACAGACACGGACCCCCAAAACTGAGGAAATTCATAATGGAGGAAATAAGCTAAAACAGATTTCCATTCTAGAAGTTCAAAGGGCAAACACTGTACTTCACAATAAATTGTTTTATTCCATTTGATTTGTATACTGAATCTGAATTTCATCTTCACCAAATCTAACTCACACAGGTGAAATTCTATAGTAAGGCAATTATTATCCAAACTGTGACCAAAGAACAAGTGCTTCTGAAGTCCTTATCATCTCCCTTAACCCTCTCCTTAACTTTGTGGCTGTCTCTGTCATACATTCCTGAATAGGGAATCTGTACTAATAAAAACAGGTAGGAAAAAAGGAACAGAAAAAAAGTCAAGAAATAACTTTATAATTAACAATAATAAAATTTCAATTGCAATTTTCCTGAGAATGAATCTTGTACAACTTGTGTGGAAAATATAAAACTTTACATCTATAGCATTGGGGCCTTCTAACTATCATAAAGTTGAAAAAGATATTAGTGTACATATCAAAAATGACTGTCAAAGGAGAGTCACGTTAGCAAACTCAAGAAGAATGGAGACATGAGTGATCACAGATTATGACCCCAATACTTTCTCTCCGTGTAGAGGAAGACCTGGTTTCAAATTCTGGATCTCCTATACTACCCAGATGGGCTTAAGTCCCCCAGCCTCCCTAGGAATGAGTTTCCTTGTTGGTGAAATGAGGGGGTCAAACAAGATACACTGAAGTCCCATTCAGCTGTAAGTTCTTTGAGAGTAAGTACATAACCAAAAATTAGGCAGAATTTTTGAGAAATCTCCAAATATAAAATTTGGCTCAAGTTACAGAATTAACTTATGAGCTCTTTTTTTTTTTCCTTTTAAGAATTAAGCTGGGGGTCGCTAGCTGGGTAGCTCAGTGGATAGAGGGCCAGGTCTGGAGACAGGACACAATTCAAATCTGGCCTCAGACCCTTCCTAGCTGGGTGACCCTGGGCAAGTCACTTAACCCCCATTGCCTAGCCCTTACCACTCTTCTGCCTTAGAACCAATACAAAATATTCATTCTAAGAGAGAAGATATAGGTTTAAAAAAAAAAAAAAGCTGTATCTCAGAATTTTCAAGTTAGTAATATTAATTCTATTAGTATACAAGGACTAAAATAATATTCTTTTACAGGAAATTATCTACATTAGAAACAGCGGGATATTCTGTGCCTAATAACTAAAGATAGTTTCCTGTAAAGACGTAGAATATACAAACAATATGCTCTCTTACAAGTATTAATGAAATTAACACAAAAGCAAAAGGAAAAGAACACAAGAAGCAAAAGAGTCTAACAAATGTGCAGAATTCAGTTATCTAAGTTCTTTATCATTCTTTAATTGATGTTATTTTTAATGTAAAACAAGTATCTTTACAAATTGGTCAATGAAGAAAAGTCACATGGTATAAAAAGTCCTCAGAAAAAGTAATTTGTTTAAAAATTTAAAAAAAAGAAAAACTGACAGCTTCTAAGATACAAAAGTTCTTAATTTTTAAATATTTATTTATTTAGACTATTTTTCCATGGTTACATGATCCATGATTTTTCCCACCCCTCTTCCCTTCTCCCCCATCCTCAAGCTGACAAGCAATTCCACTGGATTATACATATATCATTGTTCAAAACCTATTTCCATATCTTTCATATTTACAATGGAGTGATCTCGTTTAAAGCTCAAACCCCAATCATTTCCCCATCAAACCATATGATCAATCATGTGTTTCTCTTTTGCATTTCTACTCAAAAAGAGTTCTTATGAAAGTTGGTACACTTAGAATTTTATCTGACTACAACTAAAAAATTTGAAAGGTTTCTATAATTTTCCATATAACTTAGAAACAGGAACATGAAGCACAATGACAAGACAGGGCATAAAAACCTCTCTGAAGTTAGTTTGGACAGAACTGAACAAAATGACTTTTAAGGATAAGTAAACAAAGCTTCATGGCTTGAGTTTCTGAGCTATTCTCTTCTAAAGTACCAGCCCTGGTTCCCAGCCCATGAAAAATGTTATGAAGCAATAACAAACCTGCCTAGTTTGATCTAAAAAAGTATCCTCAATTAAAATCTACCACAAGCAGAACTATGATTAAAAAAAAGGAAATTTAGCTACTAATAATGCCAATTTTTGGAATCTAAGTAAAGCTAAAATATTTCCCATCAATTGGTTTGAATTCACAGAGAGCACAAATAAATATGAAATTGTGCATATGTTAAATGCTTGGTTCTAATATTGTTTGACCTACACTTTTCTGGATAAAGTTCACCTCCCTTAGGGCAAGATTCTGCATTATAGTTATTTTTTTTAATATTCATGCATAAAACCCCTTTTCCTAAGACATTTGATCTAAAAAATGTTTTGCTGTATACTTCTAACTAAATAAAGAAAAGCTGGGCAATATTCCTGTTCTGCTGGTAATAATCAGATAAGAAAAACATCTTTTCTTATTTTCTTTTCACAAAGGAGAAGGCTAACAGGGAGGGGCTGAGGGGGAAGACAAGTACAAATAGCAAGACCTAAATAAGAAATGGAAAGAGCCTATGCTAACAAGCCTCACTGATGAGAATACCAAATAAATTTTCAGCATATTACAAATTTCATAACCTGTTTAAAATAACCTTGATTTGACATAAGAGAAAGAACCCTATCCACATCCAGAGAAAGAACTGTGGGAGTAGAAACGCAGGAGAAAAACATTTGCTTGATCACATGGCTTGATGGGGATATGATTGGAGATGTTGACTTTAAATGATCACTCTATTGCAAATATTAACAATATGGAAATAGGTTTTGAACAATGATACATGTAAAACCCAGTGGAATTGCTTGTTGGCTCCAGGAGGGGGGAAGGGAGGAGGGGAAGGAAAAAACATGAATCATGTAATCATGGAAAAATATTCTAAACTAATTAAAAAAATGATAATAATAATAAAAAAATAAAATAACCCTGATCTGAGAAACAGTTCCTATAGTATAACAACAAACAGACATCTAAGAAAGACATTCTTATTCCATCATCATAGTTAAGATTTTTCCATACTTTAGGAAGCAAAAAGCAAATCAATAAATCTCTTATAGCACTTACCACATAGTAGAATCTTTTTGCAAGTGTGTGCACAAGTGTTATCTTAGCCACAGCTGCAGTCCCATATAGACAGACGGAGACATAAAAGTGGTTATACCATGAAAGAGACTGTCCAATCAAAGAAATGAACAGGGCTATAATAAGAACAGTAACTAAGCTGGTAAACCAACTTATCAATGTGATGCCAAGTCCACAGAAGAAATCCTTTGTGTAGTTAGTAGCTAAAGAAAAGAAAAGAAAAGTTTAGGATACAAACTTTAACAAACTCACTACATAACAAACTAGTAAAATTACTATAGTAAAAGTTAAGTCAGTAAAGTCTTCTATGTCATAAAGAATAAAATTATTTATTGAAGATAACATTTTTTAAACACTAACAAAAGTGATTCAAGTTATTAAAATTTTCCCCCAAAGAAAGCTCAGAATAATTAATCAACTAGTGATCACTGGATACCTATAAAGTCCTGTTGTTAATGCTAGCCATTCAAATAAGGCAGCCCAAAATTGTTTGTGTATAGTCCTGAATGTAGAAATAAGTCTACCTGGCCTCTGGAGTCTCTTCCAGTATATTCTATGTAAAAGACTTATTCGACATGAACATTTAAGTCAAAAGATTCATGGATGTACATTTGTAAAGTAGGTCACAACCATATTCGGTAGTTTTGAAGGCACAGTGGATAGAGTGCTCGGTGTGGGTCAGCAAGATTTGAGTTCAAAGTCGACTAGACATTTACTAGCTGTGTCAGAAATAAATGTAGGACTCTGGTGCTTATTTTTCAGAGTTTACTAGTTACTTGGATAGACATAAAGAGAAAAAAGCCTCCACACTAATCACATGGGTGGTCTCAACCTGACCACTGCAGTAGCCACTCTAGTAGCTCCCCCAGCTCCATCACCTGCGATGGAGGGCCCCCACGTCCTGGATCGTTGCTTTTTTAACCTCTCCTTTCACATCCTGTTCAAGTTCAGAATCCTATCTGGGATCAAGCACGTAGGCCACAGTCCTGTGACTCATGCTAGGTGCGTAGCTGACACAAACTCACGCAGACACTCTGGCTGTGTTGCCCAGAAGTGGGGAGGAGGAGAAGAGAACTTTCCTCACACAGCTGTAAGACCTGGGCAAGTCATTTAACCTCCCTTTGCCTCAGTTTCTTCAGCTGTTAAATGGGAATAACTGCATACTTCATGGGACTGTTGTGAGGATCAAATGAGATAATATTTGTAAAGTATTAAAAAGTGCTTAGCGCAGTGCCTGGCACATAATAGGCTACATACAAATGCTTATCCCCTTCCCCTCTCCCACTAAATAGATATGTATGTATGTATGTATTATATATGTGATTTATTGTTATATATAATCATATATAATGCATATTAGATAGGTCATATATACACCTGTTCTATGAATATTAGAATATTACATTAGTTTAGCTATCAAATGTATCTTATAATTATATATAATATACCTCATGCTATAAGTATAACATCTGATATATATTAAACATTATCTATCTGTCACAGGGCGTGAGAGTCACCTGAACCATAAAGAAGGTGAGTGACTTCTCTAGGATCATGATTTGATCACAGGATCCTAAATCTTAGGATCACAGGCAAAAATTAAAGCTATCTCCTTAATTCCATGTCCAATACTTTAACCACTACACAACCCCTCCCTACTTCTTGACCTAGTACAAAAAAACGCCTGACTTTCTATTCATGCTGACTAAAAGACAAGACTTTGAGAAGGTCATGGGATACTCTAATCAACAAAGATGCGTAGACTACTTGTGGGAGTCTTTCTTAGGACCATATAGAGTTCTTCCATTTCTTATGTAAAGATAAAGAGTTATTACCTCATAATAATTCTACTGCTCTATATTTATACTGAAGATATAGACTCACCTTTCTGTTTGGGCTTCAAGAATTTTTTGCCCAAGTATAGGATAACAACTACTACCACCATGTAGTTAATTATTGAGCCAACACGAGCTGGATAGGCTATGACAAACAAGCCAAGCACATCAAAAAAGACCATGTTTCCATGTCGGTACTCAAAGGAAGAAGCCAGCCTATCAGACGTAGCTAAATATTTAAGCACAGCTAAAATGTTGTCACCTATAGGAAAAAGCATATCATTTTAATGTACTATGTATAATTATTCTATACATATTTTAAAATAAAAATTATCAAGCTACGGAAGTCAGTTGATCTTCAGTGATGTTTTAAGTAAAGAAATAGAAATATTTCTCTTCACATTCTTCCTCACTTTCTTTTTCCTTTCATAATCATATTTCTTGAAATAGATGTCTAAGTTCATGGCTTCCATTTCCTGTCCATTAATTCTGTCCTTGATTTCATCTTACCAATCCCCTGAACTACAATTTCAAAAAATTACCATGACCACTATCTGGTCAAGTCATATCATTTAAAGCTAAAAAGGACTACTTCATCCATCATCAGTTTTATAGAAGACTGTATGTTAGGGTTCAGAGAGTAACATAAGTTTTTTTCCATGCTAGTCCTGGCCTTCTCAGCTTCACTTCAACCTACTGGTTTACCCCCTTCCCTCCAAAGTCACACTTTCTTTGAATTGTCACAACAGCAGCTAAAGCAGATGCTGAAAAAATATACAATGGCTATGCCCACCTCATCTGGATTTCTCATCCCTGTTTATCTCCATAACCTCCTACCATCCACTTGGCGGTCTCTGGGAATAAAGTAAACTAGCAGTATAACTGGTATAATCCTTCTCAGATGCTTTAGCTGTGCGGCTGTGAGCAAGACACTTCATCTCTCTAAGTCTTAAAATGGGAACAGTGATAGCACCTACTTCATAGGGCTGTTGTGAGAATCAAATGAAATAATGGTATATAATGCACTTTGCAAGCCTTAAAGTGCTACACAAATGCTGATGATCATCATTATTATTCCTAGCTACTGCCTAAAACCTCAGTTGCTTCTTCTGTCTTCTTCAGGGCACTACAGAACAGAACTGTTTCACAGAGTCTTTGTAAGACTTTTAATTATTAGGAAACAAAAGTGAAACATAGAGGGAATAAAAAAAGGTTCCCTCTTATTCCCACTGGAACAGATTGCTCTTTGTTTACTAGTTCAAAAAACAAAGGGAATGAAGAAGGTTCAATTCCTCTTGGGCAAATGAAGTTCTTTCTCTTACACAAATGCATAAACACTGGTACTCAGGAGCATCTCCTATAAACCCCATCAGAAGTCTCTACTACCAAAATCACAAAGTATCTGCTACTCCCATGTAAAAATGTATTCTCATAATTTTCAGTGAAAACTCAGAATTCTTACACAAGGAAAAAGGCTTCTCAATCATGGTTAGGTAGAGTTGCTATAATATAATTTGTACCACATCACAGGTACATTATGGGGTTAGGCTTTTCTAGTTTGGCCTAAGTATTTAGTCACCACTAATAATGTTCTTTCTATAAGAAAATACATTCTGCATTCCAAAAAAACAACTAACAAAAATGGAACATGCCTGGTTAGTGTTAATAAAATGTAAAAAATTCACTCTTAGAAATACTGTTAAAAGTTTGTTTTCACCTGGCATAATTTCTTGCTTAGTCAGCTCCCTAAACATAAAAAATCCAGATTAACTATAAAAGAGATATTATTGCTAACACATAAAACAATTATATTTTTAGCATGATTTTTTTAAGTAAAAGCTGAAAAATATCACAAAAATGCTAAAAGTAATAGAAATTATAGTTTTTTTAAAACTTAATGAGCACTACTAACCCAACAACCAAAAGACAGATTAAGGTCTTTGAATAGAGATCAACATAAACAATGGTCTTGGAAGTGAATGGCCTATAGTCTCATTAAATACATTCAAGCTCAAGAAGTGACTTATTTTAAAAGATAGATGAGTGGGTAACCACCATGTCTAGCTGTACCGATTGTGAAAATCTAATACCAACCTGCTCTTTGAATAGAATCGGTGAGAATTCTGTCTGGTGTATCATACCTGGTATGATAAATGTAGCCATTCTCAATAAAAGCCAAGTCTATTCCTAGGAAGTGAAAAGGGAAACATGAAACAAACAATGCAATTCATAAGTTAATTTTATTTTTATTGAATATATAAAAGTCAAACTCTTAAAGAACAGCCTCACTTACAATCTGTTCATTTCATATATGTTGTTTGTATCTTTTTGATTGCTATCTGGCCAGAACCAAAAATTAAATTTCAAACAATTTGTATAAGGGGCTGCTCTTTTAGGCACAGAAGAAATAAACCAACAAAATTTCAAAAATCCCCACTGCACTGTCATATATCAGGGCTTGATAGATGTGTTATTTGAGGTAGATGGAAATTAGCTGAATAAGCAAAGGATATCAGATTGCCTGACTCAAAAAGAAAATTACCTCCATACAATTTATGATTCACTTTTATTCATTTTAAATGCGAAACTCAGAAAGGAGAAAGCCTACTCTCACTTCAGTCAAAATTACTTACATAATAATCATAATAAGAATCACAAAATGAATTTGTCTTCCTCCTGCCAAGCTAATGACTATTTCTAAAATAAAAGATGTCCATAACTATATCTGCCAATTATTAAGCAATGCTTGAAAATAGTTTGATTTTTTTCAACATCACCCCTCTTGGTTCTCCCTCTGACGTGTCTAAACATTCCTGGCTTTCTTAGTATTCCTCATGTCTTCCATCTCTAGGTCTTTGTCTAGGATATCTGTCCTGAAGTTCATTTCCCTTTTACCCCACCTTTTTGGAAGTCCTATTTTTCTCTAAAACTCAGCTCAAGCACCAGACTTTCCTCAATGTTCCCCCCCACCTAGCTGCTAGTGCCTCAGGCCTCAAATTAATCCATTTTGTTTATATTTATAAATGCAGTGGATAGTGTTGGACCCTGAGTCAGCAGGACCTTGAGTGACAAAGTTCAAAACCAGTCTCATATATTTGCTGTGTGATCCTAGGCAAGTCATTCAATCTCCACCTGCTTCAATTTCCTCAAGTGAAAAATAGGGATAACAATAGCAGCTGTCACCTAGGATTAGTGTAAGGATCAAATCAGATGTTTTTTGTAAAGCATTCTGCAAACCTTAAAATGTTATATTAATTGCTATCTATCATTGTTAACATATGTTTCTATTGGAGGGCAGTGGCAACGTCATTTTTGTCTTTGTAACCACAGCACTCAGCATGGTGCCTAGCACAAAGTAGGCCATATACAGGTGTTTGAATGGCTATTGTTGACTAATGATTATTTCATAATCATTAATTAAATCTCAATAATTCTGTTAATCAGGTAGATAACTTGCCCTACTATACTCATATATAAGGGAAAACAAGAGAGTCTGTGAACCAAAATCACTATAGTAGTTATGATTAAAATTCATATACTAAAGAATAACATCTCTCAGGAAATATTAGTAGAAACCTAAACATGCACATTTAAAATTTTAGGCAATCATTTCTAAAAGGAATTGAAGATATCATCTAGGTGTAAGAGTAACCATCCAGGGGTTTACCACGAAGAGGAGATGGATTCATGAGATATAACAATGAGGGATCTGAGTGTCCATCCTCCTTCTTCATGTTAAATATTTTCCCAAAATATGTTCCCTAACAAGGAGCACAATGTGAAAGAAAGGACACTGGCCTGGGAGTCAGAGGACCTAGGTCTGCATGCTGGATCCACACAAAATAACAACAATAACATTTATAGATCACCTACTATGTGCCAAGCACTGTGCTAAATACTTTATAATGAATAAAACCAATACCTAACATTTATATAGTGCTTTCTACATGTCAGGCATTGTGCTAAGTGTTTTACAATCATTATCTCTATTGATCCTCACAATCCTAAGAGGAAGGTGCTATTATTATCCCATTTTACAAATGAGAAACAAAGATGAAGTGACTATTTGAGGTCTGCCCTTCCAGACTCCCTAAAACTCTCTATTCACTGTGCCACCAGCTGCCTCAATTCTATGTGTTACCTGTGCTCTCTCAAGGAAAATCACTTCACCTGTCTGGGTTCCAATTCCCTTGCCTCTAATGTGAGAGGACTCAATGGGGTGAACTCTTATGTCCTCTTCTGGCTCTAACTCCTCTGATCCTATGATCCCAATCTCATTTCTTCACAATAATGTATGTCTATAGGCTACCTAACTTCTTGTTACAGAAATAAAACATCATGAAAGTAAAGAATGGCTTTTCCCTAAGGGCAAATTTTTTTTATCCTTGAGCTATCCTCTAGAAAATAATAAATTTTAATGGAAGAGTATAATTTCCTTAAAATAACTGTTTTGACAAAGAGCTTTGAGGAATTTCTCTTTCACTAAGGTACACTTGGACAAACCAAAATCATTTAACATATACAATTTTAAAGGTTAGATGATTTCTTAAATTTCCTTCCAAATGACTCCTCAGAGACTAAAAATGGTAAGAAAATGCCACATTTTAATTAATAAAAGCCAGACACTAAAATAAATTAGGGCCTCAGGCAACTTGTATTCACGCTAAGATTATTTTTCCCTCCTGAGGGCATAAAGAGATAAACAATAAGACAAGGTAGTAGCTGTCAGCGTGAAACCCTTGGAAAAGGTTCAATGGCAGATGCCAATATTACCTAGAGCTCTGACTCCCTCACAGAACAGGGAACATGCATAAAGGGTTGGACTAGATAATCTCTAAGGTTACTTCCAACTTGTGATTGTACTCAATATGACATATCTCACAGCTTTCATTTGTACAGAAAACTAGTACAAGAATTAATTATCACAGGCTATAAGACCTGAGTTCAAATTCTGCACCTGCTTCCTCAGCTACAAAATGCAGATAATAATAGCCCCTATCTCACAAGGCTCCTGTAAGGATAAAATGAGGTAATATTTGTAAAGGTCTTGACAAATCTTAAATCCTAATATAAATGCTAGCTATTATTAATAATTTTACATGCTGTCATTGAGAGAATTGAAATGATAATTATTTGAGGTTATGAGGAACTATTGAATTTTTTTATTCTTATAACATATTTATGGCAAAATGTTGCTAATATAACATAGCTTACCTGGAATGCTACCAAAATCCCTGTAGATACGGAAATCTGTATCTGAAGGAATAATTCCACTCTGAAAAACCTCCTGAGCTACCACTGAGGCAAAAGGGTGCTTTGCTGACAAAACATATGCTTGGACTAACCAAGGATTTTCAGGACCTACAAGGAAACATCAGAATATAATTAACAAGATCCAGCTGGCATTACCTTGCATAAAATGAGACAAAAGACTACTAAATTTCATAGAAAACAAAAAACTTGGTCAAGAAAAGGCAAACCGAGCTTGTTGGGCCCAATTTATAGAAGCACATTATTCAGCCAATCTATGGTATGATAATATTAGAACTGGATTGCTTGTAGGGACTTATAGGTACAAACTGTAGGTACAAAGCTACTACAGATAGTCCCCAGTGGACAAATACAGCTTATAAACAAACACACAATATAGTGGGTTATCCCCATTTTACAGATAAGGAACTATTGGCAGCAGTTACATCTGTACAGAACTTAAAGGATTAAACATAAAGCATTTTTCTCACCATCCCATGAAGTAGGACAGGGATAGGAATAGCAAGGAGACAGGGAACTCTCAGAAGAAACTCTCTCAATTCAGATTCTCCATGTAAACTACAGCCCTCGACAGCTGCCTAAAGTGGTTCCTCTCTGGGCCTGAAAACTGGAAGGTCTGGCTCTGAGGAGTGCTCTCTATGCACAAGGCCACACACTGCTTCCCTGCTACAGGTATAAACAAGTCCAGAGAGGTAAGCTGTAACTTGGATATAAAGCTAGAAGGGACTCCCGTGTCATCCACTCCAAACCCCCATTTTATAGAGGAGCAAACCGAGAATCAGGAGGATTCAGTAATTTGTCCGTGAGCTCACAGGTATGAAAGTAAAGCTAATATTGACAATCAAGTTCTCGGACTCCAAATCCAGCCATCCTGCAGCTATCCCTCACTGCCTGTATCAGGGTGAAGAAGGCACAGAGAGCCAGTGGAATCCAGGTTTATTTATATTTTTTTCCTTAAGTCTGATTCTCTTTTCACCAAGATAGCCTAGGGGAGTGGGAGTTGGAGAGGGGGAGGAGACAGAAATGAAAGGAGAATCTGCTCCTCTTCCTCCTCACTATTTTAAGGAACTTGCTATTTGTTTTACAAATAATTTTGATTATCTAATCTATTACTAATTCACTTAGGTTTGTTTTCTTTCTATACTTCACATAATTCTTGCAAGATTATTTTTGGTTTTAAAATATAAAATGAATATGAAAAAGTCACTGAATTTTCTATTTTAATTTAAAATCTTTTAATATTTTAAGAATGTAAAAGATAGCCCTTTCCTCAATGCAGATTACAAATCCTTATTCTTTATTTGGCTGTTTCCCAGAGCCAACCTTGTGAAAAGCCTCTCTGAAATCAGCTAGGCTGGTCCTCAGACTAAAGACAGTCTATCACCAGACTTATACTCCAGGTCTCTTATATACACCACTGGCATAGTCTTCAAGAACTCAGAGCCACCTCCACACAAATAAAAGTATTGTAAAAAAGCTCTAGTGGACACCCAATATCAAGAGACAAAATATTAAAATGATGTCAAGGTAGCAAACCTATTAATTATTTCAATAATGCCATAGTAATCAGGCACATCTATTCAAGGAGGCTTTCTGGCCCACATGGATTTTGTGATTGTTAATTCTCATCAATCTTTTATTGGCCACCACCCACACATGTACAGGTACTTGAAAAGAGAAACCTATCCAGTCATGTAACCTTGAACAAGTCACTTTACTTTTCTAGGTATGTTTTCTTTCCAGTAAAATGAGAGGGCTGGAACAGATCATTGCTAAGGTTCTGTTCATCCCTAATGTACAATGATAACGATCTCTGATTCTTCACTTAAGAGGCTTTAAATAATTGCCCTAAGACAACCCTTCAGAGTCCCCTGGTATTCCCATCACAGGAAGAAGCCAAGACACAGGTCCTCCTGAAAGGTAAAAATAGTGCTAAGGCTTTTTTTCAAACGTAAGCAGAACGGAATGACTGATGGAAATAAAAGGAAATATTTGGAGAGATTATAACAGTCTTCAGATATTTTGTGTAGAAAACAAATGCTTGAATATTTTTACATTCAAGAGTACCTCTAAAAATCTATTCCTTGCAAATGACAATAGAGGTATCGTGCTGAAAAGTAAATCCAATCATAGAAATTTTTCTATTTCATAGTGCTTCCCTCCCCTCCCCATCCATGAACTAAACCAATAATTCTTCTAACTTCTTGGCCTTCTACTTCTGACTGCTTCTAATAATGCCTCCCTTTTCTTACCAATCCCAGTGATACTTTACAGAAGTTGGAGTTGATGCAGTCAAAAACTGTTATTATGGGAAGCTATGTGGCAGGTTGGAGGAACTGAAAAGATGGTGAGATCTTCTTCACACTAAGTTACAAATATAGTTCTCCAGGGCAGTATTGCTTTTTAACCACTGGATTTTGAAATGAGAGAGAGAAAAAAAACTGACAGCTAGGGTAATCATCAGATCAACAAGAGAAGCCTAAGGATTATTGCTAGCTTTCCACTTTCTATTTCTTTACAGACATAATGCAGAAACCATACCTTCAAAGTAAACAATATATTTCTTTACTACTAAAAGGAAAGGGGACAGCTGGGTGGCTCAGTGGATTCAGAGCCAGGCCTAGAGACAAGAAGACCTGGGTTCAAATTTGACCTCAGATACTTCCTAGCCATATGACCCTGGGCAAGTCATTTAACCCCCATTGCCTAGCCATTAACAGCTCTTCTGCCTTGGAAACAATACTTAGTATTAATTCTAAGACAGAAGGTAAGGGTTGTTTTTTGGTTTTTTTAAAGAACTAAAAGAAGGAGATAAATACTTCCTAAATCTGTGTTTAAGAGTAAATTAAATTTTCATTTTTTATAACTCAAACATTACACAGTGATAAGGCTCAGACAAATTTTTATTACTTGCCAAAATGCTTAATTCCTTACAATAAAAGATCAACACTAATTCTATTTTATTGGCAGAAATTCTAAATTAGAAATTTTTTGACCTGCCAATGATTTTAAAGTAGTTCCAAGAATAAAACCAAATATTTAATGTAGTTTGGTTACTGTGGCTACTAGATTACATATATCCATATGTTCACGAAAGTACTTCAATGATAAATTGTGGGAAACTGTCATTGATAATTTGAAAACTTAATTATTTAAAGTATATTTAAAACACCTGTGTTGTGTCCTCTCTAATATGGCTGCTGCTTCAAAAGTCTATGAAAAATTACTTGACAGCTCCAACCACAACCAATATATCAATTACAAAATCCTGCAAAGCTTTGCTTTGTAATTTACTCTGTATAAGGTCTCATACAGCATCCTGCACAGGAAGTAAAGCTTAAAAAAAAAAATCAAACATCAGATTTTATCTAAAGATTTTAAAGTCATTTTGTCAAAATGCTCTGCCATAATAGTAAACTTTAAAAATTAGAGTTACCTTAAAGATTAGAGTTTAAATTTAAGGTTCTAATGTTCTAATGCATGTTTAAAGAATAAGAACTATATTCATATAACCCTTTCAGAAAAAAGATTTGTACATAGGATACAATAAGCTATGATAAATTAAAAGCCAAATTTTAAGGAGATCCTAGGGATCCCATACCACAGTGAAAGATTTTTAAAATGATATCCAGTGACACTATCATCTGTCAGGCTATCAGATCCCATTAAGCATCTGTTAATTTCAGTTCCTTAATTACAGAATTATGTCTCTTAGAGATGTTAATTATCTATCAGAAATAAAAGAAAATAAAACAGGAGTTTCCATTGTTATATAATCTCCCTGCAATATTTTGCAAACAAAATCCAGTCTTTTAAAAATTTCATTTCCAAGAATTAAATGAATAAATGATTGTCATTAAAGGAGATCTGAGAAAGAATTTTTAAGATGAACTTTGCTTTAGAAAGGATAATGCAACAATAAAGAATACAAATAGTTTTGATAGGAAACATTAAGAGGCACAGAACAATAGTTACAAATGCAAGGCCTATCAATAACCAATGGAAGAAGGGACCCATAGGACTTGTTTCCCTCCACTCCCTACTTACCTCTTTCATTGAAAATGAAAGTTACTTGGGGGCAGCTGGATAGCTCAGTGGATTGAAATAGGAGCTACCAGGTTCAAATCTGGCTTCAGACACTTCCTCACTATGTGACCCCTAAGCAAGTCACTTAACCCCCATTGCCTAGCCCTTACTGCTCTTCTGGATTGGCAACAATACATAGTATTGATTCTAAGACAGAAGGTAGGGGTTTCAAGAAAAAAAGAAAAAAGAAAATGGAAGCTATTAAGCTGACCGGAAAGCCTTCTAATTTTTTTTTAACCCTTACCTTCTGTAATGGTTCCAAGGCAGAAGACTGGTATGGTTAGGCAACTGGTCACACAAATAGAAAGTGTCTGAGGCCAAGTTTGAAACCAGGGTCTCCTATCTACAGGTCTGGTGTTCTATCCACTGAGCCAACTAGCTGCTGTTATCTCTTAATATTGTTAACATTTTAGAGATAACAAAATTTAATACAGAAGGGGGAAAAAAACTAGAAAAAATCTTAAAATAGTCTATCCCTATTTCAATAACTTTGGGGGAGTGGGAAGAGTGAGGTAGAATGGGAGGTTTTTCTCTTTAAAAATGGAAATCACCCTTTAAATTAGCATAATTTTATGGGAAAAAATGTCTTCTTTTGTCTAGACTTGTGATTTCGCTAATGTAGGGAATGCCCAATTAGGAAACTGGCAGTGCCAATTTATTTAAGTCAGCAACTGTTCTACCACTTCTAAGCTTAGAGAGTTGCTTGGGGCACTAAGAGTTCTGTGACTTGCTCAGGTCCACAGAACCTAGGTCAGAGATAGAACCCTGGTCTTCCTGCATCCAAGGTCAGTGCTCTCTCTAAGTGTTTACATTCCCTACACAACGATTCTTAAATGAATCACAGAATAAAAAGATCATGTAAAAATTATCTATAGTATCCATGATTATACATAATTCCTGCATACCAAGACAAGTAGTACAGAATTCTCAAATACAAATTCGAAGTTTCAGAGGTCAATTCCCTTTCAATAAAATAAGGAAGTATTCTGGACTTCCTTTCCTTGGGAGTTTCTTATTGTTTTTTGAACTAATATCAGGCATATTTATTCTACTGAATGGACATCCTTTAAAAGACCACTAAGGGAAGAGAAACAATCAGTATAATAATGGGCATTTATTCCTTTGGCGATTAGAAACCCTGCAGAGCAAGTAAAAAATGTTTTGGGGGTTTAGAAGTTTGGACAGGTTCCTCTTAGGACTCTGTGACCTTAGATATACAAATGATACAACTCCAAGAAAATAAAGTTATGTACTGAATCTGAGTTAAATTAACCTAAATTCAAATTGCTTACTCTTAAGCCCTATGAATCTCAGCAATTTCTGTGGCTCTGCCTTCCAAAAAACACCTTAACTCTGATGCTTCATCATTTCATGGAAATGAACATGGTTTGCCAACAGCTGTGCCAAGAAACCTTAGTAAGGTCAAATATGTGCAAAAGGCTTTTAATATGTTCTCAGAACTCTATATTTGCTCTCTTAGTGCCATATTAAGTATGATACTCATCATCAACAGGCTTCCCACCAGGTGAATTTTTGTCCATAGCAACCATGAAACTATGGAAAATCCAAAGTAGTGAAAAGTGTTAAAATCATTATCTGGGATAAGATGGATGCTACCTTGATTGACAGGACTGGCAGTTGAGAATTTGGAAAGTTCCCAGGTGCCATGAGCCAGGGGCAAAAATCAGTTGGTTCCACCCTATAAATACCCCCAAGGAACAACAGTTGGGAGCTCGGATTTGAGCAGGCTTCTCTTGGAGCAAGAACTGGGACAGAGGGAGGTGAAGGGTAGAAGGGGTAGGCCTGAAACTGTAACCTGTACCTGACTGAGAGAGAGCTAGTGATCAATCAAGACCATTGATAGTAGAGCTGAGAGAATATATAGATCATCTATCAACATCAACACACAGAATCTGACTTAGAGACAGAGTCTCA
The DNA here is from genome assembly GCF_016433145.1 of Gracilinanus agilis. Taxonomy (NCBI): domain Eukaryota; kingdom Metazoa; phylum Chordata; class Mammalia; order Didelphimorphia; family Didelphidae; genus Gracilinanus; species Gracilinanus agilis. The sequence goes on along the minus strand of NC_058130.1, from coordinate 125,144,777 downwards.
GAACATAGAAACACACTTAGAAACAAAAACTCCAACACAAAAAGACCAAAACACAGATACAGAGATAAATGAAACACAAGATCACACAGACAGCCAAGACACAGACCAACATCGGGAGCAAGACACTCAAAGCATTGACTTAGACTACACAAATGCCTCAATCACGCATGAAGACCAACAATTTGAAAGCCTATCCACACAAGACCTCAGCAGTGGTGAAGAATAAACACTAAACCAATAACATCAATGACAAATGCAAAAACACCAAAAAAAAATCTCATAAGAAGAAAATTTTGTGGCAACACAAAATTATAAGACAACACTACACAATCACACACTGGTTCCTGATCCAAGGAAATCTCTACAAGCAAACCAACATCAGACAAGATGGATATGCAGCAAAGGCAAAGATGAGATTCCAAAGATTCCAGAGACATCAGGACATCAGGATCAGCAGAAGGACAACACAAGAGACATTGCACAAAGACTACACAAGGACCTGAACTGTGACAACACCTATGTGATTTGGACAACTTCACCGGAAGAATCACAATGGCAACAAGATCAGCTGAACAAGATTAGGTTTGAATGGTGCAAGGTTTACACATTTAGACACAAATCAAATTTCCACATGCACACACAAGAATGCATGCATCAGAACACCTGGCTGATGGACAGAGATTCAGAAAGAAAAAGGTGAGTATAAACCCAAACAGCACATGCTAGGTCATAGGTCCAACACATAGACACAGCAAATTCACATCACATGTACATAGTGTAAATAGATGTAAATAAGTCTGAGTACAAAGTACATTGGCCATATTAGACAAGAGAACTCAGATTCCTTGTTAGGTCAAACAATACTCATATTCTTTCATTAGAACATCACATGAAAAACCTTGTACATATGTACTGTATTGCTACTAATCCATAATAAGTGGATAGCTTACTAATCATAGGGAGAGAATAGTAAAGGAAAAGTTCAATTCTAGATAGCAAAGGGACAGTGTAAAATAGTTACAAATGGTCAAACAGAACAATCAATAGAAATGTCAGACAGACATTGGATAGTGTAGGTTAGTTAGCAATGTGACTAATAAATTAATACACTAATATAGCTTAAGAACTTACACACTAATCTTCCTAATAATAGATTAGGGACTAGAAGTGTAAAAAAAGTTAGAATATTGTGTGTTAGAAATATTTATCCTAAAAATTCAGTATTAGAAAACATATAAGATAGTTTGTTGCAGAAATGCATTTGCTTCTAAGTAAGATGCACCATAGATACTGTTATATTTGTTACAGATCATTATGTTCAAATTCAAAACCTATGCAAAAGCAATGTATTCAAACCCCACACTTTCCTAGAAAAATCTTTCCCAATCCTTTGTCCTTAGCATAGATAAGCATAGGTAGATCAGGACATTAGATTACATAGGATTTATTGTTTTGGGAAGGGTAGATAGAGGGATAGGAATGTATAAGTTTAGTTAAGCATAGAGTAGAAATCCACCAGTGAAGAAGATCAACAAGGAAATTTACAGGTTGAAATTTCCATAAAACAAAATGGCATTTATGTTAAAATCATTATCTGGGATAAGATGGATGCTGCCTTGACTGACAGAGCTGGCAGTTGAGAATTTGGAATGTTCCCAGGTACTGTGAGCCAGGGGCAAAAATCGGTTGGCTCCACCCTATAAATACCCCCAAGGAACAACAGTTGGGAGCTCAGATTTGGGCAGGCTTCTCTTAACTATTGAGCCATATCTAGCTCTTTTGAGGGCCAGATATGGCTCTTTCTGCAGGAGCCATAAAGTCAATTTTTTTTCAGGCGCTGTTACAGGAGCGGCACTGTGAGCACTGTACGGCTCTCATGAAATTACATTTTAAAAAATGCGACGTTTATGGCTCTCACGGCCAAAAAGGTTGCTGACCCCTGTCTTGGAGCAAGAACTGGGACAGAGGGAGGTGAAGGGTGGAAGGGGTAGGCCTGAAACTGTAACCTGTACCTGACTGAGAGAGAGCTAGTGATCAATCAAGACCATTGATAGTAGAGCTGAGAGAGTATATAGATCATCTATCAACATCAAAATCAATAGTTTTCCCTAATCTCTGGCTTGGCTGTGGCCAGGTCAGGTCAGTTAGTGAAAGGGTGAAACCTCCAGTTTCTACCAGCCTAGCAGTCTCCAGACTTGATCAACAATTAGTTTAGTAGCCAAACAAATAGCAATAGGGTTCCCAGATCCTCAAACCTATTACCTTGTTTTCCTTTCCCCATTAATAGTTTCAATAGAGTGATTTAACAACAAGTACCTTTCCTGAGTGGTTATTCTACCAAAGCCCTTGGGAAAGGGAGATCAATACGCAGTCAGATAACAATGTTTCCAATAGCCAATCAATAGCCTTATCAACAACTAATCCAACCTCAGGTTGGGCCTAGAGGGGTTAACCATCTATCTAACCTCTCAAGGTCCCTAATCTGAGCAACTGTTAGAAGGAAACAACTGACCGGCTTAATCAATCAAGCCTGTCAGAGAGAAGAGGCATAGATTACATAAATAGCTATTGTGAGAGGAGTGTGTGTTTCCTCCCTCATCAACTATAGCCAGTTTAGTCCTTAGGTACCTGATCCCTCCTCCATTCATACTATCTCTGAGATCTATGTACCATCCATCCATCAAGATCTAGAGGAAGATTTATAGAGAGATATATAGATATTATAGTGGCTTTTCATTCCTTTTTAACAAAAGAAAGATCAAATATTTTTTAATTTTTAGAAATATTAATTCAATTGTTTCCAAGCTAAATATAAGATTCTTTACCTAACAGGCAATAAGGAGACAATGAGTTGAAACCAGTCTCGCAGGACAGGAATGCACTTCCTCCTCACCTCTGCCTCAGAGAATCCTTCTCTTCCTTCAAATAAAACTCAGGCAACCTCTCTATGTGGGAAGCTTTTCCCAATATCTCCAAACTGCCAGTGCCCTTCCTCCCAAACTACATTGTATTTATTTATATTTATTCTACATGTACTTGTGAAATGTCACAGGTTAACAGGTTTCTAATGGCTTTTGTGATGTTTATAATTACTTTGGAACATCAAGATTATAGAATGACAATATATACCTGAAAGTGACTTGCAATGTTTCAGCCCAAACAGGTCAGCATGCCCTGAGCAGTACCTGTGCTTTCCTCTATTTTACTGAAGTTGCATCTGGTACATTCCAAAGATTGACAGCATATTTCTTGTGGGGGGGCATAAGTTTCTCAGGATGACCAATCACTCCTTCCCTTTTTTCTATATAAACCTGTATCCTCCTCAGTCTCTTCAAGGAACTATGTGCATGTTTTTTAAACCTTTGCTTTCTGTCTTAGAATCAATACTATATATTGGCTCCAAGGCAGAAGAGAGATAAGAGCTAGGCAATGATAGTTAAGTGACTTGTCTAAGGTCACACAGCTAGAAGTGTCTGGAGCCACATTTGAACCCAGGTCCTCTTGTTTCTAGGCCTGGTGCTCTATCCACTAAGCCACTTAGCTGCCCCCCCCTACCCTCCTCAATGTCTTTTTTTAACTCTCTCAATGTAAATAAACATCTCTGCCACAGAGCTGAATGCCTGATTGGTTTACTAGAACAATATAAATGTTGCTTGTTTTGTTTTTAGGCTATTTGTTCTCTTTCCCATTAGATAGCAACTTCCTTGAAGCAGGAATTGTTTCCTTCTTTGAACATGTATCCCCAACATCCAGCCCATTAGCTGGCACATAGAGGGTGCTTAGTAAATACATAATGATTGGATTTAGAATCACAAGACATGGGTTCAAATCCTTTTCTACCATTTACTACTTATATGACCTTATATGATACTACTTATAAGTCACTCATCTCTGAAGGACCTCACTTTCCTTATCTATGAGAGTTAGGACTAGATGTCTTCTAAGATCCTTTCCAACTTTAAAGCTAAGATCTTATGATAGGAGAGGAAAGTAAACAAAAACAAGACTGACATTCTTACTGTACATTAAACTAGAATATATTTTAAAATTGCAGTTTAGTAGAAGAACGTGTCATAGGGTCTTCTTATAAAGAGGCAAGGTGGAACTAGTGTCACTCTATAGCCAAAGACATTAAAGAACATTTCATGAGACCCACTAATCTCACATAACATAAGCAAAAAAGATCACAAGGAAGATGTACCAAAATTGTGCAGGATGAGAAAATAGCATAAGTTACAAAACATAAATATTCCAAATTAAATCTTCATATATTCTAATAAACAATGACTTCAATATAAAGTTAGAAAAGAAGAGAACAAAAATATATATTTAAAAAGATGGTTCACGATTAGAAACACTTTGCCAAATCATGGAAAAGATACTTTAAAAAATAAATAAAAATCCCTACCTTCTGTCTTAGAATCAAGACTGCGTATTGGTTCCAAAGCAGAAGAGCAATAAGAGCCAGCACTCATGGAGCTGTTCCATTCCCCCTCTTCACAGCACCCAAGGGGTAATGAGAGAAAGGGGAGCGCCTCAGAGGCAGCTTGAAATTGCAGTCTAGGCACATGAACTTGAACTTTGCCAATGCTGGGCTAGGCAATGGGGTTTAAGTGACTTGCCCAGGGTCACACAGCTAGAAAGTGTCTAAGGCCAGATTTAGGACCCCTATCTAGGTCTGCCTGTCAATTCACTGAGCAGTCACCTAGATGCCCCCAAAGGATACTTTATTTAAAAAGGTTATTTGTTTGGAGAAAAAAAAAGTTTGAAGTCTAAATAGAAAAGAATTGGGGGGAGGGGGGACAGATACCATCACCAGACCTCAACTAAGTTAGGAAGAAGTAGTCATCAAAATTATTTGATAATGGTTAAAAAAACAGAAGAGAACAATGGGACAGGCATGATAAACAAAAAAATAGAAACAGCACCAAAAATCTCAGTGTTCAATAAATCAAAGAATATAAATTACTGGGATAAGAGCTCCCTTTTAAGCAACAGCTTCTATATAAACTAAAAAAACAATTTGACGGAAATTACATTTAGAACAAAGACTTATATTATATACTAAATTAACCTCAAAATGGAAACACAACCTAAATTAAAAGGTCACATCATTGAAAAAAAAAATCAGAAGACAAGATCAAGTACCTTTTACAATTATGGGCAGAGGGAAAAATAGTTCAATCAAATAAAATCAACATAGGATATAAAAGGTAAAAACAGACTATATGACTATATAAAATTAGGATGTTTTTCCAAGAGTAAAATAAATGATAGAATTAAGAAAGAAATTGTCAAATAGGAAAATATTCTGATCAAATATCACTGATAAAAGTTTAATCTCAAAAATATACATAAAATTGACACAAATATGTAATAAAAGCCATTCTCCAATATATAAGTGGTAAAAGCATAGGAAAGAATGGTTTTCAAAAGAAATAAATAATGACCACATGAAAACATGCTCTAAATCACTTTGAGAAATACCAATTAAAACAAGTAAGGTTTTACTTCATCTCACACTCTCAAACTGGCAAAGATGAAAAAAAAGTGAAAAGTCAACATTAAAAGAGTTAGGGGAAGCAAAACTGGATTTCAAACTGAGTACAAATAAGAGTAACCTTACTAAAAACAAAAAGAAAGAGGACTTCACAAATGATATTCCAAAGGATACTACTTCTTTGCAATGACATGAACTTAGTTAAAACATACCCCCCACAAAAGTTCCACTATGTTTATTCATAAGGTCACAAATTTGGAGATGGAAAAGTTTTCATAAGTCACCCAATAGAATCCCTTCATTTTACATGTGAAATTTAAGGTCCAGGGAGGAAAGAAGGGAGGTTTCTGTATCTAATATGTTCCAAGCACTATGCTAAGCACTTAACAAATATTATCTCATGATCATACAACAACCCTGGGAGGTAAGTGCCTATATTATCTCAACTTTATAGTTGAGGAAAACTGAGGCACAGAAGTTAAATGACCAGGGAGGGCATTTTGGCAGCTAATTGGCACAGTAGATAGAGTGCTAAGTCTGTAGACAGGGAAGATTTGCAGCAAGATTTAAATTTAATTCTTCCTGACTGTAGGCCCAGCATACTATCCATCTTGTCATCTAGCTGCCAGAATACTATGGTGTGTAGTTGCCAAAGAGGACCACAATCTCTAAAGTAGTGATTCCCAAAGTGGGCGCTACTGCCCGCTGGTGGGTGCTGCCGCGATCCAGGGGGGTGGTGATGGCCACAGGTGCATTTATCTTTCCTATTAATTGCTATTAAATTTTTTTTAATTAATTTCCAGGGGGCTAAGTAATATTTTTTCTGGAAAGGGGGCAGTAGGCCAAAAAAGTCTGGGAACCACTGCTCTAAAGAATTAAAATTATAGGTTTCTCAAAGAACAATGAAAAGCTAATGGGTAGGCATAAATAAATTGAAACAAAAACACTTGAAACAAGTAGTGGCATAAAAGCTGTCATCAAAGAGATTTACAACTCAAAAAAGATACTGCCAATTTCGGGGGTGGGGGGGGGAAGAATAATCTATTAATCAAATCCCAAAGAAAAAAACCCAGGTCCTGGGAGATTTATAAGCAATTCTATCAAATAAATAACAATTAATTCAAATATGAAAAAACTATAATCAAATTCAGAAAAGCAAACATCTTTCCAAACTCCAAAAACAAATATGATCCTTCTAGTTCAGTGATGGTAAACCTTTTAGAGATGGAGTGCCAGCTTCCCACCAAGTACCACTGTTCTCTCCCTCACCAAGTACTGGGTGTGCTCCCCCATTTATCCCATACGGGTCTTAAGGTAAAACCTGGGGTTAACATATATATTTTATCTGGGTTCAGAAAGGTGAGCAGGAGACAGGAATGGAAAAATCTGCTTTTCTACTTTTAAAGCCTATACCTATTACACAGGGGAGGGGGGAAGAACTCCCACTGAGCTGCTGGGCAGAGGGGTGGGTGAAGTGAGGAATGTCCTCAGTGAATGTAGAGAGGGGGAGGGAGTAACTTGAGCACTCTACTTCCCTCCAGAGCTATAGCCTGTGAGTCACCTACCTTACCCACTGTGCATTCCCATTGATAGCTGGGCAGAGGAGCAGGAATGTGAAAAAATGTGACCAGGCACAATGGAAAGGGGGGAGGGGAGCAGCTCCAACCCAGTCCCTCTACCTTTCTAGTAACATACTCTGGGGTGAGGGTGAGGAGGGAGGACAGCTGCAGGCCCACAGAGAGGGCTCTGTGTGCCATCTTCAGCATCTGTGTGCCATAGGTTCACCATCATTGTTCTAATCAAACCCAAGAGACATAAAGCAAAGAAACCAAGGACCAATATTCTAATGAGTACTGACACAAAATAGTTAAATATTAACATAGTGATTAAAACAACATATTCAAAAGATTACCTAATATGAGAAGGAAAATAAGTGGGATGGCTTTGCATCAAAAACAAGAGTTAACAGTCTGTGCTATGACACATAAAAGAGATGATTTTGATTATATTAAAAAGGTTTTGCATAAACAAAAACAAAACACAAAATCAGAAGGGAAACAAAAACTGGGCAAAAATTTTTGCAGCACTTATCTCTGATAAAGGTTTTATTTTTCAAAAATATAGAAAACAGAATTAAATTTATAATACAATATCAGTTGATAAATGGTCAAAGAATATGAATAGGCAGTTTTAAGAAGAAATCAAAGCTATTTATTGTCATATGAAAAAATGTTCCAAATCATTATTTAGAGATATTCATATTTATATAATTCATACAACTTGAGAAATCACCTCACCATTATCAGACTTTCTAATATGACAGAAAAGAAACTGATAACTATTGTAAGCAATACAGAAAAATTGGGACACTAATGCTCTGTTAGGGGACTTGTGAACTGATCCAACCATTCTGGAGAGCAATTTGGAACTCTGCCCAAAGGCCTATAAAACAGTACTTAGGGGGCAGCTGGGTAGCTCAGTGAAGTGAGAGTCAGGCCTAGAGACAGGAGGTCCTGGGTTCAAACCCGGCCTCAGCCACTTCCCAGCTGTGTGACCCTGGGCAAGTCACTTGACCCCCATTGCCCACCCTTACCAATCTTCCACCTATGAGACAATACACCGAAGTACAGGGGTTTAAAAAAAAAAAAAAACAAACAACAAAAAAAAAAACAGTACTTACCCTTTGACCCAACACTACCACTACTAGGTCTATATTCCAGAGAAAGATCAAAAAGAAAAGAAAGAATCTACTCATACAAAAATATTTATAGCAGCTTTTGTGTGTGTGTGTGTGGTGGCAAAAAATTGGAAATGGAGGAGATGTTCATCAACTGGGCACTGACTAGACAAGCTGTGGTATATGGTTGTAACAGAATACTATCATGCTATAAGAAATGATGAGCAGGATGATTTCAGAAAAACCTGAGAAACTTAAATGAACTGATGAAAAGTGAAGTAAGCAGAATCAGGAGAACATTATATAGACTAACAGTAATTCTGTATGACGGTCAACTGTGAAAGACTTAGTTATACAAAACAATGATCCAAGACAATTCCAAAGGAGTCATGAAGAAAAATGTTATCCACCTCCAGAGAAAGAACTGATGGAAAATAAATGCAGATACAAGCAAACTATTTTTTCACTTTATTTTCTTTGAGGGGCTTGAGGGGGTTTCTTTTGGATGTCTTCTTCTACAACATGACTATTATGAAAATATGTTTTGCATGATCATACATGAAAGCTATATCAAATTGTTCATCATCTCAGTGGTGAGGGGAAGAAAAGAGAAAATTTAAAACTCAAAATTTTAGAATACTAATGTTAAAAATTATTTTTATATGTAAGAAAAAATAAAATATTACTGAGTAGGAAAAAAAGTAAAAGTGACCTTTTTAATTAGGTCACTTTTTAAAAGTCTAGAGCAGTGATGGTGAACCTATGGCATGGGTGCCAAAGGTGACACGCAGAGTACTTTCTGTGGGCACACAGCCATCCTCCCCCCATGCCTGACCACATTTTTTTCAATATCCTCCGCCCCTCTGCCCAGCAGCCCAATGGGAATACACATGGGGTAAGGTGGGCAGCTCATGGGCAGGGCTGGATGGGAGCAGAGCACTTGAGCCACTCCTCTCCCCCTCTCTACACTCAATGAGGCCATTCCTCACTTCACCTGCTCCTCCCCCAGCAGCCCAATGGGAGTGCTTTCTCCCTCTTCTGTGTGGGGTAAGGGAAGGTGGGGAGCATAGCATACCCAGCATGGGGGGAGGAGGGGAGGGACGCTGGGTAGGGCATGCCTCTCAGGATGGGGGGGGGGGGGAGGGGGTGGAGCCTGGCACTCTGTCTTTAAAAAGTTCGCCATCACTGATCTACAGTTTGATATCCAGTCTACTGCACTAGTAATGTCAAGAGATGCAATGGAAAGATCTCAGCAAGTTGCATGATTCTACTGTGAAAGAATAAGGGATAATATTAACAGGCATTTCACAAAATGAGATAGCATAGATCAATTGTGATCTGTACAACTTGAGTACCTAACTTCAGTGAGACTGCAGACCCAATGAAGTATTAAAATGTGATTTTATCAATTTTTTAAAACTATACATTTCAGTTTTTGCAAAATTAAATAATCCTCATGTAATATAATTGACCCTAACTTTGTCTTCCTTTTTCTTTGCTTTTTTTTTAAACCCTCAAATTTCTATCTTAAAATCAATACACATATTAGTTCCAAGGCAAAGGGGTTGGTAAGGCCTAGGCAACAGGAGTTAAATGACAAGGTCGCACAGCTAGGAAGTATCTGAGGCCAAATTTGAACCCAGGACCTCCCTTCTCTACACCTGAAATCTCAAATCCACTCAGCTACCTGACACCTGACTGTCCTGTTTCAAAATTTCCAGAAATGTTAACTCTTTAGTCATAAGTCATTATAGAAACTGGTAATTTTTAACAAAATAAGGCAATATTATAATGTCTACTACACAGTTAAGAATTCTATAAGCCAGAATTATATTACTATGCTGGCATTAATCACAGAAAATTAAAGTCATAATATTAATGAACTGAAATCTAAAATAAAAGACTACTTAAATGTTATTGGTTTAACATACTTTTTACAAATATAGTCCCAAGCATGTTCAACTATAAAATTAAATTCCTAAATATTTAAGTAGATACCAATTTTTAAATTCATAACATTTTTATCATCTAAAACTTATGTACATGAGCTTCATAATCTTATTATAGCAATTACTTTCATGACATATCCTAAACATAATTTTCAAACTCTAAAGGAAAATATTCATTTTGGTATAAAGATTTAAGTTTAAAAGAAATAGTTTAACTAAAATGCAAAATGCCCAATTACATACCAGTTTGGAATACAAGCTCTTTTCCGCCAACACCTGCTGCTTCCAGGTTAATAAATGCACGAATCAAGTTAGCCCAGGGGTGCTGAGTAATGAAGCCATGGCTGGCCTTAATGAAAAGTAAAGGAAAAAAAAGTTATATAAAGTTCTAAACTAAAGCATCATCACATTTTATTCACTCTATGGAAAGAACTTTCCTGATGAATAGGAGATATAAAATACATTTTCTCAAAAGAAACAAATAAGAAAACACAAATGCTATCTGGGATTCTGGGTGCCAGAGTAGGAAAAAACACTAAATGATTAGCAATTATTAGTTCAAGGGTCTAGTCCAGACCCCATCAAGTCACCATAACTTGAAAGTCTGTTTTCTTATCTATGAAGTGGAAATATCCCATTGCCTTCCTCTCAAAATTATTGTAAGGATGTGATTCATACTTGACTCTGATCCTTAAATTTTGTGAAAGATAAATTGAGTGAAAGTATACCAGCAGCACAACTCATTCATCTCTTTATTCCTTACTTAATACTAGGAGCTACTACTCTCAATTTTCCACCCCTATCCAGGGAGAAATCACAATTAAAGTTATAAAGGAATAAATGACAAAATAAAGAAGTAGGGAGGTGCATATGTTTGAAGTATGGCTTTTTGGAGGACACTACTATCACAACTTGTCTGCAACCAAAACCATTACTTTTTTTTTTTTAATTCAGATACTAGAATAACTATCACCAGTGAGAAGTGGCAAAAATATTACACAACTCTTAAGATCAAGAGCTATAGGAAAACTATTGTCACAAACTTTATAATATATTTAATAATATATTTGTTCCTGAAAAGCAGTAAATAAGCACAGTTTCTAAAAATCAATCATAAAATCTTAATAGCTGAATGGGACCTTTTAAAAATCTATTCTGACCCCCTCATTTCAGACAGAGAAATTGAAACTGAGATAAAATTTTATTTTAAAATTAATACTTAAAAGGGGCAGCTGGGTAGCTCAGTAGATTGAGAGTCAGGCCTAGAGACAGGAGGTCCTGGGTTCAAATCTGACCTCAGACACTTCCCAGCTATGTGACCCTGGGCAAGTCACTTGACCCCCATTGCCTACCCTTGCCACTCTTCCACCTAGGAGCCAATACACAGAAGTTAAGGGTTTAAAAAAAAACAATAAAATCAATACTTAAAGAAACATTGCAATGATTTGTTTCTTAAATCATCTTCATATAATATGAAAGACTCCAACTCCCTCTTTCTGTTTTGGAAGTTTGCATTTTCATAAATTGTTTTTGTAAAAAAGAAGCAAATTTATTTTATTTTTAAACCCTTCTCTGGCCATCGCTGCCCTATACATATCTCCCTATAAAAATAAAAACACATGAGGGCTAAAACTTTCTCTTCTGTACTTGTATTACCAGTTCAACATAATAACCACTAATAAATGCTTTTTCATTCACCTATTCATTTATTCAAATGCTGCCAGAAAAAAGATAGAAACATTCCATTTATCTTTCACATATAATACAAATTTTTCTCTCTCAAATAACAGACATTTAATCAAGCCTAGTATTCAAAGCAGTGATAGCTACTTGTAAGACATTTTCTTCAGCGCCATTAAAGAGAAATATGACAGCATGTTGTAAAGCTTCTGATGATGTTGACATGACTCGTAAGATTTCAAGCATCACTGAACAGCTAACTGCATCATCACTGGCACCTTCACAAAAGAAATGAGAGATTAACAACATGAAATGCATTTCCAAATTGCTATTTTATAGCTTTCATAACTTGACCACCCCCCATGACTACAAATTAAGTTTAACTAATCATTTCTTTCATTATTTATTCTATAGTTCATTACATGTTGAAATACACTTTTAATTCCTTCCATTCCAAATGTCACTATCCAATTCAGGGTCTCCTTACCTAGATTAATAGATTCAAATCCATAACCATCACTCTCATTCTCTCCCCACTCCAACTAGCCTCGCCTGATACTACTTCCCTTCCATATTCTATATACATACAAATTTAACTTCTTCATATTTTCCTATTTTTAGAATGTTCTTTCCCCCATTCCTATTTCTGTTACAATTCTTATAACTTGAGGTTCAATTGATGGACTGAGTCTGCTACATGAATATGCCTGATTCCAGTCCATATATCCCTACTCCCAGTTTAAAGTGATCACTCCCTCCTCAGATCATTTATCAAATCACTTTGTACATCTTTGACACTTCTCTCCAGGAATTAGTATTAATTAGGCATCTTATCTCCTCCTACTACACTGTAAGTTCCCTAAGGGCACAGACTCCTCTTACTTTGAATCAAGGAGCTTTAAATGCCAAGAAAAGTACATTGTACACAGCAGAACCTTATTGTTTTGTTAAATCTGTGGGTGCTATATACTTTCCTATCAGATAACTCATAAAGATATAAGATTTAGAGCTAGCAAGGAAGAATTATTTAGGTCTAATGGTTCCCAACTTGTGAATCACAACCTTATTGTCAGGAATAGATTAAAATACCAGGCACTATCCTTGAGATTTCCATTTAGCTCCAACAAAACATAATTTTTTTTTTTTAAACCCTTGTACTTCAGTGTATTTTCTCATAGGTGGAAGAGTGGTAAGGGTGGGCAATGGGAGTCAAGTGACTTGCCCAGGGTCACACAGCTGGGAAGTGGCTGAGGCCGGGTTTGAACCTAGGACCTCCTGTCTCTAGGCCTGGCTCTCACTCCACTGAGCTACCCAGCTGCCCCCAAAACATAATTTTTAAATGTTACTGAATTCATAGTGGCTTTTCATCATTATATGTTTTCTCCATCAACAAATGCGAATGTTACAACTACTGTCAGGTGGGAGACCAAGTTTGTGTTTTTTTAATAAAAACCCTTACCTTCCATCTTAGAATCAATACTACGTACCGGTTCCAAGGCAAAAGAGCAGTAAGGATTGGGAATTGGGGGCAAGTTAAGTGACATGCCCAAGGTCAAAAAATCTAGCAAGTCTAAGGACATATTTGAATAAAGGAAGATGAGTTTTCCTGACTTCAGGCCCAGCAATCTATCTACTCTGTGACTTTCTTTCCTGATGCCATTATTAGCAGACCCAGGGGAGAAGGCAGGGGGAGAACAAGATTTCTTAGAAAGCAAATGTTATATGTGATATGTCTAGCTATATCTAGAGATGACTGATATAAAAACAAAAAGTATTAATATCATTTTTTAAAGAAAATGCTGTCACTAACTGAAAAGCCCCCCCCCCCAAAAAAACACATCAGAATCAGGTTACAGATAACTGAAATGTGGTTTTTCTAAACACACTAGCTTATAGTGATTTACATAATGATTTTTTAAAAATCTTTAATTTAGAGTAATAGTAATCTTTTACATAGACAGGCTCACAAAGCTAAGCTACCTAGCTACTCTCAGTAATACAATGATCCAAGATAATTCTGAAGGACTTATGATGAAAAATGCTATTCATTCTCCAGAGAAAGAAGTAATAGTCTGAATGAAGATCTAAGCATACTTTTTCATTTTCTTTATTTTGCTTGTTTTTTGTTATTACCTATGTTTTCTTTTGAAAAATGGCTAATATGGATATTTTTACGACTGAACATGTAAATTGGTATCAAATTGCTTGCCTTCTCAAGGAGAGGGGAGGGATAAGAGGTAATGAGAATTTTAAACTCAAAAAAATTTTTTAAAGATGCTAAAAATTATATTTACATGAAATTGAAAAAATAAAACTTTTGTTAAAAAAAGCTAAGTAATAATACATTTCTCAAACTACAGACTGTGATACTAATGAGATTTGAGGGTAAAGCTCTACAGTATGAGAGGTAAAGAGTATTTGGAATGACTAATTCATGTTGGAGGCCAGGAATTCTACAGGGAAGGACCATAAAACTGAAAACAACTCAAGGGGTAGCTCAGAAGAAGGCTAATGGGCCATGTGCACCAAGGTGAATTAGCCTTAAAGGAAAGAGAATTGGAATGGACCTTAAGGACCATCTAGTCTAATACCACCATATGTCCATTCCCCATCCTACCTTTTAAAGATAAGAAACAGACCTAAACATGTGAAATGATTTACCCTGGGGAAAACTTAGAGTTAACAAATAAGCAAGAAAATCCATATTCAACTAAGTTATCCAGTGACAAATCCAAGGCTCATTTCACAATACATTCAGTCTATCAATGTTGGTTAAATGAACAAACTCGAACCAGACAGATTATTATTTGATAAACTCAGCTGCTTCCACAAAGCTCCTCTCTCTGAACCTGCTCAGTATTCTCTAGTGAAGGCTGTCCTAACTTCTATCGCTTCTGCCACTATCATTCACCACTACCACCTTTGAAGCTTCCTCCAAAGATTTTTAGTGTTCATTATGATAGAGGTAATTTTGACAGTGAAGAGTAGATACTATCTTTGTCAAGGAAGGTTATTTGGGAAGGAACTGGTGAAATGAAAAAATCTGATGACTCAATCTAAAGCACAGTATACTGATGAAATAGTTAACTATAGAAGTAGAAAGGATTTTGCATTATCAGCAGAATCAAATATTAAGTTTAAATATTTTCAAGAAAATAATAGGATCCTTCCCCACCCCCAACCATTTCAAGGGGGGAGGGGCATTGATGGAAGATGTTATATCATAATAAAATATATCAATTTTTATAAGTTAGTATATTTAATTAAGCTAGCTATGAATTGCCTGCCAATGACAGTTTGACTTCACTTCAACATGACTATAAAATGAGCCTAACTATAAGATTTAAATGAGGCTTTAGCTTTTTAAGCACTATAAAAATATAAACAACTATAATAACAGAGAATTCTATATACATCTCAAATTAGTAAAAGCTGCTAACATCTACCTAAGGTACCAATTTTAACTGTTAAAATACAAGCTACAGCTTTGGGGTCAATAGCGACAACACAAGAATTATTAAGCCATACTTGCTCCAGTAATAATGGCACATTATAGCAACAGAGTACAAGATGTTGATAAAGCATTCCTGGATTGGATTATAACTAAATTAAGCTAAAAGCAAAATGAAAGAATTATCTTATTCATATGTATAACTTTCATAAAAACCTGAAGCACTAGATAAGTGATAACAAAAGATAAACTCAAATTTTGTTAGATTGTTCTGAGTGATATTTTACAATTATAAAAAAAAGCATTTATAAGGATGAGAAAAAAAGAAAATTTAGAAGTTATTCATTGTGAAGTTATACCTAAAAGTATAAAGGATAGATTTTTAAAAATAAAACTTCAATTGTTTCCTTTTTATACCCACAATTCCAATATCTTTGAATATAGCCCAAGACAGCTCAAATACCTTTTCAAGACACAAGAGAAAACTCAAGATAGGATAGAGGCAGTATGGCATGTTGGAAAGAGGTCCAGCCACGGAGTTGATAAAAGCAGGGTTCCATTTCTATCTGACATACACTGGCTTTGGGAACACTGGCAAGTCTCTAACACTATCAGTGCCCCAGGCAACTCTTTAAAGACTTTATGATATAGCTGATTTGCTGATCTGCAGTGTAGAGTTTCCATACAGAGAACTGAGAGTTAAGGGACAGAGAGACTGAAAGCTAGGTACTCACTTTTCCTTTAAGTCTAAATTTGTAGTACTCCCACAAATGCCTTTATATCAATGGCTAGAACCACAAGGCAGGTATAGATGGGCTGCTTTCTGTAAGTAATGTTATTTTTAGTAGGTTATCAGTTCACAGGTTTTAGATTATACATTGAGAATCATTTTAGAAATACATACCAGTACTATAAACTAAGGCAGCTAGATGGTGCCATGGATTGAAAAGACAGGAAGGCCTGAGTGCTAGTGTGACTCAGATACCAGTAGTTGTGTGACCCTGGGCAAGTCACTTAACCTCTATTTGCCTCAGTTCCTCATCTGTAAAATGAGGACACATTTGGAGAAGGCAATGGCAAACCACTCTAGTATCTTTGCCAATAAAACTTCATGGATTTGGGGTCACAGAGTGTTGGACACAACTGAACAACCATATCAACCAGGTCTTTTCTACCTAAAATCTCTATATTACGAATGTATATTAAGTATTATGCTGATATAATTTTTGGAGATGAGCTATTTTGGAGAATTTGTGACATTCGCCTTTGAAATTTATGAGTACTGAAAGTTAAGTTATTGATTCCTTCGAGTCTTCCACATAGGCAAAGATTTTTCCTGAATACAGTACTAGATAAAGCAAGGCACAAAGACACTCCTATTTAAATTATTATAAAGTTGACCAGACCTGTGAAGTTGGAGTAGGACAGATTCCAATAACAGCAATGTAATTACCTGCATGACTCTAAATAATTCACCTAACTCCCTAGGGTGGTTTCTTCATCTGAGGAAATGAAAGGGTAGACTAAATGATACCTAACTCATTCAATGGTTCTATAATGAAGATCTATTTGAAACAGTTATATAATAAAAACCCAAAATATTAAAATTAAAGGAATAAGAACTAACAACAAAAAGGCTAAAATAAAGTAATTTCACTTGAAGGTGGCATAACTAGGTGCAGAATGTCCAAAATACCCCACAAAATTTAGAAGAATAAATTTAATAACTCAGTAAAGATACAAGAGGAGCCAAAAAAAAATGACATAATGTTTTTATATATCACTTAACAAAAATCAGGAAAAATTAAATTGAAATGCCATTTAGTTCATCGGGGGAGTGGGGGGAGAATCAAACAAGTATTTGGGCATTAACCTACCAAAACATGCATGAAACCTATATAAAAATAACTTTAAAAGTTTTGATAGCAATTCTAAAAGAACATCTGAGATGAAAATTTATCCCTGCCATGGTTTTAGAAAATAAATAATATTTCAAAACTTCTCAAAATAGTTTATAGATTCATGAGGGCAGCTAGGTGGCTCAGTGGATTGAGAGTCAAGCCTAGAGACAGGAGATCCTAGGTTCAAATCTGGCCTCACATTTCCCAGCTGTGTGACCCTAGACAAGTCACCTAACCCCCATTGCCTAGCCCTTACCACTCTTCTGCCTTGGAAACAATACACAATATATGACTCCAAGATGGAAGATAAGGGTTCAAAAAAAAAAGAAGCTTATAGATGCAATACAATACCAATGGGCACTATAGAATTACATTAGGTAATAACATTTCTTTGGAAAACAAAAAAAGTATATCAAGGAAAACTATTAAAAAATTTAAAAGGTACTTACTTTGCCAGATTTTTTTTTTTTAATTTTTATTTTAACATTTTTTTTAAACCCTTGTACTTCGGTGTATTGTCTCATAGGTGGAAGATTGGTAAGGGTGGGCAATGGGGGTCAAGTGACTTGCCCAGGGTCACACAGCTGGGAAGTGGCTGAGGCCGGGTTTGAACCTAGGACCTCCTGTCTCTAGGCCTGACTCTCACTCCACTGAGCTACCCAGCTGCCCTTTGCCAGATTTTTTAATGGTAATTTTATAACTACCTAGTGTTGATTTTTTTAGATAGAATAAAAGGGAAAACTTAGAAATAGAATTAAATGTATAAAAAGAGACTGGACTCATGATTTCACTGATAAAGGAAACTTCCAAATGAGAAAGCTTTCTGTATCTGTGCAGCTTAATTTTGAAAGTTGACTGGTGCACCAAGAGGTTAAGAAACGTACAACGTATAGCCATGTGTCTGGCAGAGGCAGGCCTTGAACCCAGCCAGATTAAAAATATAACTAAATATTTAACAAAATACAGTAAGAGGGGCAGCTAGGTGGCTCAGTGGATTGAGAGTCAGGCCCAGAGATGGGAGGTCCTGGGTTCAAATTATGGACTGAGACACTTCCTAGCTGTATGACCCTGGGTAAGTCACTTAACCTCCATTGTCTAGCCTTTACCACTCTTCTCCCTTAGAACCAAAACACAGTATTGATTCTAAGATAGAAGGTAAGGATTAAAAAAAAAAAAGACTCTATCCTGAGGACCTGTCCAGAACCAAATCCTAGTTCCTTACCTAAAAAGGCAATCATCAATTCATTAATTAAAAAAAAAAATGCAGTATGGCCCCAATTTGACTGTGGGGGATACCTTCCAAAACCTCCTGCACCTCAGAGAGAAATAAAATACCTGCTGAGCCTATAAATATGTGCTTTTCTCTAGTTCCTGCCCCTCCACTTAGTGCTCTGCTACCTCCCAAACCATTCCTACCAAAAAGAAAAAAAGAAAAGAAACATAATGAAAGTGGAAAAAAGTGAAAGTGAAAGCAAAAAGACTTCTGGCACTTCCCCCATAAGAGTCCCACAGTAAATAAAAATAGTATAGAACCGTTTAATGTTAATATGTGGTCAATATGTGGCCAGCAAGGATCCTTGTGTATGATTTAGTGGGCTCCCATTTCTGAGTTTGACACCATTGCACTACAATATTCTCGCCTTGCCCAACTATAAGGCTACAGAAACACTGGGAGAAATACTGATTCAATAAAAATTGTCAGGAAAATTATATAGCCATATAGCAAACGATGACGTGAGACTCAAACCTCACCACATATTCTATGTATGTCATATTACGAGTCAAATTAAATCAGTATTGTAAATCTGTTTTAAACTTATAAAAATTGCTACAGAGTGGAAGAAATCATTAAATATAAAATTCATAGATCTGAGTAAATAAAAATAACTAGATTTGCAAAATGAAAAGCAATTCATCCAAAATAGAAAAGCAAATGGGGTATCTGCGGTAAATATTTCTGATAAAAAATATGAAATGAATGAGGGAATGTTAGATTTATATAAGAGTAATACCAAATCACTAATGAAAATAAATAGTAGGAGGAGGTAGACAAATTGTTAACATCATTGTAAAATATATATAATGTATGTATATGTATGTGTGTGTGTGTGTAGATATATATAAAATCCTCTGAGAAGTGAAAATTAAAACTCTGAGATATAACTTGATACCTAAAATAGCAAAGATAAGTAAAACTGATCCACTCCAATGTTGGCAGGGCTACATGGAAACAGGTCTATTATACATTCTGGTAAAGCTGTAAAATGGTACATTTTTTTATGAATCAATCAGACAACATACAATAAAAGTTACCCAAAATGATCACACCCTTTGACCAAGGGTTCTCATTTGTGGGCCTACATTCTAGAAATGTTATTAAGAGTTTGGAAAAAACAGCTTATCTGCACAAAGTCAGAGATGTTCATTTGTAGTAACATAGAATGAGAAATAATCTATATAGTCTGTAACTGAGGAATGACTAAATGAAAGTAAAGAAACATTATTGTGCCATAGAATTGACAATTAACTGATTACTTAATTTAGTAACATAAGATACAAAAATAGGCATATATAAAAACTTGGCAAGACTTCTACAAAGTGATGCAGAGGGGAGAAAAAAGGATAATTAAAAGGATAATTAAAAGGGGAGAAAAAAGGATAAACACATCATCTTATTTAAAAAGGACAATAGGAGCAAAAAATTTTAAGTACTTAGACAAAGGGAAATCAGACAGAGATACATAGGAAAGAAATTGTGACATAATTTTGTGAATTTTTTAAATCAAAATAAAAGTGAATTTTATTATTACTTATTTTTATGAATTTTATGAATTATTAGACATTTTGTTCTTTTTTGATTGTTAATATTTGCTGAGCTTGTTTTTAAGCATATAATTTTTCAAAATATTTATATAAATAGTAGGGTTTCAATACAGATATTCACATCAAATTTTAGTCTTTAATTAAACCTAGTTACAAAATAGGCACCATTATATATACTATATATATAATTTTTTCCCCCTTTTGCAGGAGAAGGGGGAGAATTAGCTTTCTGATGCTACAAGTAAATATAACATGCTTTGTACCAACCATTCAGGAAATCAAGAATTTTAAGAGCGTACCAAAGACTGCTTTCAAATAGAGACAGAGAGGGACTTACATGCTCCAAGTCTGTTTCTACTTTGGTAAAGTGAGGAGATTGGGTGTGATGATTCTGGGATGCTTTCTAGTTTTAAAATACCATCAATTTTTTTTTTGGTGATATCTTTATTTTTTTTTTTAAACCCTTGTACTTCGGTGTATTGTCTCATAGGTGGAAGATTGGTAAGGGTGGGCAATGGGGGTCAAGTGACCTGCCCAGGGTCACACAGCTGGGAAGTGGCTGAGGCCGGGTTTGAACCTAGGACCTCCCGTCTCTAGGCCTGACTGTCACTCCACTGAGCTACCCAGCTGCCCCATCTTTATTTTTTTAAAATACATCAACATTTACTTTCTAGTTAATCACTGTTCACTTCTTTACACATCACATAACTTTTACTTCTCAGGCTACTCTTATTAAGGTTGTTAGACCCAAGGAATGTAAAATCAGCTTTTATTATTATTATATCAAAGCATTTTCTGTGCAAGAATTAGTAATTTGGCACTTAAAACAGCACAGTACACCTAAGTGGAGGTCAATGGAAACATGCCAAGTAAAATCACAGCTGATAGAGCATAGTTCTGAAATAAAAAAGGGCATTCAATGTCTCACAACACCAATGAACAAGCAAAGGGCCTGCTATAGCTATCAATGAAAAAGAAGGTACACTTATCATGTGTCTGGTGTGCTGTCAAAGAGAAAGTCCTCCGTTAATTCACAACTTTCTAAATCTCAAATCCTCTATTAACAACAAATACAGAGAAAATATAAATTGATGTCACTTAAAGGACATTAGCAAGAAAGACAACTTATTGCTCGACAGATTGCTAATGTTATCAAAATAAGAAAATCTGCGCTAGAGAGTAGCAGTATAAGTCTATAATCTTTGCTACTGCCTGGCATATCACTAAATATTAGAAATTCTGAACTACAATAAGGCTAAAGCAGAATGGGTAAATACACTGAGAATGGGACTAACATAGTAAGTCTCTGGGACTAGGTGGTTACAAGGCTGCCTAAGAATGGGCAGAGTGGAGGTATAAAAAATGCAGGTTAAAACTTCTGTATTATGGGGCAACTAGGTAGCTCAGTGAATAAGCCTAGAGCCAGAAGGTCCTGGGTTCAAATTTGGCCTCAGATATCTCCTAGCTATGTGACCCTGGGCAAGTCACTTAACCCCAACTGCCTAGCCCTCATTGCTCTTCTGCCTTGGAACTAATCCTTAGTATTGATAGAGGGAACTTAAAAGGTTAAAAAAAAACAAAACCATTTCTGTATCAGTTAGCACTGGGATTAACCCCAAAAGTGGCTGATGCACTTCTAGCCAGGGAGGGATAGGGAGACTGCCTTACCATCACCTCCCTAATTCCTGTTTCCCCTCTCCCCCCTACCAGCCCCAACCCAGCAAGAAAGAAAATAAGACTATCCATAAAATGGTAAGTTGTTACCACACAAACTCGGTTTAGAGCAAAGGTTTTTCCCTTTTTTGGTATGTTATGGATCCCATCCGCCCCTTTAGCAGCCTAGTGAAACATACATTATTCTTCTCAGAATTGAAGGGAATGCTCAATGTCATATAAATGTCAGTGAAAATAAATATGCATTACTTTGTCATACAAATTCACAGAACCCTAAAATCTACCCATAGACTCCAAGTTCAGAATCCCTGTTTAGACAAGTCATTCTCTAGCTACTTTAAAATTATAAAATATAAGCATACCTGGAGAATTTGCAACTGAGTCAAAATGACAATTGGATAGTACTGCATGCTGTGCTCCATTTCTAGGTTCCAGCTTTACTACCACATTGGTTATGTTATCATAGTAGCTAGTAAATCCTCCTAAGAAGTCAATGCTGAAGGAGCCTGTTGGATGTTGCACATCTACTGAAATCTTGTGAATGCTGTTGCTTTCAGCTCTGATCAATTTAATCTGTTCCAAGAGGTAGTTAACTGTGAGAACTTCATTTTCTAGGCTTCCTGTAGTTCTGGGACCAATGGAAGTTATATGTTCAAGGTAATTCCTACAAGAAACCAAAAAAGAGCAAAATGATAAAAGATTTGCTAAGCTAAAACCACCACAATACTATAAAATAAGCTACATTTACCTACATAGCTTAAATAACGCTTAAATAGCACTACTAAGGGGTCATGACTACTTCAAATATATTTTGAAATAATGTAAAAATTCCTATTAACTTTTTCATTTCATCACTTTGATACAAGGATTTGGAATCTAAAAAAATTCTTTTCACAAAATCCAACACAAGTACTTATTTACAGTACTAACAAATCAAGCCACCAAAAGTAATAAAAAAAGTGTGTCCAAAAGTCATGCCTATTAAGAGCCAGATAGTGTGGCACAATATAACTTCTTTACACAGAGGGTGACTGGTTCACAGTTATAAGTCAGAATGACCTCCTCCTTCATGCACACAAATAACCACCCTACAGATAAAGTTGTATTTGGGCCAAAACTAAACCCATTCAAAAAGATAACTGGCTAAATTATAACCCCTTTGCAAAAAATTCTGATAGAGAAAGTATTTAAAAAACAAGCTTTCTCTGTTTGGTATCCAAAGTCAACTTTAAGTATTATGTCTAGCGAAATATTTTTCACTTATGATTTTCCATCTCAAAATTAGCCCAAAAATTGATTTTGTAAAAAAAGACTACAAAACAAATCTACAGTCTGACAAGGTTGTAACTTTCACTTGCATGTAAGTAAAAGCAACTCCAAAAAAGATAAAGGTGAATGAAAGTCTGAGAAATAGAAATGACCTCTATCTCCAATTAGATAATCATTTAGTACAGGGGAAGAAAGTGAAGCTCCGCGGTGCAAGGATACGCCCAGAGTTACACAGGTAGTAAAAACAATCAGTCCTACAAGTCCGGTGGTCAAAGGCTCAAGTCAACCAAGCATTTATTAAGCGACTGCTATGTGCCATGGCCTGTGCTCAGCAAGGGGTTCACAATCCCATCTGGGCGACAACAAGGACACAACTAAGTATCCATCCCACCCCCACGTGCCGATTTTTCATTTGGAGCAATCAGTCTTGCAGGAGAGTAGAGGATGCAAAAGACACCATTTTAGACCGTGAGCTTTCTTTCCATCACCAGCTCTCAGCACAGTGCCGGGTAGGCGGGTAGTAAGTACTTAGTAAATGTTCTTTGGTGTGTCTTGCCTTGGAAAAGGGAGACCTTGAAGAACTGAGCCAAAAAGGGACTTAGAGCCCATCTAGTCCAACCCCATTCAATTTGCGGAGGCAGCCTGAGCCCAAGGCGGTTAAATGACTTGCCCAAGGTCACCGAAACAGGAAGCACAACCAGGATCCGAACCCAGGTCTCCTTCGCTTCCAGATCCCGCTCCTAGTTCCACTGCAAGTAGAGCAGGCTAATGCAAACAGCAAGTGTTTAATAAATGCCTGTTCTATGCAGGGCAGCGCATTACGTTGTGTGCACGTGAGGGGAGGAAAGGGGTCCGAAGCCGCACCTACCGGGCTCGGAGCGCGCTGAACTCCGGGCGGGGCCCCGAGACGGCAGGCAGCACGAGCTGCCGCAGGGAAAGCTGCACGAGCAGCCGGAGCCCGAGCAGGTAGAACAGGAGCGCGAGCGCGGCGCGCGCCTCCGACACCCCGGACTCCGCGACCCGGCCGTCACCGCTGCTCCGCCTTCGCGTCCAGTCGTGGGCGCTCGTCCCGAGGAGCGGCCCCTGCTCCGAGGCCTCCGGCTCCTTCTGCCCCGGGGCAACCGAGTTCCCCCGGCGTTCCCCACTGACACGGAGCCGCCTCACGGCTGCCGACTGCGAGCCCCAGTCCATGGCCGCGAGCCCGCCAGCCCCGAGCCCCCACTGACCCAACTGCCACTGCCCGCCAGCTCGCCCCGGCAGCCGAGGGCAGCGCCTCCTGAGGAGCGGACGGAAACTGCACTGGGACAAACTTGTGCTGATTGGTCCTCTCTCGCGGGCCGCCCTGAGCCCTCCTCCTTGGCTGGTGGAGGCCCTGGGGTGGGGCGGGGCGTGCGTACCTGGGTGTGTGTTGGGATGCCCACTCAGGTGGACTGCAGAAATTTCCAGAATGAAAAGCCAAGTTATCAGCGCTTCACTGCAACTGAAAGGAAACTTAGGAAAGGCAACGGGGAAATGGACGAGGCTGAACGAACTGTAAAATTAAAAGAGAAAATCCAATCTCTCTAACCCCTCCTCCCCCCAATCCCCAACAGCGGGTAGATTGAGCAGGCTTGACTCTAGAGGGGCCTCTGACCCAGAGAGAAAATAGGAAGTAGGACAGAGCGCGATAGTCCTGGACTAACCCCCCCCTCCCCCCCCCCGTAAATCCTGGGAGCTATTACCTCCAGCATCAAATGCAAAAGGCACCTTCCTAGCCTCACTCCTTGCCCCTGCTCTTAAGATCCAGGCCAGCGACCTCCTTGTCCTTCCGAACAAATAGCATCCCTACTCCTGGCGCCATAAATTTTCACTAGAATGTTCTCCTAACCTTGACCTCCTGGCTTCCCTTGCTTCTTTTAAGTCGCAGCTAAAATCTTGCATTCTGCAAGGAACCTTTCTGGACCGCCTTAATGCTAGTGACTTGCCTCAGAAATAACCTCCAATTTACTTAATTTATTTTTATAAATATATATTTTTATTATCTATTATTTTATATATGAATATAGAGATCTGTCTAGATACCTAGATAAAGATATACATATATGGATGTATATGTATATATTCACAATGTATATGCATATGTATGTGTGTGTATATATGGTGTGTGTGATATATATATATATATAACCATATATATAACCGCATTCTATCTGAAAGCAAGAAGAAATGGTTTGGTGCTAATCACTGGATTGCCTGAGGGCAAAAATAGTCCTTGCCAATATTTATATACTATATAAAGCTATATAGATATAAATGTAGATATGTTGTTTTCTACATAGCTGTTTTACCAATTACTATGTAAAATTCATGAGGTCAAGGATGATTTTTGCCCTTCTCTGTAACCCTCAGGGCTGAGCACTGTCTAGTATGTTGTTTGTCTCTTTGGAAGAAGACCAGTGGCATCATAGGATAATGTCTTGACTTCTCTGAAATAGATTTGTGAGGCAGAATTGTGCAAGGTCATAAGCCTTACTATCTCCCAGAGTTATTGATCAAAGTCCAATGGCAAGACAAAAGTGGTTCAGTGGATTGAGAACCAGGCCTAGAGACAGGAGATCCTGGGTTCACATCTGGCCTTAGACACTTCCTAGCTGTGTGACCCTGGGCAACTCACTTAACCCCCACTGCCTAGCCCTTACCACTCTCTGCCTTGGAACCAATATACAGTATTGATTCTAAAACATAAGGAAAGTTTTAAAAAGAAGACAAAAGTCAGGACCACTGTCAGTGGCTTGGGGTTCAGAGAATGACCTTGGCATGTCTGATGTCTGATGAAGTTCTAGTCTAAGAGTTCCACCGTGCCTGCTTCAGCCACCTTCAAGAAACTTTGGAATAAATTGTTCTTATCTACCTAATTTACATGGGAAAGTCTTCACATGTTTTCAGTAAACACCCCCATAATTCACTAATGGGTTTGAGACACAACTAGCAAGTTACCCTTAAATTGCAATAACCTCATTTACAGGATAATTAGGGAATAATTAACAGAGAGAAGGCACTGGAATTAATACATCTAATACAGTGATTCTAACCTTTTTTGTGTGCTCTGAACCCCTTTGGTAAGGTAGATAAAGCCATGGACCCCATCTCAGAATAATGTTTTTAAATGCATAAAATAAAATACACAGGATTATAAAGGAAACCACTTATATTGAAAAACATCAATTTTTTTTAAGTTCACAGATTCCAGGTTAAGAATCTCAGAGAGGCACATAAATTTTAATTGTTCTTACTTTTCCTTCATAAAACTTATACTCCCAAGCCCTTGTCATTAGAAATTTGGTGGAACAAGTGAGCAGTCCACCATTCTCACAACCCTTGATTCATTTCTTATCTTTCCCTATTATTTATCCTCTCTCCTACGACTGGGCTAACCACTGAACAAACAGGTCCAGCTGGATGGCCAGATTTCTCCCAGTGTTTGTTTCTACATAGTTACCGGAAAGGAACTTTTACATCTGATTGAGCACTAATAAGATTGAGACATCTTATTTCTTACTCGAGAGCCTGTAAAGATAGTGACTGTAGGACTTGAGGCACTGGGGTACAGGTTACTGATCGCTACTCTCCTACTCCTAAATGGGAAGGCCAACTGACAACTCAGTTTTCCCTTCAAGAAATTTAGGGATATGAAGTCGATTAGAAAGGAGTTAAATGGGAGAAGGTGAGAGAAGAGGGCAAGGCAGCATACCTAGAGTTAATTAGCAAGGAGATTGTTGAACACTATAATTTTAATCCTCAGGAGGGCATTTTACAAACTGATTCCAATATGGAAAAGTGCCAACAGAAACTTACTGTCAGAAAGCTAGTCCCTAGTCCAAGTTTCTAAAGGAGATAATTAAAGAGCACTAGGTTAGGAATAAATTACAGGTACGAATAATTTGAATTAATAAATTCAACAGTCATTATTACCCAAGTATTATGTGCAAGGCAATATGCTAGAAACTGGGAATATAAAGTTAAAATAAAAAAAAGTGTCTGCCCCAAAGATCATACCTTATTGGGGGAGGGGGCACTGGGGAGAGGGGGGGAGAATGGCATATGGTTTGTACACAGGAGCAAAGAAATATTAATTTAGAAAGAAAGTGATCACTAACCCCAGGGTAGATCAGGGATGGCTTCACAGAGAAGTAAAGCCTTGAAAGAAGCTAAAGATTCAGAACAGTCAAAAAGGAATGCATTCCAGGCATGGCACACAGACTATGAAAAAGCATCAAGACAAGAAATAGAATAACAAATTTGAGGAATGCAGGTCAGAGGACATAGATTCAAATCCTGACTATGCTGCTTTCTGACTGTGTGACCTCAGACAAGTCACTTAAACTCTCATCTGGGCTTCAGTTTCAACTATAAAAGGATATGGTTGGACTAAATGATCTCTAAATCCAAATGCCATGATTCTATATTTTGGGTAAATCTCTGAACAGTTTTTAAAACATGAATCTGTCCTTAAACACAGACTACATTTTAGAATAAACCCCATTATTCGAGGAAATTACAATTCAATATACCCTTCTTTAGTCATAGCATTGATTTGGATTTTCATTACTTTTTTTTTTTCTTGAAAGGAAATTTTCCTACTAAAAGAATGCAAGAGTTTGCCAATTTCAAGGGACTTGTTTGAGGATCATACATTCTGTTCCTGCAGAATAATTTATTTTTACTTATAAACTGG
The DNA here is from genome assembly GCF_016433145.1 of Gracilinanus agilis. NCBI lineage: Eukaryota > Metazoa > Chordata > Mammalia > Didelphimorphia > Didelphidae > Gracilinanus > Gracilinanus agilis. Next base: position 125,117,139 of record NC_058130.1, on the reverse strand, counting down.
GTTCCTGGTTCAGATAACAAATCAGAATATAGAGGGAATGAGTCAGCAGTTTAGATAATACTGCTTTCTATATTTTTAAGCCCAGAAAACATTTTTTAGAAGGATTAAAATACATTACTAGAGTCAGATCAATGAGTACAGACTCGTGACATTATCAATAATAACTCCTCCCTGAGACCCAGATCTAAATCATTTACCTTTTCCTGTGACATTCTGAATATCTTCTTGAAGCCTGACTTCTGGAAAGCTTTCATTTATTGAATTAGTTGACTTTTTCTGCTTATAGAGTCCTGTGTAACCCGAAACAGCTTGAGCAACTTATGATTTTTTTCTTAATACCCTAAAGTAAAAACAAACAACTACATGATCTTTATAAGATAAACTAGAAATTGGTGAGATAGACCTTCCTGCGAAGGGGGTACAAGGTGTTAGGAAAGAGTATTGGGTCTGCTATCAAAGACCCTGCCTTTAAATCAGTCTTTCATTGTTTATTACCTGTGTGACTTCAGGCTAGTCATGCCATCTCTTCATATCTTATTTTCATCACCCGGAAAATGAGAGTTTGAACTAAATGATTTCTGAGGTCACCTGAAGCTTTTAATCCCACGATCTTATGGCAGTATGTGGATTGGCTAACATCCCACCAGAAGAGTGGGGCTCAGTGAGTTGGCACATTTGAAACATGTCTGAAGGCAAAGGACTGGAGCAGATGTCCTGGGGACCCTTTCAGTGCTATCATTTCTAAAAGTCTACCTTCCAGTTAACCAGATCACCTTTGAAATCCCTCACTGCTCTGAATCTGATTCCATGAATTCACACTGTGGAAACATTGCATCCTTCCATAGCCCCGAGAACTGAGGTCACATTGGACCTGCCTTTGGCTAACTAGTCTGGAGAACAATATTTTAAAAGATGCATATGTGCTAGGGTGACGGTATGAAAGATGTTTGAAAATATAGTAGCTAACAGATGGAATCAGAGAAACCTGGGAAGATTTGTGTGAACAGATGCAGAATAAAGCAGAACAAAGAGAACAATTACTATAGTGATTATTTTTTAAAAGCTTGAGTTAAAAGTTGTCATCAATGCAATAACTAATTCTATTCCAGATGACCAATAATGAAGCACTTCCCACTTCTTGGCAGAGAAGTGATTGACCAGAAGAACAGAATCAAGACATTTTCAGACATGCCAATGTATGGGTTTCAGACATACCAATGTATGCATATATATATATATATAAAATTTTTTTCTCTAAAACCTTTACCTTCCATCTTAGAATCAGTACTATGTATTGGTTCCAAGGCAGGAGAATGGTAAAGGCTAGGCAATGGGGGTTAATTGACTTGCCCAGGGTCACACAGCTAGGAAGTGTCTGAGGTCAGATTTAAACCTAGGACCTCCTGTCTCTAGGCCTGGCTCTCAATCCACTGAACCACCCAGCTGCCACCCATGATACTTATTTTAAGAGAGGACTTCTAAGGGATGAGGGAGATTGGAAAATGGATGAGAAGTTGGTGGGTAATAATAGTAATCCCTTCTTTTTTCTGGGCACAACCATTGATTTCTTTAGTGCAAAGAGCTGGAAGAGGAAGTTCCCTCTACCAATACTTCTCTGCAACTTATAGTCATAAAAAGTTGTCTAAGGTTGTCACTTTCCCAGGTCAGCATGTGTCAAAAATTTAACTTGGACCCAAACGAAAAAAAAAAAAAGAAAGAAGTGGCAATGAAACATCTAAATAATATGCACTAGAGAGCAGAAAGAAATTCAGAAGGTGGCATGGACACACAGGACAATGAAATTTTACTATCATGTTCAACAATATACATTTTATTAAAAATTAGAATAAAGTTCATAGTTCCATATGCAATCTGCTTTTTATGTTCTTCTTTGTATGCTAAGAATATTCATTTTTTATGGTTCTCTAGCTTTATCAACAGTAAATCAATAAACATTTACCAGGCACAATGCTAAGCAGTGAGAATACAAAAAAGATAAAATATAATCCCTTCTCTCAAGAACCTCACAGTATAATGGAAGAAATAAAATGTAATCAACTATGTAAAAATAAACTATAGTTGAAAATAATTGAGAGAATGCATTAGAAGTAAGGACAACCAGGAAAGGCTTCTTGTAGAAAATGAGACTTTAGCTGGGACTTCAAAGTGCTTTCAAAAAAAATTTTTTTAATCGATAATAAATACTTAAAATGTCACTATACTTTACCAAAGAGTTCAACCTTCACAGCATGGCTTCATTAAGAGCATACCATATAGGTTAATTAGACCCAAGACTTGAAGTGATGGAGAAGGGAAAGGTAGAACAGAAAATAGTAAATATAATGAATATATAGGTTGTGCTTCAGAGTTTGTGGAATACTTGAAATACACTGTTTATTATTAATCCCATTTTACTGAATAGGAGGCTAGGGATCAGAAGAATTGAGAGGCTTGTTTGTAGTCTATCCTATTGTACTAATTGCTGGGGATACAAATAGAAAAGTAAGACAATCTCTACTTCCAAAGAGTTCACATTCTAATTGAGGAGACAATACATGGAAAACTTTAGCTTCCAATTAGATAGAAAAATCCCATGATACTTGGGATGTAACAGCAAAGCAGATTTTGATGCCCCTTCTTTAACGTAATTTTCACTGATGAAATTATATCATCATATGGCATGGAACCATTTGACAGTGCCAAAGACTTTGGGTGGCAAAAACTCTCTTTTTTGGGTTGTTAGTAGCTGGGGTATCTGCAAAGGCAGAGGTCAGGCTCATCTCCCACAGAGGCTGCTTCCAAGATGATGGATGAAGGCACTGGCAGAAAGCAATGCTACTCCCAAGGCTCCTGGGCTCAGGGTCCTGGACTGTTTCCAAAAGGGTTTGAAGGGATATGGTGGTCAAGTTGGTGGTGATAATTTGACTTGTTGTCTCCTATCTCTCCCTTGAGGCAATTTGCTTGGCTTTCTTGCCTTATTTGGAGCAATTAGTTTGCAGTTAGTGCACATGGCTGGATTCTTCTCCCCAGGAGTTGCCCCTATAATAACAAATAAAGACTTAAATGGCAAGCTTATGAGATTTTACAGATTGTGTAAGGCTAGGAGGCATAGCTAAGAAGTTGTCAGGATCAAAGTCAGAATGCTAAGAGGTCTCAGCAAGCAAGAACATTCATTGGACTCTATAACGAGATATGATTAATTGAGTATAAAATTTTAAGTCTTGAACATGAATTTTAAAAACCAGCTTCGTAAGTACAAGACAGAGAAAGCAGAGCTCTCTAACAATCTGCTTATAAAAGATCTGGAGATTCTATTGGCTGTATTAAGAGAAGCCCAGTATTCAGAAATACTACATCAGGAATATTTTGTTCCATTCTTAATGCTACATCTTAGAAAGTACATTGATAAGCTGGAGATCTTCCAGTTTATTAGTGTGGAGAAAATGATGACCAGGCTGGAAGGACCTTGAGACTGTGCCATATGAAGATATGATGAAAGAACTGCGGGTACTTTGCCTGGAACAGAGAAGTCTTGGAAGGAGACTCACTTAAAGAGTCGTCCTTTGGAAATAAATCGGTTGTGTTCCGTTGGGCTCCAGAGGGCAGAACCAGGAGTAGAAATGTAAAGATGCAATTTCAGTTTGATATAAACTAAAACTTCCTAACAATCAGAGCGATCCAAAAGTAGATTGGGCTACCTTAGGTGATAGGGAGATCTGCTGGAGGTCTGTCGGCAAAGACTGGGTGACCATTCATACAGCATATGTAAAGAGAATGGTTTAGGTATTAGTGAGCTGTGATGGATTCTAAAGTCCTCTCAACTCATAAATTTTGTTGTCATGTTATTTTAAGCACATTCACAGCTCTCATGATGGATGTAGGTAGCAGGTAAGACTTGCTAAGATCCTGAACTTCATGATCATAAAGAGTTTGCAAATATCTGTAGCAATTTGATAATTGAATTTAGAGGTACCAGGAACCATTTGTCATCTAATTCTTTTATTTTATCTTATCACATGGGAAACTGAGGCCAAGACAGAGGAATTGACTTGCTCTTGAGTATATATATATATATATATATATATGTAGAACAAAAGGATAGCCGAGATGTGAACCTATCAAAATTCTCAGCTCTTTCCACTATATCACATTATAGTATTCACATTATAAATATTATATTATAAGCAAAGTTGATGCATTAGAAGTTGATCAGCAACAAGAAGTGTCAAAATTAGATAAAGTTCCAAAAATCAGGTATAGTCTCCATTACTTATGGAGTAGTGTGGCCAATAATACAAGAGTTAAAGGGATGCTGTAGGAAAGACTATAGGAAATTTAGAATTTTATTAAAGCTGCAATCTATTTCTTCCTCGATTTTGTGACTACTTAATAATGGAACAAGAAAACAAAGTATTCCTAACACTTAGAGCTGAAATGAATTTTAGAGGTCATCTAGTCTAATCTCTAAAAATTTCAAATAAAGAAACTGAGGTCCAAAGAAATTAAGTGCCTTAAATCGCACAGGTAGAAAGTAGTAGAATCAAACTTAAGTTCCCTTACTTCTTTGATTCAGGCTCTTAAGAGCTAGTTTCCCCCATTACATGGTTGCATAATTATACACATGTACAACATAAATACAGGTGTATGTATATATATATATATATATGCATGTATATGTGTGTATATACTCATATATGGCTATAATATGTATATAGGTCACCGTAGCTAATAATAAAAGTCCCCTTACATGTCTACATAAGAATGAGAACTGTAGAATATAGAATATAAAATAGAACTGTGTGACTATGCCTTGAAGAGATAGTGTTCAGAGGTATCAGATGAGCTAGAACACCATAGATGAGAGTTTTGAAGAGACTGCAGAGGTATCGGTTTGAGAATAGAACCAGTTTGGGAATAGCCCCTGGGGTCAAGACACTGCCTCACCCCACTCTAGCCAAGAGGGAGCCTGAGACCAAGAGAGAGAAAGAAAGCCCTGGTGGACTGGCTATTCAAAAGAGAAAAACCTTCCTTTGCACATTTCAGATGATTGAAGCCCAAATGATGCTGTCTCCCCTCCTCCATATTAGTATTCTTTTTTCATGCATCCCACTTATGAGCAAGAGCAAGTTCTACTCTCATTTCCCCCCTCTTTCTGCACTCTCTGGGCACAATGAGAGGCTAGGCTTGTTTGCAAGCACTGGCACCAGATTTACTGGGAGCTTTCTTTCCTGTTTGTCTTCAGGTTTCTGGCTAACTCCTAGTGTAGTCTGGGATGGAAAAATTCATTTGCTGTCATTTCTTTTGTATGCCTTTATTATTATTTGGCCTAGGGTGAAATTAAGTATTTTGCTAAAGTCAATATGTGGGAACTGGGTGGCCTGCCTCCCTTTCAAATAGCCATCTTGATTGGAAAAATCCCAATGGTCTCTTCATTGTCAGAATTGATGGGCTTTTTAAGTCTTCCTCCTTCTTGACTTCTCTGCTGGATTAGATGCTGTAGACCACCCTCTCTTCTCTGGAGTTCCATGATGCTAATCTCTGCTGATGCTCTCCTTAGCTGTCTGTTCAGTCTTCTTTACTGCAACATTATATCACTATCCCTACCTCTGGGTGTCCCCCCAGGACTCTGTCCTTCTTTCTTCTCTTTCTTGGTGTCTTCATCAACTATCATGGGCTTAATTATAATCTGAAGACAGTTTATTAATCAGTAACTATAGTCCTATTTTCTCTTGTGCTCCAATGCCTCATCATCAATTGTTTATTGGTTTTTCAAGCTGGATCTCTCTTAGATATGCATTTCAAACTCAACACATCCAAAAGAGAATAATTATATTTTCCCCCAAAACTGTCCTCTAACAAACTGTCTTATTGCCACTGAAGGCTCCACCAGACTTCTAGTCTCCCAGTTTGAAAACCTCATTTCATATTTAGTTAGTCACCAAATCTTGTCATTTGTGCCTCCACAAGAGCTCTCACAACCAACTCTTTTCTCTCTATTCACAAAACCATCTTCTTAGTCCAGATCCTTTATGATTTACTGCCTAGCCATTGCAATGACTTTCTAATTGGATTTCCTGACTCATATCTCCCAAAACTGATTTTGCTGAGGTGTAAATCTCACTGTGGCATTCCCCCACTCAAAAAAATTCTGACTGTCCTAACTCCTTCAAGGAAGAACTTCATATCTTAAAGGGGTAACACCATCACAGTAATACTTGTTTGTCTCTATTTCCTTACCTTCTTTATCAAATGGGATGGAGGGATGTAGAGGGAGGTAGAAACCCCTTGATTAAGTGGGTCCCCACCAATTTCTCCCCTCCACAAATGTATTTAACTACCTTGTGTTTACTCCATATACATTCACATGTGTACATTTTATCTCCTCATTTAGATTAGAAGCTTATTAAGCCTGGCACACAGAAGGTTCTTAAATACTTGTTTTTTGATGGATAACAAAAGTTCCTTTTTTTCTATTTACATTCCCAGTGCTTGGCACATAGTAGGTACTTAGTTAAATGTTGATTAATTAATTGATCTATTGACAAATGAACTCTAAGGTTGTTTCCAGTTCTAAATCCTATAATTCAAATGCAGAAGAAAAAAGGGATACCCAAATAGCACAATGTCCAATTAAAAATGTAAGGTCAAATAAATAATCCTTTTTTTTTTTAACAATTCAGAATGAATCTCTTTTTACTTCATGTCCAGAAAATTGGCAATTTTAACAAAACTTTGAAATAAACGTGTTGAAGAGACTACAAAAACACAGACACACTCATCCATTGTTGGTAGAGCCACAAATTATCCAGGCATTCCCAAAAGTAATTAGCAGTTTTGCTAAAAAGGAAAAAAATGGTGAATAAAATGTTTATGCCTTTTGACCCACAGATCTCACTGTAAGGCCAAAACCCCAAGGAGGTCAAAGACATCCAAGCCCTATATATGGCAAAATATTCATAAGCAGCATTTTTGCGGTAGCAAAGAAATGGAAACAAAGTAGATGCCTATTTATGAGAGAATAGCTAAACAAATTATAGCCCATAGATGTAATGGAGTATTAATTACTGTGTCTTAAGAAAGGATGATTGTGAAGAATTCTGTAGAGAAGCATATATATCCTGATGATATATTGTGAATGACAAAATTACTATCAGCAATGCAAGGATCAAAGACAGCTCCAAGGGATTTATGATGAAAAATGCTATCTACCACCATAAAATGAACTAATAGCATCTGAATGTGGATAGAAACATATAATTTTTATCTTCATTTCCTTCATTAATCTCACAAAATGATGAATATCGAAATATGTATTGCATGATAGTACATGCAAAACCTATAGTACAAAACCTATATCATATTGCTTGCTGCCTCAGGGAGGAGAGAAGGGAAGGAGGGAGGGAAAGAATTTGGATTGCAAAATAGCATACAATGAATTTTTAAAGTTATTTCTGCATGTTATTGGAAGGTATGTATAATAAAGTCTTTGGGGAAAATATTAATATCTTCCATTTCTATAATCTTGTAGTTTATAAAACCAAGTAGAAAGATGACTATAGATATAGTCAAAAGACCCAAGTTCAAATCCCATTTCTGCCACTTACTATGTGACCTTGAACAAATTAATGTGACTTTGGTTTTAGTTAATTTGTCTGGACCTCAATTCCTTCTCCATTAAATGAAAAGATTAGACTAAATGACCTATGAGGTCCCTTCCAGTTCTAAATCTAAGCACCATGATTACATGGGTCAATGGGGATATGATTGAGGATGAAGACTCTAAATCAGTGATTCCCAAAGTGGGAGCTATCGCCTCCTGGTGGGTGCTGCAGCAATCCAGAGGTCTGGTGATGGCCACAGGTGCATTTAACTTTTCTATTAATTGCTATTAAAATTTTTAAAAAATTAATTTCCAGGGGGCTAAGTAATATTTTTTCTGGAAAGGGGGCGGTAGGCCAAAAACGTTTGGGAACCACTGTTCTAAATGGTCACCCTAATACGATTATTAATAATATGGAAATAGGTCTTGATCAATGGCACATGTAAAACCCAGTGGAACTGTACATCAGCTATGGGAGGGGGGTGGGAAGAGGGGAGAGAAAGAATATGAATCATGTAACCATGGGAAAATATTCTAAATTAATTAATTAAATACATTTTAAAAAATAATAAAAATAAATCTATGCACTCTGTGAGGTTAAGGAAAGATATGTTCAACTAGAAATTGGAAATGGCTGTCTTAAAAAAACAACAAATTCCAGTCTAGAAGGTCCCCTCAAAGTTTCTTCGAAGTGTTCTAAGGGTAGTAACCCTAGACTAAAGGCTACATTGAAGGTTAAATTCAGTTCTCTAAAGTAACAGGAAAACTTTAACAAAACAACCTCATTTAGGTCTGCTGTTAGATCTTGCAGATATCAAAGAAAGTAGTATCCAACTAGTTCAGACTAGAAAGGACTTCCAAAAAGGATATCTGTTCATAGAAAAACCTGTTTGCCTGTGTTTGCTTATAAGAAAAGTTGTTGGGTTTTTTGGGGAAGACTAGGGGTGGGGTTCAAGTTCATCAGATTGGTAGGAAAAGTTTTAATGATATTCTCAGGCCCTTCCTGCCAATTATTCCTGTGTTTCCCAACCCTTGCCATTCCTCTAGCATAATTGTATTATGCTGACAATAAAATAAACAAACTATCCATTCTTCATGATGTTGGGTGCAACCCAATTTTTGTCTGTCCTAACCACGAAAGTCTCTAACTTCTTAAAAATACTAAACAAGGAAACATCCCCTCCCACTATTTCTTCTAGCACCATCCCTGGAATAGGGTGGTGCCTTTGAAAGTTGAAAAGAAATTGTTAGATCTGAGAGCCTGGATTTTGTTGTTAGATTTTGCTTTCTTTTAATCGGTTCATTTGCTTTTAAGCTTCTTAAAAATTTGCACTTCTGATGGAGGTTAGTCCAAAGTAATGAGACCATTTCACACAGAAAGAAGAATCCTGTCTGATGACAATAATTATTTTTCAATTAACTGTATTAATCAATCAATAAATACTTATAAAGTGCCTACTATGTGCCAGGCCCTATACTAAGGGCTAGGATACCAAAAGGGGGAAAAGACAATCTCTCCCTTCAAGGAGCTTCACATCTAATGGGTGAGACAATATGCAAATAAATATATAGGAAGCAAGTTATATTTGAATAAATAGGAAATAATTAAGAAGAGATAGGGAAGGCTTTCTATACAAAGTACGATTTTAGTTGGCATTTAAAGGAACCCAGAGAGGTCAGTAATCAGAGGAAAGGAGGTAGAGCATTCCAGAAATGGGGGGAAGGCAGCAAAGATGTGCAGGGTAGAGAGATTGAGTGTCTTGTTCATACATTAGTCAACATTAGGAAAATCAAAGAAAAAATAGAGCAAATCACTAAATTCAAATCCCTATTCTGTTTCTTGATATCTTGGTATCTTTTGAATGTTGATGTAATTAGGAAGATCAATTTCCCTTGTAGCGAAAGAATTTTGTTACACATAAGGCACTCCATAAACATGAGCTATTATTGATTACCTAAAAGCTAATTATTGGGTTAGTGGACTTCTGTATACTTGATTTTTCAAGTATTTGAAGGCTCTCATGGTAGAAGAGATACTGGGTTTGTTCTACTTAGCTTCAGAGGGCAGAACTAGTAGTAAGGAATTTAAATCACAAAGAAGTTGATACCAACTAGAGCCATCTCAAAAGTAAATTTGCTGCCCCAATAAATAATGTATTCCTTCTCACCAAATGTTTTCCAACAAAGACTAGAGGACCACTTGTCAGGGTTTTTAAAGAGGACATTCATATCAATGAATATAGATTAGGCTAAATGAAGTCCCTATCTATTCTTCCATTTTATCATCTTGTCCATTTTCCTATTTCTCTGCCTAAAAAAAGAAAATTCACTCTTTATTGGCACTTCTTCTAGATTTGTGAAAGGGAAGGAAAAAGAAAAAAACTGAAATTGGCTTAGATTTTGTTATAGCTAGCCGCAGTAAAAGGAAAAGGTTAAGTGGAACAATAATTTAAGAATATCTAAAATTAGTTTCAGTGGTCTATATGTAAATTTCATTTTTTATTCCTTTCTTAGACCTTCTTGACACATGCAATCTGTGTCTCAGAATTGCAACTCTGGGCCCTTATGAATTGACCTCAATCTTTAAAGTATCTCAGTATTAAATCAATAATTTTTGAGGTCCTGGAAAGATCTTCATGGGGCTTATTTCTACCTCTCCATTTGGGATTTTTGCTTTCCTAGAAAGCATAGCATAGAGCTAACAATAAGCATTAAAGACATGTTAAAAACAGAAAAAGAAATCAGATCCAAATCTAGTTAGCAAAGGAATAGTTATAGCTCATTTTCTGGTGACTACCATCTCTTTTCTCCCTCAACACCAGGGATTCACTCACAATCCTTCGTAACAATATATCTGTAAGGGGTGATTGAATGAGGCAAAGAAATCCTCTTCTGAACTACTGCAAAAGGGAAGGTTAGGAATCTCATCTGACTCCCACCTTTGGTATGAGAGTACCACTATTCATTTCCAGCCATTCTCCTTTCTCCAGGTGTGACATATTCTCTTGTGGCTTCTATCAGCTCCACTGGTAGACAGGAACTTCTGTGAGCAAGCATGGAAGGAATAATAGAGAAGGCAGCCCATTACCACAAAGGCAAAAGTTATTTTTAAGCCTATCTTTCACTAGGGAAAAAAAGATCAGATCCATTTCTCTATCCCAATTTGGGAAGTTTATAAATTGTTATAAGTTGCTAAAAATAATATAATTAACAATAATTTCTCTTATAGGTGAAAAGTCCCAACTTATGTTAAATCCTGACAATTCAGATGGAAATATACTCTCTGTCACTTTGATTTCTGTCTGGATCCATTGCCTTCACTTTCCCCTTTCTCTTTTGTGACTATTTACAAATAATGAAATATACACAGAAACAGTTATGATTGGTCAAAAAAAATTTTTTTTAAAGAGGACATTCATAGAGGGCAGCTGGGTAGCTCAGTGGATTGAGAGCCAGGCCTAGAGACAGGAGGTCCTAGGTTCAAATCTGACCTCAGACACTTCCCAGCTGTGTGACCCTGGGCAAGTCACTTGACCCCCATTGCCTAGCCTTACCACTCTTCTGCCTTGGAACCAATACACAGTATTGACTCCAAGATGGGAGGTAAGGGTTTGAAAAAAAAAAAAAAGAGGACATTCATGTCTATATATATATATATATATATATATATATTAGACTAAATGGAAGTCCCCATCAAATCTTCCATTCTATCATCTTGTCCACTTTTCCTTTTTTTTTTTTTTTTTAAGAATTCACATTAATTAGATAGAAATCATTAAAGTAGCTTTAAAGGCAAGATAAGCTTTGGAAAAGAAACTCACATTCCCTGAGACCCAGAGAAGAGACAGAGACACAGAAAGAGAGCATCACCCTCATCCTGAGCTAACTGGAACAGACATTTTCCCTCATCTGAGCCATAGGCGCTTTAATCGTGGTTTTAGCCTTCTGATCATGATAGTGAATGGCAGGGGCTATGGAGGTAGCAAGCACTCCCTCCTCCTTTTTTGCTCTTCATTTGAATTATACAACATCTTGGCTTATTCCTGAGTCCCTATGCACATTTTGTCTCTTTCCAGAGTTTCTCCTTCAGGATGAGAAAGAAGCTACACTGTTTCTTTAAAACACAACCCATCTTTAATCCATGGACCAGAATAGATTGATGAAATTCTAGTTCAGCCATAATAATTTTATTTCTACCTGTTTTAAGTCCTTCATAGATTGGAAGTAAGGAGGTATAACAGGGGCTTTATCTACATAAAAATATAGCACCAACTATCCCATGGCTCATACAATGTTATCTTGGGGCCTGGGGCAAGTCCGGTGATAACATATTCAGAGGAAAAATAGAGAGATACCTTTGGATTAAGATTCTACAGGGGAAAGTCAGTCCAGAAGAGATGGAAAACTTTCAGGAAAAAATTCTGAAGATACCAAAACAACTATTCAGATGGGGCAGAAAAGAAGACTTATCCGAAAAGACTAATGTAGGTGTACAGAGAACTCATCAAAGACATCTACAAATGGTGGAAACAAAGGTGGGTAATAAAGGATATATACAAAAAGAATGGCGTACTACTGTAAGAATACTGTCTGGAGTGAGAAAGCTCTGAATAAACTGAGTGATGGGAAATGCTAAGCTCATTCAAAGGGTTTCTTTGTTAGAGGGAAAGAAGATCAAAGAGGGAATAGGAACACAGCTCAAAATAAATAGAAGACAGAGATTCTCAAATCTTAAATTTGCTTCTATTTTCTCTGCCTGAGAGAACATCTTTAGGAATAAAAGAAAAAGGTTAGTTGGTAATTGATACTCAAAATAATTAAGGAGATGGCAAGAGATCATCTAGCCATTCTATGATATATTTAAGTAAACTAGCTCAAATGAACTGTATTCATGAGTCCTGAAAAAAAAGGCAGATGTATTTGCTTAACCACTGTAAATGATATTTGAAAAATGATATAGAGTAGAAGAAGGGCTACAGGACTAGAAAAGGGCACATGGTACACTGATTTACAAAAAAAGTGGAAGAGAACAGAATCATATGCAAACTCTTCAGCGGTTCGTTGACTTGGATTCTTGGCACAATTCTAGAATATATTATTAAAGAGATGGTTAAACTAATCAAGGACAAGAAGAACACAGATAGCCAGTTTGGCTTCATAAAGAATAGATTATAATAGGCTAGTTTCCTTTTTTCCACAACTTACCAAAGGTATGCAGAGCTGTTTGCCTAGATTTACTAAAATACATTTAAGAAAGTAATAAGTGCTATTCTTAAAGAAAAGAAAGAGAAATGTAGGTTAGATAATAATGCATTTAGATGGATTCAGAATGGGCTGAATGGACAGATTCAAATAATAGTCTCTGATGAGCTAAATCATAGATCACCCTCTTTGCTGAAAAATCTCACACTGTCCACTCTCTATATGGGATCAGAAACATCTAACACTCTTCAAGGTGCCTCCTACTTCATTATAAATTCATCTCTAGGAGGAAAGGAGTTGGGCCCCATTCCGTATCTAGTGTTTCATAGGAGTCACTGTGGTCTTATGAAGAGAACATTCAGTTGGAGATCAGAGGACCTGGTTTCAAGGCCTGGTTCTGTCCCTTTACTACATCACTTTGGGCACCACTCAAGTCTCTCAGCCTAAGTTTTCTTATTTTTCAAATGGGGGGTCATTATACCTGTTCTATCTTTTTTAAAAATTTCATATTTTATTTTTTCTCAATTGTTAATAAAAACCATTTTTAACATTATTTAAAAATTGTTTAAGTTCCAAATTTTCTCCCTCCCTTTCTCCTTTCCCTAATTTCCCCTTCCTAATTGTCTTGGATCAATGTATTGCTGAGAATTGCTAAGTCACTCACAGTTGATTATCATACAATATTGTCATCAGTGGTACAATGTTCTCCTGGTTCTGCTCACTTCACTTTGCAACAGTTTGTGTATGTCTTTCCATATTTTTCTGAGAGCATCCATACAGATAGGTAGATAGATATAGATAGATATAGATAGATATCTTATAACACAATTTTATGCCATCATAAACATATCCCACAAGTAGTTCAGTTATTCTTCAATTGATGGACATCACCTCAATTTCCAATTCTTTGCCACCACAAAAAGAGCTGCTATCAATATTTTTGTTCAAATAGATCTTTTTCCCATTTTTAATATCTCTTTGGGATATAGACCTAGCAGAGGCACTGTTGGATCAAATGATAGGCACAGTTTTATAGCCCATTGTGCATAATTCCAAATTGTTCTCCAGAATAGCTAGAGCAGTTAACAATTCTACCAACAGTACATTAGTGTCTCAATTTTCCCCACCTCCCTTCTAATGTTTATCATTTTCCTTCTCTGTCATATTAGCCAATCTGATAGAAGTGAAGTGGTATTTCAAAGTTATTCTAATTTGCATTTCTCTAATTAATAATGACGGAGAATTTTTTCATATGACTATAGATAACTTTGATGTCTTTCTGAAAATTACCTGTTCATATCCTTTGACCATTTACCAACTGGGGAATGATGTGTTCTTATACATTTGACTCATTTCCCTATATATTTGGGAAATGAAGTTTTTATCAAAGGCACTATAAAATTTTTTCACCAAGCTTCTACTTTTCTTCTAATTTTTAATTTAATTTTCTTCTTTTGTTTGTGTAAAACTGGTTTAATATAATTGAAATTACTCATTTATATCCCTTAATGTTCTTTGTCTACTGTTTGGTAACATGCATCCATAGATCTGTGAAGTAAACAATTCGATGTTCCCTTAATTTGCTTATAATATCACTCTTCACATCTAAATAATGTACCCATTTTGACTTATCTTTATATGGTATGAGATATTGGTCAATATCTAGGTCTTCTAGTTTTTCCAGCAGTTTTTGTCAAATAATAAGTACTTATTCCAAGTAAAAGCCCCAAGCTTGGATCTTTGGGTTTATCAAACAGTAGATAACTATGCCATTTACAACTTACTAGTGTGTATTGTGCATCTAATCTATTCCAGTGATCCACCATTCTATTTCTTATCTAGTAACATTGTTTTGATGATTACTACTTTGCAATACAGTTTCAGATCTGGTACAGTTAAGCCACCTTCCTTCATATTCTTTTTCATTGATTCCTTTGATGTTCTTGACCTTTTGTATTGTTACTATTTTTTCTATCCCTGTAGAATAATTTTTTGGTAGTTTGACTGGTATGGCACTGAATAAATACATCAATTTAGGCAAAATTGTCTACTTGTTCTTCTTGCTGTAGGAATAAATGAATGAAATACTCTAGATAATTTTAAATTAAAGGATTTAATAACAAAAATGAGAGGGAAAGGGATTCCTTCAGTTAAGTGAGCAGAGCACAGAGCCAGAGACCCACACCTGCCACACTTTAACCAAAGCAAAGCTCAAGCTCCCAAAAAAGAGCCCTGCAGTTTGGGTCTCAGCCAAATTTATCTCCCAAGCCTCTGAACATCAAATGAGGACATACTTAAAAGAATGCTAGGGTGGGGGGGGCAGCTGGGTAGCTCAGTGGATTGAGAGTCAGGCCTAAAGACAGGAGGTCCTAGGTTCAAATCCGGCTTCAGATAATTCCCAGCTGTGTGACCCTGGGCAAGTCACTTGATCCCCATTGCCCACCCTTACCACTCTTCCACCTATGAGCCAATACACAGAAGTTAAGGGTTTAAAAAAAAAGGATGCTGGGAAAATATAGCTCAGGTGTGGCAAATTTTCCACCTGCATATTCCCCTCTGTAATCCTTTTGGAGACCAGTCTTCCCAATGGATCATTTTAAACATAATTTAACTAAGGTATATACAATATTTACACATTGTTCAAAGGGTTGTTGTAAAGAAAGTAACTAAAATACTATAGACATAAGAATTATTAGAATTAAAGCCTGTGATTCAATCTTGCTTCATGATTTTTTTCTTCAGAGTAAACTTCCCAATTCCTAGACTTATCTGCTTCCTTTTTTCTCCTATTGCTGTGCCTTAGGTTTCCCAGGGAAAGTTTGAAAGAGTCTAGCCAGTGCTACCATGCTACATTGAGTATCTGATCACTGGATAAGGTCCTAACATTTAGAGCAAGAGTTTTTAACCTGGAGTCCACAAACTTGGGTGGGAAAAAAAAATTACATTCTTATTTTCACTAACTTCTGATTGAAAATTAGCATTTCCTTCAGTTATCTAAAAACATTATTCTAAGGAAAGACCCATAGACTCTACCATATTCTCTAAGGGTCCTTGTCAGAACAAATGTTAAGAGCCTCTAATTTAACATGCCAACAGTTAATATTTACAACCTTAATACTATATAATTCTTAGCATTTACTTCTCCCTTTTCTATCATTTTATCAGTTGCTTTGAAAGCTATCATTTATATAACATAATAAGGTTTGCATAATACATATACTATCTTATTTGTTTTTCTCAATAATCTTGTTAGTTGCTATATATAGCTTAGTTGCTATATATATATATAAATCTTCCACGTTTTACCCACCATCACACAACTAGTAAGTGGCAGAGGCAGGATTCAAGTTTATGTCTTCTTGATTCCAAGTACAATATTCTACCCACTGTGCCATGAAGGAGTTCACACAGGACTGAAAGCCATTTTCTATTTTTCTTTGTTTCCCTAGTTGTCATGTCCAAATAATTAATCACTTCATGGCCAGGCTATAGGTAATATTCCTCTCTATATTTAGTTAGGCTGCTCCTGAGAAAGCAAACAGCCTATTGCCAAGAATGTATATGCAATCTTTCTGGTATGATAAAATTTGCTCAAAATTGTGGCATAATTTTCAAAAACTAAGAGTCATCTCCCCAGTGTTTCAATAAAGCATTATAGGAGATCTTCAAAGAATGAGGCACATTAGCATTAGGGAAATAGTGTAGTAACGTAAAAACCCAAAAGGGTCTTGCTGTGTTCACAGAACCAAACAGCAAAAAGAACAACAAATTGTCCACTACAGCAATTTGAATCTGATAGAGCAAGTCTGTGTTTTGTTTGCAGAGGGAGAACTCACCAAATAACAAAATGCCAACAATGAAAGAGATTAGAATCTTTATCTCCAATCTGTCTTTTGGGTATACCCCGCCTATCGCCCATCAAATACCAGGTAAAACCTGCTCCATGCAGCAGAATGTTATCAGGAAAGCATATTATGGAACCTATTTCTGGCATTTCTCCAGTTTAGTAGAACCTGCCAGAGTCTGTCTTCTGCTGGCACAATCCAGAGCCCCAACTCTATCAAGATAGGCACTGGAGCAAGAACTTTGGTCAATCAATCCATCCACGAGCATATATTAAGACCTTGTGAAGCACTCTGCTCACCAACAGGGATCCCAAGCAAAAGCAAAAACGGTCCTTGCCCTCCAGACACTTTTGTTCTCACGGAAATACAGAAACATGGAACATACAAGGCATTGCTTAAGCAGAGTAAATAGGAGGCCTCCTTAAAGGAGAAGCCACTAGGAACTAGAAGGACTGGAAAATTCTGCTTGGACAAGCTAAGTCTTGAAGAAAGCCAGATATTCTAAAAAGTGAAGGGAGAGCATTCCACGTTTGGGAGGCAGCCAGGAAATGGCAAACAATATGGAGGAGCAGCAAGTAGACTGACTTACAGAGGAATATGTGGACTGAAGCAATGTATAAGAAACCTGGAAAAGTAAAAAGGGCCCAGGCTGTAAAGAGATTTAAATGCCCCAAAGAGAATGCGTGTATGTGTTATTGTTCCTGATAAAGTCTGATCAGTACATAGAATGGTAAAACTACTAACCACTTTGACCTGAATACTCTTTTTCTAGGATTATGGTCTGAAGGGTCCTGAAAAATATCATATTCCTATATACAAACACACATGCATGCATGTACATATATATGCATACATATATGAAATAGATTATGTCTCTGCAGTTTTAAATCCAGCCCTGTAAAATAGGTAGTAGTAGTAGTAGTAATAGTAATAATAGCTAACATTAATATAGCACTTTAAAGTTTGCAAAGTACTTTACAAATAGGATCTCATTTTATTCTCACAAAAACTCTGGGAAGCAGATGCTGTTATTATCCCCATTTCACAGTCAGTGAAATTGAGGCAAATAAAGGTTAAGTGACTTATCCAGAGTCATATAGCTAGTGTTGGAGGCAGGATTCAAATTTAATTCTTCCTAGTTGACCCCATGTCTCATGCTCCGTCTACTTTGCTCCCTAGATGTCCTTACTACAAATATTAATTACCTCCAATTAAATATTAGGGAACAGAGGTTCAGGAAGATTATGCGTTTTATCAGAGAATTTGAACTCCACATTCAGCCCTTTTTTGCCATAACTTTCGTTTCACTTTTTTGTACAAAATTCATAAAAAAAACTTTGACAAAGTAGAGTCTGTTCAGGTAAAGATGAATAAAGTAAATCATATCATATGAGAAAAATTGAAGGATCTGGAAATGTTGAGCCCAGTGAAGAGAAAACACAGGGGTGTAAGAGCCATGATACTTCTCTTCAAACTGTTATAGAGATAGAAGAGAAATTACACTTTTTCTGTATTCCTCGAGTAGGGAGTTAGGAGGAAAGTCAATTTCAGCTAAATGGAAGGATTTTCTTTCAATAAGAAATCCCCAAATGGAAGGTGGAAGTTGTGAGAGAGCTAATGAGTTCCCTGTGACTAGAAGTGTTCAAACAGAGACCTGATTGATGACCAGTGATCAGGGATGTCCTAGAAAGGTTTTAGTAGCATAGTGTAGATTATACTATATTACCTCCCTTGGAAAGTCTCTTCCCACTCTAAGCTTCTCTAGAGTATAAATTCTGTTGAAATTCAGAGGAAAAATAGTTCCAATCTATCTTTTCTACCTGTTACTTTAATCTCCTTTGTGCTCTGCTCCAGGCAAAATTGGACTTGTTGACTGATTTTACACAGATCATTTGAATTCTTGAATTCAAGTAAAAATAAATCAAAGTCTCTGCCAAGAAACCTTGGTTCAGGTCTCACCCTGAACAATAAAGCAAATTCAGAAAATAATACAATGCACACCTGGACACAGCACGTTGCTTTTATAGACAGCAGTAAACAACTTCCATATCAGGACAAGACAAAACTGGCAGGTTGGTGGCTCAGTGGATAGAGAACCAGGCCTGGGTTCAGAATTGGCCTCAGACACTTCCTAGATGTGTGATCCTGGGTAAATCACTTAACCCCAATTTCCTAGCCCTTTCTGCTCTTCTGCCTTAGAACCAATACTTAGTATCAATTCTAAGACAGAATTTTTTTTTCTAAGACTTAATTTTTGAAGACAATTTTTGTAAAAAAAATTGATGAGTACCCACTTTCAATGTGGAGATAATGAGGCGTGCCTCCTCAGCTCCTCTCCCATTACAGTATCAGATAAAGATGAGATCAGCGTTCAAGCCTGAGGATTTTTTCCAAAACATCTCTTTGCAGGCTGGTTGTGTACACATTCCAAATCTAAAATGCCATAAGAATTTTACACACCCTGATATAGCTTACAATCTAGCAAGGGAATAAGTCCCATACAATGATAACTACACAAATAATGTAATAAATGGATTGGAAAATTGATGTGAGATTCTTTGTGACAGAGGTATCAAACACTTGTCTCATGGGTCCAATGTGTTGCCTTTGAAATACTCCCTAAACTAAATTAAAATGTAATTGGGAAATATTTAGGAAAATAAAAATACAATAAAACATAGAGAATATATTTTATTATCTTCAAATTTAGTTTTTTATTTTTTTCTTATTACATGTAAAAACAATTTTTAGCATTCATTTAAAAAATTTAAATACTAAATTCTCTCCTTCCTTCCCTCCCCTACACTGTCCCTATGACAGCAAGCAATTTGATACAGGTAAAACATGTGCACTCATGCAAAACATATTTCCACATTAGTCATGTTGTAAAAGAAAACAGAGATTAAAAAAACATGAAAAATAGAGTGAAAAAGAGTATGCTTCAATCTGCATTCAGACTCCATCAGCTCTTTCTCTGGAGGTGGATAACATTTTTCATGGTAAGTCTTTCAGAATTGTCTTAGATCTTTGTATTGCTGAGAATAGCTAAGTCCTTCACAGTTGACCACTCTAGATGGTTGCTGTGGTTGTGTATAAGAATATTACATTTAAAAACTAAATCAGTATGCAACAGCAGGAATCTTTATGTGCAGATCAGTGACTCCCATTTCTATCTGAGTTTAACACCACTGTTTGTGGAGACAATCATTACCCATAGTAGTGGGAGAGTTTGGAGAGAACTGGGAAGTCTTCCTGGAGAAGGCAGCATTTGAATTAGACTTTAAAGACTAAGTAGGACTTCAATAAGTTTTAGAGGACAGTCTAAGCAACAGGAAAAGCATCAAAGACAAGGAAAAAGAGGGACAAAAGGGGAATAGGCAGGAGTGTGCTAGAGCAAGTTCCTACTGGCTTCAGAAAGGTGATTGTTAAATTTTCAATGTAGATATTTACACCTCAGAAATCAATCAATGCTATAAATTAGGGTTAGATTTCTTTCTTTTTATTTATTTATTTGTTGATTATCTGTGTTGTGTGTACACCCCACTCACCCCCCAGAATACTGGTTCAACATTTACCAGCACAGCCCTGGGAGCTGGGCAGAAGTAGACCAGTTTGACTAGTGCTGAGGGACTTTGGCTAGATGATCCCTAAAGCCACTTTCAGCTCTAAATCTGTGACCCTATGGTCTTTAAGGTTCCTTTCAGCCCTAAATCTGATGATATTAAATGCTGCTCCTAAATGAATAGGAATGGTGGCATGTTACGTGACTTCCCTCTAGTGGCCATGAAAGTTGCTAGGGAACTTTGGTACCCTTCTTTGGTCCACAAATTAATACATGCTTTTTTTTTTTTTTTTTAAAGAAAAAATTATCCGTTGTATTCTAAGGCCACATCATTGGCGTTTATGACTATTCTTCCTTGCCTGTTATCTGAGATTGGTGTGTGTTGGTGCATACAGGTAACAGGCACCTGGCATGTACTAAGTGTTCAATTAGTCATTAGCTATTCTAGTGAAAGCAAGGCAGTCTTTGGGTTATCAGAGCCTCACTTGAGCTATCTGAGAAAAGCAACATCTGACCTGGCAAAAGAGTGTCTGTTACTGTGTTTTGTAGAGTCATAGATCATAAAAAATTGATAAGACCTTTATACTTCCTTAAGTTCAACTTTTTCATTTTTACTTTTAGAGAAGTACCCAGAAAAAGAAAGTTATTTACCATCATCAGTAGTAGAAAAAGCACCACCTTTGGAGTCAAAGAAATCTAGAATTGTATCTTGATTCTGACACTAGTATAAAAAGTCATCTATGGCCAACTTCTGAGCCTCAATTTCCTATTTAGTGATTAATTATACTTCTTATCTCCAGGGCTGTTGAAAGGAAAGAACGTGTTAAACTTTAAAGAAATATTAAAGGCATATGGTAATGAATAGAAAGTCAGCGTGGGTTCAAGTCTGTTTTGGTAGTGGAATTTTCCTTAAAAGGGATTAATTTAAACTAGCTCAAGTTTAAAACTGCAGAGTCATATTTGACTTTTCCTTCTCTTCATCTCACATATCCTATCATCAAGTCTTTTCAATTCTGCATTCACAATATCACCTGCATCCATCTCCTCCTCTGCCACTTTTATTTAGGATCTTGTCACCACTCATCTGGGCTATTGCAATAGCCTTCTAATTGGTCTTCCTGACTCCAGTCTGTCTTCCAATCCATCCTTCTCATAACAGACAAAATAATCTTACCATGTTGTTCCTCTGCTCAAAAATCTTCAATGACTCTTTATTGCCTCAAAATAAAAATGAAAAACATGTAAGCCTGGTATTTAAGGTTCTTTGCTGCTGGCTCTCATCTACTTTTCCAAACTTGCTTTGTATTATTCCTATTCACACATTCTACATTCTAGATAAATGGAACTTAGCCACCGCCCTCTATCTTTATCATTCCATCTCCTGCCTTTCTTCTGCACATTTGCCCTGGCTCTCTCCAACAACTAGAATTTGTTCCTCATTTCCCTGTTTCAGAATCCTTATATTCCTTCAATGTTCAAATCTGAATCACAACACCTCAAAATTGAGAAAGATCTCAAAAGCATCAATGATAATCTCCTCTAAAAGCATCCTATGACTGATTAGGTATGCAGCTTTTTAAAGACCTCTTTTCCAGCTTCTACCTGTTACTACTACATTTGACCTCTTGAGTCAATCAGAATAGTTCCAATTCCTCTTTCATTTCTTCAAATGAGATATTTGAAGAAATAATTTGAAGAAATTTCAAGAAATAAAGTATTTAAAGAAATCAGTCATGTCACCCCACTAAGTCTTCTCTTTAGGCTGAGCTTGCCTAGTTATTTTAACCAGCTGTCACATGGCATAATCTCAGTCTTTTACTCTTCTGTTCACCATCTCTGGATACTCTGTAACTCATCAATGCCTTTCCTAAAATATAATACTCAGAATCGAAGACAATATTCCACAATATGTGGTCTGATAAGAGCAGAGTAGAGTAAGGTCATCATTTTCTTTGTTCAGGATACTGGTTCTTCTCTTAACACTAACTAGGATTGAATTGACTTTCTTGGTTATCATATCCCACTGTGGATTCAATGACACTAAAATTCCCAGCTCTTTTTGAGATAAACTTAAACACTCCTCTGTCTTATAAAGATGACTTTTTTTTAGCCCAAATGAAATTCTTTACTTTTATCTTTATTAAATTTCATTTAATTCAGTTGAGACCAATATTCTAGACTGCAGAGAACTTTTTTTTAATTTGCCTTTTACTTATTTTTCTAGTTTTTAAAAA
Organism: Gracilinanus agilis; assembly: GCF_016433145.1. Classification (NCBI taxonomy): domain Eukaryota; kingdom Metazoa; phylum Chordata; class Mammalia; order Didelphimorphia; family Didelphidae; genus Gracilinanus; species Gracilinanus agilis. The sequence continues at coordinate 125,094,696 of NC_058130.1, read as the reverse complement.
ATATTGCAACCTAATGTATCCGTTGAGGAACTTCTCTATTCCTTGTGTAGAGGGCATACTGCTCCAGGCTTGCAGAGTACTCTTCTCTGGTATTTGGGGTAGGTGTAGTTGCCTTTGTTTCTTACAGTGTGTCTGTCAAGGAGGTGGTCCTCCTGGCTTGCTCTGGGAAGGTTTGTAGCTGTTTTGTCTAGTTATATTCATCACTCCTTGTTAGTCATCCCCCTGTTGTTTGGGGGGCTGGCCTGATCCCTGCTGTGCTTCTTCCATTCCCCTGCCAAGTGGCTTTGGCTGGGCATGTCCCTGCTCTGGGCTCTGATGCCTCAGGCCTTCCACTACCACATGAGAGTGTTCCACTAGTTCCCTCTCTGCTCCTTTGGGGTCCCAGGCCTTTGTTGCCTTGTGAGAGTACAGTTTCCTGCCTTCTCTGCCTGATATACCCTTGTAGGGTGGCTCAGACTGGGGCCCTACCTGTTCTGCAGCTTTGTTGACTTTGGTGGAGTTGCAGCATGTTGGACTGCTCCAAGTTCTGCTGAACCTCTCATTTTCCCTTGTCATGAGGCAATTTATTTTCTCTCTGTGTGTGTGTGTGTGTGTGTGTGTGTGTGTGTGTGTGTGTGTGTGTGTGTATCAAGGGAGTGGAGAGCCCTTTACTCTGCCATCTTAGCTCCTAGCATTCAATTCCTATCTTTCTCTTTTAAAAAATTGAGGCACTAATATCATTCCCCAATCAATTATAAATTGCAACTTGTATGGATTTAAGGAATTACTTTGGGTACGGAGAGGTTAAGTAACTTTCCTAGAATAATACTACAAGACAAAAACCAAGATTTTCTCAAGGCCCACTCTCTATCCTTTACACCAACCAGCGTGTTCCCATCATTTTCTGAATTCATATTCATAAATTCCTATGGCATAATAATAATATTCCATTTCATTTATGCATTATGATTTGTTTAGCTCTTTTCCCATAATAAGTTTCTAATTTATTTCTAGTTATATGTTACAACAAAAAGTGCTGCTATGAATATTCTACTATATATGAAATTTTTTTTTTTTGCTTCCTTAAATCTTCTTGAGTATATGTCTAGCATACATCCTCTGAGTCAGAGAATACAGACATCATAGTCACTTAAAAAAATCATGATTCCCAATTGTTTTCCAGAGCATCAGATAATTGAAAGCAATACCCAGAGTGTGTTAATGTGCCTTTCTTTCCATGGCCCTCAAAGTGATTATTTTCATCTTGAATCATCATTATAAATCTCCTATGTATGAAATAAAAGATCAGAGTAGCTTTGATTATGTTTCTTTTATTAGTAATCTGGAGCTAGTCATCTAGCATTTATTAAACACTTTAGGTATTAAATGGCAGGCATAGTGCTAAGTAAGCACTGATGATATTTAAAAAGGCAAAAGATAGCCCCTGCTCTCAAAGAGCTTTTAGTCTCATGGGAGAGACATGTTAACAATCATGGACATTCAGGATATATACAGAACAGGTGAAAGGTAATCATAGAAAAAAACCCTAGGAGAAAGGGGGACTAGTAAAGTCTTCTTTTTGTTTAAACTCTTACCTTCTGTCTTAGACTTGATATCAGTTCTAAAGCAGGGTTAAGCAACTGACGTAAAGTGACTTGCCCAGGGTCGCACAGCTAAGAGAGCTTGAGGCCAGATTTGAACCCAGGAACTCCCATCTTCAAGCTCGTCTCGCTAACCACTGAGTCATCTGGCTACCTCCAGTAAAGCCTTCTTGCAGAAGGTAGAGTTTTGAGCTGAGACTTGAAGGAAGTCAGAGAAGCTAGGAGATAGAGTTGAGAAGTGAGAACATTTCAGACATGGAAGACAGTCAGGGAAAATGCTCGAGAAATGGAGTGTATTATTCAAGGAACAACAGGGAAACCAGTGTCTCTGGCATTGTAGAGTATGTAGAGGGCAATAAAATATGAGAAGACTATAAAGGAAGAAAGAGGAGGGCAAATTATAAAGGGCCAAACATTTGATCTTGATGGTATTAGGGAACTACTAAAACAGGTTACCTAATCAGACCTGTACTTTAGAAAGATCACCTACTGAAAGGAAGAGGGACTAGAGTAGGAAGACAATATTGCAATAATCCAAATAAGAAGTGATGAGATCCCCAACCAGGGTGGTGGCAATGTCAGAGAAACGGGGCATAGAGGAAAGATGTTGTGAAAGTAGAACCAACAGGACTTGGTAAAAGACTGGACAGGGTTGGTAAGAGAGAGTGAAGGGACAAGGATCATATGTAGGTGGCAAATCTGGGTAACTGGAAGGACAGCAGTGCCTTTGACAGTAGTTGGGAAGTTTAGGAGGGGAGAAAGTTTGAGTAGAACAATAATGAGTTCAACCTTGGGTATATTGAGTTTAAGGTATCTGTATTTAAGATGTGATATTTTATGTTTATTACTATTTTGTAATTTTTTTAACTGTTTGTATCCTTTGGATACATGCCCATAAATAAATTACCCATTAATAATAAATTCTAAAATTTTATCTCAAATCAAAATCTAACTCCCTGGCTATCTTCCATAGGCTCCATTTTCTTCTCTTTTCTAAAAGCAGGATAATATTTGTCTTTCTCCAGTCAGACAGAACCTCTTCTTTTCTCCTTAGACTTTCCTTTTTTTTTAAATCTTCCACATCTGACTTTTTTCAAAAAAATAATTTTGTATTTTTTTCTTTTGTTTTCCATCTTAAAATTTTCCACAAGAGAGTCATTTCTTAAAACAAAGAATTAAAAAAAGAGGCAGGGAAGTGGAGAATCAGCAAAATCAATTCATACATTGAAAAAAATTAACAATATATATTTTATGTTCCACATTCATAAACTCCATCCCACTGCAAAGGTTTTGGGGAGGTTATCTTCTTTGGAGTCAAATTTTTCATTTTTATTAATAATAATAATAATAATAATAATAATAATGGGGTGGCAAGGTGACACAGTGAACAGAGTACCAGGCCTGGAGTCTGAAAGATCTAAGTTCAAATTCAGCTTCAGACACTAGCTGTATGACTTTGGGCAAATCATTTAACTCTGTTGCCTCAGTTTCATCATCTGTAAAATGTGCTGGAGGAGAAAATGGCAAACCATTCCAGTATCTTTGCCAAGAAAATCCCAAAAGGGATTATGACTCATGAAGAGTCAGACATGACTAAAAATGACTAAACACAAATAATGATAGCTAAAATGTATATAATGCTTATTATGTGTCAGGTACTATGCTAAGAGCTTTTTAATTCTCATTTTATCTTCACAACCTTGGGTAATAGGTGCTATTACTATCTCTATTTTGTGAATGAGAAAACTCAGGCAGACAGAAATTAAGTGAATTGCCAGGGTTACATGGCTATTAAATGTCTAAGGTCAAATTTCAGCTCAGGTCTTCTTGACTGCAGTCCTGACACTCTCCACTGAACCACCTGGCTGCCCCATCTCATTGGCACAGCACACCATGAACACTGAATAACCCTCCAACTATTTAAGCTGTTCTTTATTTCCTCAAAGAACATTTTTGTAATCGAGTCTATGCAAGTTTTGAATGTTTTGACTGGGAGATTAAATAATTTGCTTATGAATACACAGATAGTGTTTGTGGCAAGATTAGAATATGGATCTTACTGAATTCAAGCCCTGAACTCTCTCTATTCATTATGCCACCTTCTTCATCTACTTCCCCCTTCTGCAGTGTTCTAGCTATGACATACTCCTCATGACAATCTTGATTCTGTTTCTGCCTCCATTGAACTTTGGAAATGCTCTTCACCACAAATTTCCTTAAATGAAAATGTCTTAATATATAATACTATTCTATTTCCCCTCTTATCTAATCTATTGCCTTTGAATAAAATATTCCTTCCCAGAATAATATTCTACTCTTAGGTCTTAATCCTACCAAGTCTCAATATGAGTATTGCCTTCTGGAATTAGGCTTTCTAGTTCACTTTACTTATTTTCTATATTTTTGTACTTTTGTAAAAAGTTATATGAGGCTATATGTTTTATTCCTGGGTCCTTACTTGAATTTTTGTCTCCTATTCCTATATGGGTGCCCTTGCTAATTTTTTTCCTGCACTGTTCCTACTCTCTAGATTTAATTATCATCTATGTATCCATCTTTTATTCAAGAATAAATATGATCCTATAGAAACTTTGCTAAAATCTAAGAAATCTATATTGATAGCAGGACCCTTGTCTTTTATTTTAGTAGACAATCCTATCAAAAAAAGAAATGAGGTTAGTGCAGTATGACCTGTCCTTGAAGCCACGCTGGCTCTTTCATTTCTTCTCTTCCTAGATGACCACTTACCATCCCTCTAAGGATCTGCTTTAGACTGTTTCTAGGAAATTGAGGTCAAGCCCACTAGCCTATAGTTTGCCAACTCTGATCTCTTCAATTAAAAAAAAACAAGAAAACTTTTTCTTTTCTCTAATCATATGGAGAATTTTCTATTTCACCTGCTCCCTGCATATGTAGAGATGGAGGTTTTTTAGGCCAGGTGACTTGAATTTCACAAGAGAAGTTAGCTTATTTCTTACTGCCTTCTTACTTATCTCAAGTATCAATTCCCTGTTAGTCATTTTTTTTTTTTTAGTATCAGGGTAAAATTCATCCTCCTTTGTAGAGAAAAACCAGAAACAAAATGAGAATTCCTCAGTCTTTCTTTCTTTTCTTTCTTCAGTTATCCAACCCAAGCAAAGGTCTTATCCCTTTCTTGATGCTGGTTTTTCTTCCAATATAACCATAAAACCTCTTGGCTCATTCTGAACTTTAGCATTTCTGACATTATTTTTACTGGATTGTGCCACACTCTGATCTTTATCTTCTTTTGCCTCTCTTTGCTCTATGCATCAAATCGATGTTTTTTGTGTAGGAATTTCCCTTAAGTATGAAGAAATATGAAGAAATTGACTTGGAGAAATCAGTGTGCATTGAGAAATAGACCGATTATCATCATAGAAGGGCATAGAAAACATGGGCAGGTTTCTTGAGAGAATATTCCAATTGACTTATCCTCTTCTTCTCAGTGGAAAAGACCAATGAGATTTCTCCCCTGGTGGGCACTGACATATTTTGATTATGCCCTACAGCAGGGGTTGGCAACCTTTTTGGCCATGAGAGCCATAAATGCCACATTTTTTTAAAATGTAATTTCGTGAGAGCCGTAGAGTGCTCACAGTGCCGCTCCTGTAACAGCGCCTGAAAAAAAAATTGACTTTATGGCTCCTGCAGAAAGAGCCATATCTGGCCCTCAAAAGAGCCAGATATGGCTTGAGAGCCATACGTTGACGACCCCTGTCCTAGAGTATTGTGGAAAAAAAGCATGGGTCAGGAGTCAGGAGTTCATATTCTAGTTCTGGAACCACTGGGTGATCTTGAGAAACAACAGTATTTGAACAACTTTTAAGCTTCTTTAGCAATATTTTCTTAAGTAGAAAGGTTCTTTACTAAAAACCAAACTTCAATGATTTTTAAAAAAACTATGCCCAGGAGCCCTAACGGAGATAATTTCTGGGGTTAAGTGCATTCCAAGAAACTACACCCTGTCCCACCATTCCAACAAAAAGATATAAACCATCAGGAAAGAGTACTGTAATTTTTGCTGCATTTATAAAACTTAAAAGCCAGCCAGATAATGGTTGTTCTCACTCACACTTGGGTTCAAAGGAAAAGGCTTTGAATCTTAGGGTAATTGTCCAACCTGAAAGAGGGACTCAATGTTGACATGTCTCTCCAGCTACCTTCTGACTTCACTGTCCTCATGGTCAATTCAGTGGAAAATATACTTCAGAGCTAGAGCAGACATTAGAGACCTTATCCAACCTCTCATTTCACAGACTAAATAAATGAGACAGACAGAACAAAGATTTGCTCAAGTTCACATGGGGAGGAAATAGCAGAAATGGATCCCTCTGACCAGTTCTTCTGACTCCAAATTTAGTGTTCTTTCCATTATACATCTTTGCCTCAGTCAAAGACTGATTTTAGGACAGGATATAGTAAATCTTAAAGGAATCAAGCTGTAAGGTTGAATTTCAAATATCAGTCCTTAAGTTCTTTTCCTGAAAACAAACCATTGTAGGTCTATGAATGACTACTTAAGAGTATGACATCTAAGAGGTGAGATTCATTTTCTCATTTTGGAGTTAGTTCCTTCTTTTTTGCATATCCATTCATTTATTAAATATTTTAAAGCACCTGTTCTCTATGAAGAGTTCTATTTTAGGAGCTATGGGAAATACAAAATTTAGATAATATGTAGACCCTGTCCTCATGGAATTTATAGAAAGGGGATATTGTCCATTTCCAGATAAATATAAAATACAATGTTCCATAGGGCAATTTTTTTAGCTTTTGACTTTTGTTTTTTATTGGATTTTCACTTGAAACAATAATCAACCAATAAAACAAGCATTTCCATCTACAGTGTAGAACAGAATAAGAATTTCATTATATATAAAACTGCATATCACTAATATGAACAGCTTGCTTTTCTTTTAAAATATATCAATGCCACCTGTAGCTTTCAAAGCCATTCTGTTTATCTGTGCTTCTTTTTGATCCAGCGGACTCTAATTATTTCTGTGAAGATCTGAGAAAAACATATGACCAAGGCTGAGCTCTTATTTTCTTTTAATTAATTAATTTATTGTTAAAGATTTTTCCATGGTTCCATGATTCATGTTCTTTCCCTCTCTTCTTCCTTACCCCCTTCCCAGAGCTGACAAGCAATTCCACTGGGTTATACATGTGTTAGCTCTTGATACCTATTTCCATATTATTCATTTTTGTAATAGAGGAATCTTTAAAAACAAAAACCCTAAATCATATACCCATACAGATAAGTGATCGATCATATATTTTTCTTCTATTTTTCTACTCCCACTTTCTCTGGAGTTGGATAGCATTCTAAGTCCCCTGGGATTGTTCTGGATAATTGCATTGCTGCTAGTAGCAAAGTTGATTACATTTGATCGTCCCACAATGTTTCAGTTATTATGTATAATGTTCTCCTGGTTCTGTTCATTTCACTCCACATCAGTTCATATAGGTCTTTCCAGTTCTTATAGAAATCAAGCAATTCATCATTCCTTATAGCACAGTAGTATTCCATCACCATCATATACTACAATTTGTTCAAACATTCCCCAATTAAGGGACACTCCCTCATTTTCCAAGTTTTTTATCACCACAAAGAACTTGATATTAATATTTTTGTACAACCATTTTTTATTATCTCTTTGGGGGTACAAATCTAGTAGTAGTATTGCTGGATCAAAGGACATGCATTCTTTTAAAGCCCTTTGGGCATAATTCCAAATTGTCTTCCAGAATGGTTGGATCAATTCACAACTCCAAGGGGTGAGCTCTTCTGCCATAAAACTAATGCTTCCAAGTTTGCGTTTTTTAGGCTTATCAACCGAAGTTATTATTCATTCAACATTCTTCCATTCATCAAATATTTATCAAGTGCTTGATATTTACAAAGCACTATGCCAAGCCATTGAACTACCAAGAAAATGACAATCCTTGCCCTCAAAGAGTTTACAATCTCATATATAAATGACTATGATGAAAAAAAATTATTAGCCTTTAAGAAAAGAATAAAGTACTGTATGATTTCTGGTCAGTTTTCAGTCAATCATTCAATAAGGATTTAAAAAAAATTATAGCCTGCCTCTCCTGTTCCCTTCCCATCCTTAAATGAGCAAATGGAAAATAAAAACCTCATAACTAGCTTTCATAGTCCATTGAAACATATTCCCACATGGGTTGTTATTGGAAATGTATTTTAAGTTCATCACTTGTCTGGCTAGATATGAATGGCATGTTTTATCTTTAACTCTTATAAGGCAATTATAAAATAAAGTATTGAGTGAGGCTTGACTAGAGAAGCAGGGAAGACTTCCTGAAGGAGGTAGAATTTGAGTCAGCCTTTAAAAGGTGAATGGGAATTAGATGAAGGGAGAAAAAAAGGTGAGCATTCCAATACAGCATTCCAGTATGATTGGAAATATCATGAACAAAAGCACCAAGGTTGGGAGAGTGCTGCTAGACAGTCTTTTTTCAGGGTGTAGGGGAGGTAGGTAGTAAAGGGAAATGGGAAAGGGGAAGAGGAGGTAGAGAATGGTTCAATTTGGCTATATTGTGTGGATCTGGAAAGCCAGGAAGATGGATGGAATACCCTTGCTCCATCTTCTTTCCTTCCATGATTAAAGGAGCAGAGGGAGATGTTTCAGCTGCTCAGGGAAGATATAAGCAGAGTAGAAAAGACAGAGAAGAGAATGACATAAAACATGGTAGATTGGGTTTTTCCTAAAGCACAAGTCTAATAATGTCAGTACTATGAACAAGAATATTCAATGTCTCCCTACTGCCTCAAGGAGAAAAAAGTAAGCCATCTGCTGGGCATTTAAAACCTTTTAGTCTGGCTCCAGATAATCTCTTCAGGCTGATTACAAATGAATTCTCCTCATGCACCCTTTGTTCCAGGCAAACCGAATATTTCCTGCTTGTGTGCATTTGCATAGGCTTCCTCTAGATCTGAAATTCTCCTTTTCCTTCTTCAATGGGACAACCTGAAAAAAAAAAATGACCAAAGTAGATCTTTAATTGAGGTAGAAAGATTCACCTGGGAAGCTGCACAGAATCTCAGTCCTAGGACTTCCAGTGGACTACAGAATGCACTTATATAGATTTTGAAGAAGGGCTTATGCCCTATCACTCACTTGGGAGCTGTACTAGCCACAGTCTAAACTGACTGTGAGAGGCCTAGATGCTACAGTCAAAAGCTAGGGTACCTGGGAGTAGCCTAGTTACAAAAGGAGAAACTAAGGGGAAAAAAAGAGTACTTAAGATTTGATAATATCTACTAATTCTATCTAATCAATAGAGGATTTATGGCCTGGAGGATTTATGGTTCAGTCATCCGCAAAAGGGTTTCTTGAAGACAGGCTTTAAGGGACAAGGGTCAGTTTGGAGTTTTATAAAACCAGGTTGTCAGAGGCTCAGCTCCCTTCCAGGCTTAACTGGAGTTGAGCAACCTTCTAAGAAGTCTTTCTTGATTTACCATTAATACATTACTTGGTATTATTTTCAATATATTTTTTATTTACATCTGTTTGCATGTCATATAAACTCCTTGAGTACAAGGACTATGTCTGTCCTTATACCTCCTGCAGCTAGCATATAGTAGTAGTTTAATAATGGCTTGTTAAACTAAATTCTAAGTCACAGATAGAGACACAAAGGAAGGAAAAACAGGAATTTGTGGCTAGAAGAATTTCTATTTACACTAATCCCATTCTTGACTATCCCTCCTCTACTAAAGATGAATCATCAGCCAAGAGGCAATCTGATAAAATCCAGCAAATAAGTAATTATTCCAAGAAATGACCAAAAAGGAGGATTCCAAGTTGGTGAGGGTGACAGATTTGTGAATGAAATCCATCTTTGAGAGCCACCTAGTTCCCCAAATGACTTACCTGAAACTGCTGGGAGGACACTTGGGCTGTGATAGGGAAAGTTCTGGGGACAGTCACTAAACCAGCATTGGAGACACTTGTACCTCTGAGTGGGAGCAGCTGAGTCTAGGATCCTGGACTATATGCTTTTGGGCTCTGTCTATAAAATGATTATAGGTGGTCTAGATTGGAGAGGAGCCTGAGAAGTAGTTGTTTTGATATATTTTGATCACGTTCCTTTTTTATTTTTTAGTGTGGGAGTTGGAGAGTCTGGGTTCCAACCCTGGCTCTGTTTCTTAATACTTGTGTGACTTTAGACAAGTGACTCGACCTCTTTGGACCTTTAAGTCCTTATCTGTAAAATAAGGGGACTGGACTTGATGACCTTTCCAGTCCCTTCCAGCTCTCAACATATGACCCTTTGATCCCATTGTATCATGGTAGATAGGAAAGTGACCAGGAAGCCAGGAAGACCAGGGTTTCTGTGCTGCTTGGCACATACTGGCTATATGTCCTTAGGCAAATGTTTAAACCTCTCAGTGCAGAGGAGACAACTCTCTAAGACAATAATTTGTGGAGAAGCTACCAACTTTCACTGGTAGAGGGAATTTCCTTACCTGAAATTTCCCTTTGCTAATGAAGCCACATATCCAACCCATACGCACTCTCCCTATGATCTCCATGAAGTTACTGAAACAGATATGCAGGTACTACCAAAAGCATGAGCACGAACGACATAGTGTCCTGTATATAGTAGATGCTTTAATAAATGTTTCATGGCAATAGTGGTGCACAGAGCATTAAAAACAAAGTAAGTTGGGACAGCTGGGTAGCTTAGTGGAGTGAGAGTCAGGCCTAGAGACAGGAGGTCCTAGGTTCAAACCCAGCCTCAGCCACTTCCCAGCTGTGTGACCCTGGGCAAGTCACTTGACCCCCATTGCCCACCCTTACCAATCTTCCACCTATGAGACAATACACCGAAGTACAAGGGTAAAAAAACAAAAACAAAAAAAACAAAGTAAGTTGCCAAGTTACTCTTACAATTTGGGAAGACGCCAAGCTACTTTAGGAACCGTACAAGACTTTCCCTGAGTATTGAGTTGTGCAATGGGCACATTGTATCTCTCTCTTTTTTAAGACAATGGTATCTTGGGTAACTGTTTCTTGACAGAGATCCCTGAAACTTGCCTTGAACTTGAGTCCTTTATGTGTTTTTTATGTCCCTCCACAAACTAGTATCTCAACAATCTTACTAGATTGTTATAATTTCAGGATTTTAAAGCAAGTGGCTTTTCGTTTCTTCCTCAGTAAAATGGGGGAAAAATAATTCACCACTTATCTCACAGGATTGTTGTGAAGGAAATCACTTGGTAAACTTTAAAACATTATCAGAATAGGAAATAAAATAATAGCAACCATAGTAATAATCTGTAAAATGATGGGTTTGGAACCAAAGATTCCCTAAACTTCTAAATCCTTCAATCCTAAATTGGGTCCCAAATTATCATGGGTCAGGAGTGGAGTAGGGACAAGATTTAAAAAAAAAAGAATTAAAACCTCTAAAAATACCACATCATAGAACTGGAAGGTTCTAAACCATTTGAAACAAAAACAAAAGCAGGGAATAGGGACCTGTGGCCAATATTTGATAACTTTATGTTTCATAGAGAAGTTTATTTAATTAGGAAATATTTTAATGGAGTCACTTACGGTTCTCTGTTTTCTAAAGCAAGACCGATCCAGGCATGGAAACTTGGTATCTCCTCCAATGCCCAATTTAGTGTCTTTCACACAGAAAGTCTGAAATTAATGTTTGTTAACTGACAGAATACATAAGTACACACACAAAGAACACACATACACAAAGAACAAAAATGATTGCCAAACAAAATTAGGGAGAGATTATTACAGAGGAGATAGGAGAGAAACAAACCAAGAAGGGTATGGGGGAAAAATGGTGAGTACTAATGTACTGTCCATCAGCCTCTTCCCACTACAGAGACCAGGTAAATATCTTTAGTTTTTATAGCTCTCTTCAGTTTATAAAGTGCAATTTTATTTCAGCCTCACAATAGCAAAGTGCATTATGTAAGGCAGATACTTTTGTCTCCATTTCCAAGATGAGGAAGCTAAGGCTGAGAAAACTTACATAATTTGCACTGGGCCACAGAGTTAATGACATAGCTAAGACCATAAATCAAGGCTCCTCTTGTGTTTTTTTCTGTCAAACCAGACAGCTAGAAATGGCTAGTGGGACTGGGGAAGGCAGCAAATGGTTCCTGTTTATTTTTCAGGTCACAAAGGAACTGCATGGATTTCCAGGTTCTCTATAAATAGAGGAGAGGTAGGCAAAGTGTGTGTGTGTGTGTGTGTGTGTGTGTGTGTGTGTGTGTGTGTGTGTGTGTGTGTGTGTGTAGCTTAAAGAACTGACCTCATGATGTGTCTGAGGAATGCAAGGCCATGGGTTTATCAGATGCTGGTCATGACCAGTCAGTGCAAGGCTGGCTGCCGATGGTTGCAGGCAAAAAAAAAAAAAAAGAAAGAAAGAAAAGAAAAGAAATGGCAGAAAAGGGGAAAAAACACTAGAACATTTCTATCAACAACTTCCTTTCAGTTTACAAAGGCAGGCCTGGTCTTTTAAAGATAAGATTGGCTTATTTGCCCCTTTTGAGGGAAAGAAGTATGGGCAGAAGCTGTTGATTGTGATTGGGAAGACAATAAAGAGATGAGAATTCTAATCTAGGCTTCTTTTAGTGCAAGGCTAGAATTTGAAAATCCTTGTTTTGTGTATCATGGAACTCTTTGGTAATCCAGTGAAATCTATGAATCTTTTCTTAGAATGATGTTTTTAAATGCAAAAAATTAAACATACAGGGCAGCTGGGTGGCTCAGTGGATTGAGAGCCAGGCCTAGAGACGGGAGGTCCTACGTTCAAATCTGGCCTCAGATACTTCTAGCTGTGTGACCCTGGGCAAGTCACTTAACTCCTATTGCCTAGCCCTTTCTGCTTTTCTACCTTTGAATCAATACATAGTAATGATTCTAAGAGGGAAGGAAAAAGTTTAAAAAAAAATTAAACATAACATGACAAAAGAAACACAGTTTACATTTGAGTGAAATATAATCATCAATAAAATTTTAATTCATAGACCGCAGGTTATTAAAAATCTGTTACGGGAATTTTTTATTTCTTTTTTTTTATTTGAGACTCAGGGCCATTCCTCCTGCAAATTTTTGGTGAACTAAAAGTTTGTCTTAATATTAACTTCCTCTAACTAAGACCTATCACATGGAATGTGAAAATTTACTTAGTGCCTTAAATCTTCCTTAGGTAAGAAGCCAAAGGAAGAATTTCAACTGTCCCTGACTTCTGGGTAACATATAAATCTTCCTTAATCAGCCCATCTATGACTCCTCTAAATTTAGCTTACTCTATTACTTGACTCAGTTTAGTTTATAGAGTTTGACAAGGTTTGAGTCCTTAAGAGGTGTATGAGATTATGAGTCTATTTAGCTAAAATTTTTTTATGACATTGAAGGAAATATGGGATTATGCATCTATTTTCCCTTGAACTTTTATGGCCAAAGAGGAATATACAAGATTGCAATATCTAAACAAATTATTTCTCTGACATTTTGACATAATTTTGCCTATAAGAAGGCTTGTAAGACTGCTAATAGATGTTCAAGTTTTCTCTGAGGCCTGAACCTATACTTGAGCATAATAATAAAACCCAAGTTTTTACTTCTGTAATTTCTGTGCTGTGGTTAAATACACATTTGGCAGCAGTTACCCATCACATGAACTCAGAGAGGAGATATTTCTCTAATAACAAACTCCTGGCCTAGATCTCCCTAAGACCTAGCTCTGTGATCACAGGCAAATTACCTAAGCCTCTCTGAGCCTCCTTTTTCTTTTCATAATAAATACAGTAGCTAATATTTACATAGATTGAAAATGGGGGTTCTTAACCTAGTGTCTGGCAAACAAAGAAATTTTTCACTTGCTATATTTCAACATGATTGGCTTCCTTTTGTAACCCTAGGATTTTAGTTTATGCATTTGAGAATATTATTCTGAGAAGGTATTTATAGACCAAAGGGATCATGACACAAGAAAGATTATGAACTACTTTAAATTTTGCAAATTATTTTATTTATATAATCTCAATTGATCATATTTGATAATGCTTGTCCTATTTCATAAGGAGAATCATGTATTAATATGTGTCAAGTTTCCTGTAAACTATAAATCACTCTACAAATCAAAGGTATTATTATCACTAACAATGTCTGTAATAGTCAGGTACCCATTTATATTATGGTTAAAGATTGAATTAATGGTAGCAAAGAGGGAAAAAAGATGGACCAATTGAATGGGAGTCCTGAATGCAGAAATCGAGGCATGGGCTCAAACCCTAATTCTCTCTCCAATTTATCCTCTATGCAGCTTGTTTTGTGTACATCATGGTTTCCCCATTGTTTCCTCCATTAGACCATGAGTTCTTTGAGAACAAGAACTATTTTTTTGCCTTCCTTTGTATCCCTAGTGCTGTATCCCTAGTGTATCTACTGTGTCCCTAGTGTATCTCACAGTGTATCCCTGGATCCCTAGTGATACTTAGGAGGAGAGTAATAAATGCTTCTGACTGTGCATCTTGGAGAAGTCCCTTAACTTCTCCGGATCCTAGTTTTTTCATCTGTAAAATGTTGGAGGGGATATGGAGTAGATAATGTCTAAATTCTTCCAAGTTCTAATAATCTGTCATTTTAGCATGAAAGATGATTGCTAGTGGAAGTAGGAACCTGTGCTTTGATGAGAATGGTCATTGTGACCAATGTTCAAAGATATGTTAAAAAATATTCAGTGAAACTGAGGTTGTTCACAAGGACGAGGGACCACACACATTTGAGAAATCCAAGTACATTATCTCTCTGTAACAAACTGTGAAGGGTAGAACAGGTCTAAGTTCAAACAAGTGATAAGAGCTTACAATTGAAAAGTAAACATGAGAGGGAGGAAGTGCTTTACTGGGAACTGTTTTTTGTTTGTGGACCTTGCTTTGTCAGGCATTATATTTCTCTTACTTCAGCTATTCAAGCTCTTTGAAAGAATGATATTGAGCCTGTAAATATCACTTTTGAACCTGGTCCATATTCAGATCTTGACCTTGCTGCTTGCAAGTGATGGGCAAAGAGGGGTGGCAGGGATGTTTTTTAGATCCTTTCTGCTATTTCTAATTTGCTTAAAAGAAACCGAGGTAGACTTGGGAAGAGGCAGATACCCCAATTGGTAATAAGAAAAGGGTTTATCATCCTACTTTTTCTAGGAATATTTCTTCATTCTTATTTTGTGGATAGCACTAGCTAGCTATATGTGTCGTTGAGGTTCACCTATAACCAAGGTATGCTGGGACCAGCTCTAACTGGCTTTCTGGAGGTCATTGTTAAATTTTGAGTATAAACAGTTACACACCCAGAAAACATCAATTCACTACACATTAAGACTGGTTTTATGATTGTCTAGACTTGAGAAAGTATTAATAGTTCAGATTAAACCTAAAAGTGTATATATATATATATATATATATATATTCTCTTTGCTTCCCCCCAAACCAGTTGTTAAACATTTACAAACATATTCTTTTGTTCTATAAATATTGCTTGAGCTCAGCAGGAGTGTAGTAGAAGGAAATGAAGTCATTACCAGGCTGGAGGGGAGGCATGGTAACTGGAGACTAATAATAATAACGATAGAGATAATAATAAGAAGTGGCACTTAAATAACACTTTAAAGTTTGCCAAATGCTTAACATCCGTTATTTTATTTGAGCCTCACAACACACCTAACTACATCTCCATTCTACATGCCCAACTGAGATCATAAAAAAGAGAACTGAAGTTAAAACACCATGATTCAGCCTTGACACTAAGATTTATTACCTCTGTTACCTTGGGCAAGTCATTTGTCTTCCTACGCCTCCGTTTCCTCATGTATAAAATGGAAATAACAATACTTGCACTACCTACCTTTATGGTCTACTATCAAAACTCTTAGGATCTTTAAAGTGGTAGTTATGATTTTTATATTTTTCTGTGGGTAAAGAATTGTCAGACATATAAAGGTTAGGACTAAATGATTTCTCCTCTATGACATTTCATGAATTTCTCCATAATCACTTGAGAATTATAGAATGAGGGCAAAATGAGTCTGAGAATTTGGGGGAGAAAAAATTCCCTCTCTTTGGCTTCAGTTCCCCCAGGAGTGAACTCAATTTACATGAGTCTGGAGTTAAAAGCCCCACCTTTTTTTTTTTAGGGGAAGTGGCACTCCCTGGGCATACAAATGACAAAAAATTCTCTAAACAATAATATTGGTCTTTTGATAGTCTGTTATATATATCCAATCCAAAGGTGAGTCAACTAGCAGGTTTTGTAAGCTGAAAAATGTCCCAATAAGTAGTGAATGAATTCTAGTAAGAAGCTAGAGGCTTCCTTTCCTCTAAAGGCCTTAGTCATACCAGAAGACCAAATAGGTGTTTGTGATGTGCAAAAACAATATAATATTAGGCTTTGTCCTAGCAAGTAGCTATACATTCCCTTCTGAGAGGGATGCAAACCATGAGGCGGCACTGAGGCTGAAAGACTTTAGAGGGCTGAGGAAAAGAGAGGGAAGAGCATTACATTGGTTATTTATGAGCTATAGTGAGTTCTTCAAGTGTTTTCTACATAACAGATGGACAATCCAAATGTGGCACTAGTAGCACTGAAAGGTAAAAAGAGCTCAAGAAAAGCCTCTAGCATATTGATTTGTTCTAGCTTGATATACCCTTCTTAAAACACAACACCCTGAGCTCTGCCCTATATATATCCCTGTATGTGCCCTTTACATGGTCTGAGCAGGGTAGAATACTAAAGTACTGTCGCCTCCCCAACTCTGGATACTATCCTTTTTCTCAATACTACCTAAGCTGGAGTTAATTTGGGAGGGCTTCCATGACTGATATTGAGCCTGCCGTCCCTTAAAAAACCTTGTGGCTTTTTCCATGGGTTGCTATCTAGTCACATCTCTTCTATCTTAGAGCTGATATTTTTGTGCACAAATGTAAAACTTTTCCATTTATCCTTTTACAATTTTAACTTATTGACTCCAGGAGTTCAGCATCCTAGCATGTTCAGCTTTTGGTTGGACCCCAAATCTGCCATCTCACACATTAGTTGTTGCACCTGACGGGTCATTTAACAATTCAGTGGATTTGTGGTCTCATAAATAGGCAGATCTCAACTGATGTGTGTAGCCTTGAGGGATCTCTGTGATTCAAGAGCAAGATGGAATCTCCACTCAACCAAGGAAGGAATGATCTCTATTCAAGAGATTCACTCTTAGCGGTCTCTGGGAGTGCAGGCTCTGGGAATCACAGAACATATCGGGAGGTACCAGCATTCCCCACATGCCTGTGACTCTAGGGAAGCCTTCCATTCTCTCTCATTAGGTACTCCACCAACCAATTCGTTAACAACATTTATTAGACACCTACTTCTGTGTAAGGCACTGTACCAGGTGCTGGAGGAGTCATGAGTCAGGATTTGATTCATGCCTCTTTCAAGCATTGCCAAACCCACCTGGGGGGTGGAAGTACATAAATAAGACATGATGCCTGTCCACATAAACCTTAGAACTTAGTGGTGTTGACAAGACACAAACACAGGAAACACATTACAAAAGCAATGCATAATAAATATATTAGAAAGTTGCAAAACAAAATGGTAAGGAGTGGGAAACACATTATCTACTAGTATTAGCTGAGAGAGTTCATGAATGCAATGGCATGTGTTTGAGGCTTTAAGGAGCAGCTGAATTTCTATTCCTTAGAGAAGAGGAGTTCCAGAAACAGGGAATAGAGTGAACACAAGCAAAGAGGTGAGGAGGCACATATACAGGTTGTGGGATACCTTAGACTTGTTTGCCTGGGCATAAGAGGGTATGCTGGGGAACTATATCAGATTATGCATGAAAAGGAGATCTCCAGATTACAGAGGATATTGAATGACAAAACTTTACTTGGGAGGCAATGAGAAGACTAAACATTTTTGAACAAAGGCATGACATCAGAAAAAAGTATTCCAGGCTTGTAGGAAGAATGGGTTGAAAGGAAGGAGGGGAAATAGTGGCGTGGGAAATGCAGTTCTTTGCCTATTGGTGAATTTTGGTAATTATTTTTAGATGCTATATCCTGATTGGGAAACAGGGCAATTAATGCTTTAGAATCACCATTCAGCATTTGGTTTCTGTTGCTGTTCGCTTCGAAAGACCCTAAGCACTGCAGGCATCCTCTTCAGAAGATTCTGAAGGCTGGACCAGGCATATATTAAGACAGCCTTTTATTCTCAATTCCATTACTGACTCAGAACATAATAACCTTGGGCAAGTTGCTTCATCTATGTATAATTTGGGTTTATTTGCCTTATAAAATGTAAGATCTGTAATTAGTCTTCCCTCCTGCCTCATTCCTACACATCTGGGGTAACTTATGGAAATAATCCTGGTACAGAATATGCCAGATGACCCAGATGTTAGGCCTTGTGGGGTGTACATGCTGCAAATAGCATTTCTTCATTGTGTGTGCTTTGAAATGTATTGCAGACTTCTTGATAATGTGAGCAGCTCAGAAGACATTGAAAGTGAGGCACCTTCTTAAACACAAGACACTTATGTGAGTCCATTTCTCATTAAAAGCAAACAAAACAAATGATTCTGTACATGGTATGCTGCCCTTGAGATCTTTTGTATGAAAGAATGTAGTTCTCCGGGGACTTTCATTCAGGCCCAAACTGTGGCTTCACATGAAGCCACATTCCATTTTTCATTAGAGTGTGACAGAATTTGAACTTGGAAAAACAAAATCTTTTGAAGTCTCTCCAGCTATTAAAAATAGACTACCAGCTTTTCATGAGCCTTTAATGTTTCCAAATAAGAGGAATTATATTTCATCTTAAACTTCCTACTTGTCAGGAGGGTGTTGGTGGGGGTGGGGAGGAGGGAGGCAATTTCCCAGACCTTCTTCCTACTTTCTCTAACTTTCAACAATCTAAAAAAAAAAAAAAAGTATCCCAAATCTCCTGACTGTGATGTTGCTAGTTTTAATAGTCGATACTTCAAGGATTCATGATTTTCTCTAGCCATTTCCACCACCATTTCTGAATATATCCTTCCCCATGCCACAAGAGATGATATGCTGGAGTTCCTTAGAGCCAAAGTATTCATCATTTCACGTCCGACCATCTGGTACTGAGCCTGGCCACACTTGACAAGGCTGGTACTCCCCTGCCTGAATCTGAAATTTTTCCAGCTTGGTAAACCTGTCAGTGTGGGCTCCAGTGGGCATTTGGAAAGCCAGGGGCACTTGTACCTCCAAACCGCAGGGGAACATTCAAGAATGGCTTTCCTGGATGAAGGTTTAAGGACTCTTTTCTGAAAAGACTGAATCAAATTAGCATTTGTTCTCCTGCTTTTTATAGTAGTACCAGTCAATTAGATTGAGACCTTAATAGCCTCAAGCCTTATTCAAAAAGTTCCATTTCATGAGTGAGTAGATGCAGTTGCT
Organism: Gracilinanus agilis; assembly: GCF_016433145.1. Taxonomy (NCBI): domain Eukaryota; kingdom Metazoa; phylum Chordata; class Mammalia; order Didelphimorphia; family Didelphidae; genus Gracilinanus; species Gracilinanus agilis. Next base: position 125,075,607 of record NC_058130.1, on the reverse strand, counting down.
TCCAAACCACAAAGCAGACTTCATTTGGTGGGCAGCTTCAGACTTCAAAGAGCGAGCAGAAATAAATAGATGTGTTCTAGCTGGGGAACGAGTTAAGTTGAATGAATGAACGAAAGTATTTGCTAAGAACTTATTATATAGCAAATATATGTTATTCACTGGCGATATGGATGTAAAAATGAAGACAGTCCCTGCCCTTAAAAACTTGGGTTTTAATGAGAAAGATGACAAATACAGGGAAGTGGTAAACAAGGAGAGGTATTTTGATTTGGAAAGTTACAGGAATGGAGAGCTGATCAGAGCCCAAAGGGAGTAAATTAACATACCTTTCCCAATAACAAATCATATTCTAAATTCTAATCATGCTCTAGACAGAAGCTGTGTGACTAGGGAAGCCACTTTTGTCCTCTCTCAGCCTCCATTTCCTCAGCTGTAAAATGGGCATCATAATATGGCTTGCCTCCCTGGGGCTGTTGTGAAGATGAAATGAGATATCGCATGTAAAGCACTTTGCAAGCTTTAAAGCATTAAATAACTACTAGCTATTTTTGTTGTTTCCATTATTATCAGTTGATTTGGCTATGATTCCAGGATTGGAAAGGGGAGAAGATCATGGCTGGCAGGAAAATATATGGGGAGTAGGGGGCAGCTGGGTAGCTCAGTGGATTGAAAGCCAAGCCTAGAGTCGGGAGGTCCTGAGTTCAAATCTGACCTCAGACACTTCCCAGCTGTGAGACCCTGGGCAAGTCACTAGGCTAACCCCCATTGCCTAGCCTTTACCACTCTTCTGCCTTAGAACCAATACAAAGTATTGACTCCAAGACGGAAGGTAAGGGTTTAAAAAAAAAAAAAAAGATATATGTGGAGTAAAGTGAGACATAGTTAGATGCTAACTGGATATAGTAGCTCACATGAAGAATTCACTAATAATGGCATTCGACAAACATTGATTACTGATAATTAATTATTATTATCCTATTCTCATCTTTGTTTGATGGAGTCCAGATAGAAATGGTCCTGGGAAAACAGTATGGAAAATATTAAGTATAGATCAATATCTCACACCCTATGTCAAGATAAGGTCAAAATGGTTATATGATTTAGACACAAAGGGTGATATTATAAGTAAATTAGGGGCACATAAAATAGTTTACCTGTCACATTTATGGAAAAGAGAAGAATTTATGACCAAAAAAGAGACAGAGAAAATTATGAGATGTAAAAGGAATAATTTTGATTATATTAAATTAAAAAGGTTTGTACAAACAAAACCAATGCAACCAAGATTACAAGGGAAACAACAAATGGGGGGAGGGAATTTGTAACAAATTCCTCCTGTAAAGGTCTCATTTCTCAAATATATAAAGAACTAAATGAAATTTATAAGAATCAAGTCATTCCCCAATTGACAAATGGTCAAAGGATATGAATAAGCAGTTTTCAGATGAAGAAATAAAAGCTATCAATAATCATATGAAAAATTGTTCTAAATTCCTCTTGATTAGAGAAATGCAAATTAAAACAATTCTGAAGTACATTGGCCAATATGACAGTAAAGGAAAATGATAAACATTGGAGGGGATGGGGCAAAATTGACAATGTGGCATTGTGGCAAAAAATGTGGCAAAAAAAAACCCCAAACACTAAAGCATTGCTAGTGGAGTTGTGAACTGATCTAGCCATTCTGGAGGGCAATTTGGAATTATGTCCAAAGGGCTTTAAAAGGATGCATGTCCTTTGATTCAGTAATGCCACTACTAGATCTATATCCGAAAGAGATCCAAAAAAAGGGAAAGGACTTTCTATACAAAAATATTTATAGCTGTTCTTTTTATGGTGGCAAAGAATTGGAAACTGAAGAAATGTCCATCAATTGGGGAATGGCTGAACAAATTGTGGTATAAGATGGTGATGGAATACTAATGTGCTATAAGAAATGATGAACAGGATGATTTCAGAAAGAGCTGGAAAGGCCTTCATAGACTGAAGCAGAGTGAAATAAGCAGAACCCAGAGAATACTGAACACAGTAACAGAAATATTGCAGAATGATCAACTGTGAAAGACTTTTCTAATACTGGCAGTACAATGATTCAGAACAATTCTGACAAATCAGGACTTATGACAAAGGATGGAACAAAAAAGTTCCAGAGAACTGTTGGAGTCAGAATGCAGATGACACCATACGATTTTTCACTTGTTTATTGAGTTTATTTGGGGGCAGGTTTGGTTTTATAAGATTACTCACATGTAAAAATGAAAAATATGGAAATATGTTTTGCATGATAACGCATGTATAACCCAGATCAAATTGCTTGCCAGCACTGGGAGGGAGATGAAGAGAGAAGGAGGGAGAGAGATAAATTCAATCATATAACTTAGGAAAACTTGTGTGTAAATTTATCATAATTACATATAATTTGTAAAAAATACAAAATAAACAAACATTCAAAAAAGAAATGGTCCTGGGACAAGTTATAAGCTTACTACCAGTTAAGTCATTCGAGTACTTAAGTACAAGATAAAATGTGGTTGAAATGAAAGAAAGATCTATTTAGGTCAGAGGTTCTTAAACTTTAAACTGTGAACTTAAAACTTAAACTATGAACTTTAAAAAGAAAAAGAAAGTTATTTTTCAATATAATTGGTTCACTCCATGATGCTATGCATCTCATTAAATCATTCTTAGAAGGAATTTCACCAGAATGCCAAAGGGATCCATGAGCCTCTGATCTAGATAAAGTGCTAGAAAAAATAAAATCTGAGGAGGGATGTCCTGGGCAAATCACTTGACTGCTCTCAGCTTCAGTTATCTCATTCATAAAATGGGGATAATAATAACACCTGCCTCATAGATTTGTTGTAAGGCTCAAATATGATAATGTATATAAAACATTTTGTAAAGCTGAAAACACTACAAATTGTTGGCAATTATTGTTGTTGCTATTATTATTATTACCTTAAGATTTGCAAAGTGCTTGCCTACAATAACCCTTTGAATTAGCTATTAAAAGTGTTATTAGCTCTACTTTACAGGAAAGGGAACTAAAACTGAGAGATTAAGTGATCTACTCATATCCAAATCTAGTAACTGATAGGTCTGAGATTTGAATTGCCTTCTCTGGTACATCAGCCTAGAGAGTCTGAGAAATTATGTCTCCAGAGCTTAACATGACCTCTCTCTCTGACTCCCACTTAACTTAAACCAATTATCTCCCAAACACATAAGGCTTTTTAAGCAGGAGCTCACTCAACGCACTTCTTAGGTCAGCTGAATTTCTGGGGTCTAGACACAGACATTATTAGATCTCCATAGCAAAAGCAGTAATTCTCAGGATGCACTGCAGGGGCAGGAAGAATTTGTACAGATGCTTCATCTTCTCCTCACACCCAACTCTCCTCCTCCCAACTTTCTTATTCCTGTTGAGGCTCAAAACCTCCAGGTCTAGAACTCTATTCTATCGCACATCTTCCAAATCTAATGAACTATCAACAACCTATGAAATCCTTGACAACAGATCCAAATCCATTCCCCATCACTATAATCCTATGAATCAAAATTACATGTGGTTTTTAAAAAATTAAGTTTATTTAATTAATTTATAATATTTTCCCATGGTCACATGATTCATGTTGTTTCCCTCCTCTCCTCCCACTCACCTCCCATAGCTAATAAGCAATTCCACTGGGTTTTACATGTGTCATTGATCAAGACCTATTTCCATATTATTGATATTTGCACTAGGATGATTGTTTAGAGTCTACATCCCCAATCATATCCCCATTGAACCAAGTGACCAAGCAGTTGATTTTTTTCTATTGTTTCTACTCCCACAGTTCTTTCTCTGGATGTGGATAGCGTTCTTCCTCATAAGTCCTTCAGAATTGTCCTGGATCATTGCATTGCTGCTAATAGAGGAGTCTATTACATTCGATTTGCACATGATTCTTCTGGCTGTTTTAGAAAGACCCATGGCAGAAGAAGTAGGCTATTAAATTTTAACAATGGTGGGTGGCATAAGGCAAGTGGAATACATCATTAAAGACTTTTATGATCTAAAAAATGAGCAGACTGGTCAGACATTGAGAATAAAAGTAAATAGACGGACTATGTTGGCATCTCTAAGATAGTAATAAAGGCAGGCCTCTAGGACATTCAAATATATATATATGTTTACATATATATGTGTGTGTATATATGTATGTATGTAGGTGATTTTACAGGAAGACTTGGCTAAGAAGATTATGGAAAGAAGAAATGGAGGGGATATAATATGCACTCATGGAGGATGTAGCCACACCACCAATGAATCAGACTTCCACAAGCTAAGTGCTACTATGTGCCAGGTGCTGTGCTAAACCCTAGGGATATAAAGAAAGGTAAAATCACTGTAGAGTGGTGTGGCGTGGGGTCGGGAGAGACACTAATGAGTTCTCAGTTCAATCAAAGAATCTGTGTCAGTACAGTTCTACAGTATGTAATATGTAATTGAAACATGTGTTAAAGTAGATATCAGATATGTTATTCTAAAGATTGCAAACAGAATCAAAGCTGTATACTAGTTTCTCTTTAAAAAGATGGAAATTAAGCCTTTAAGTATAGATGAAGTTTGAACTCAGGCACCAAATCTAATTCGTTTGCTCCATTAGCAGGTATGAATCCCCCAGTACCACACAAACGCTGAGAAAGTAGTTTGGTTGTTTCTTACCTTGGGCACTTCCAATTGCAACCCTGCCTTCCTTTTCTCCAACTTCACCCTTGAAATCACAAGATCTCACTCTAGACAGAGGAAGCAACCTATGTATCCAATGTAGAAACAATGAGTTCTCTGTTAAAAGGTCAGTCGTGCTCTTTCCCAAAACATAGAAACTATTCATTCTCTGTCTAGAGATAGTTGGCATTTTATCTGTTAGACTTCAGAGGAGCAGTTAGTTACCAGGGGCTACAGGGTACCAGAAAGATTTCTGAATGTTTCTTTGTGTTTTTACTGAACCATGGTCAAAAGCCAAGTATATAAATGGCCATTCCTTTCCACTCTGAAGACAGAAGTTGTTAAGATATTATTCCTTCGAAAGAAGACTTACAATAGATTCTTATGAGAACTCAGATTTGATAGGCACAAATTGGACTGGCCTGGCAAAGAATTCTACACTGATGGAGGGTGGAAGAGGAAAGAAGCCAAAGAAATGGCTTTTCATTTTTATTTTATTTTTGCTTATTTACATAATCTATAGCCTTTTGTATTTTATTATTTGAATGGGTGTAGGATACTAGAAGATTAGGACAAATGGTCATCTGTTGATGCTATGGAAGAAGAGGTGGATGTTAAGGCTGGCAATAAATTAATAAGCATTTCTGAGTGCTCTTTATGTCCCAGACACTCTATTAGGCTCAGGAGATACAGACAAAAATGAATGCGTCCTTGCCTTCAAGGGGCTTATAACTATATGAAAGTATGCTCTAAGTCACTAAGAGAAATACAAATCAAAACAATCCCAAAGTTCCACTTTTCATACTACAAACTGGCAATGGTGGCAAAAAATGGGAACAGTAAATATTGAAGGGATTGTAGGAAGGTAGGCACACTAATACTGTATTGGTGGAGCTGTGAAGCAATATAACCATTTGGAAAGCAATTTGAAATTGTGCAAATAAAACAGGTAAAATGTCCATACCCTTTGACTCAGGGATTCCATAATTATTTCTCTGGGTTTATACCTCAAGAAGGTAATTGAATAAGAAAAAAAGAAAAGAAATGAAGGAAGTCTCTCTTTATAGTAACATATTTAAAGCAGTACTTTCTGTGGTAGTAAAGAATAAAAACTTGTCAAGTAAACGAATTCCTAAACAGATTGTCACATATGAACATAATGGAATATGTCTATGTTGTAAGAAAGAGATGAATTTGATAACTAAAGATTTATGCAATCTGGTGAAGAGTGACATAAACAGAGCCAAAAACAAAAATCAAAACCCAAAAGAAAACCATAGACTTCATGACTACAATAATATAAACCAGTAATTCCCAAAGTGGGCACCACCGCCCCCTGGTGGGTGCTGCAGCAATCCAGGGAGGCTGTGATGGCCACAGGTGCATTTATCTTTCCTATTAATTGCTATTAAAATTTTTAAAAATTAATTTCCAGGGGGATAAGTAATATTTTTTTCTGGAAAGGGGGCAGTAGGCCAAAAAAGTTTGGGAACCACTGATATAAAGCAATATCAAAATAACAAAAGGGAATGCTGCAAAATGAAAGGAACTCATATGATTCTACAAAAGGGATTTGAGAAGACATCTCTACTCAACTTCTTTGCAGAATTGGGAGGTCTAAAAGCTTGGAACATTGAATATATTTTCAGACTTTTTCAGTGTATTGCTTGCTTTTTTTTGGTTGACATTTTGGCTTTCTTTTCTTTCTTTTTTCCTTTAAAATATTCTTTATTATATGAAATGTTTTTCTGGGATGGGAAGGCAGAGGGGAAAGGATAATAGGAGAAATCCTGATGATGTAAAAAACCCCAAGAATATAATAAAATGTTATTTAAAAATCTAAACAGAGGAAGTTGTCTTTGATTCTAAAAGTGATAATAAAATAATTGGATACAGACTTTAGGAAAACCACTCTGGCAGCTTAGTTGTGAAAGGACTGTAGAAGGGAGAAATATTACACAGGGAGACCAATTGGGTGGTTTTTGCAATAGATAAGAGATGATGAGAGAGTCTGGTAGTAGCTATATAAATAAAGATATGAAAAAGGATACTGGATGAGTAATCTTTAATTTAATATGGGAGGAAGTAAAATAATGAGCAAAATGCCCCAATGGAGTTGTGAAATTCGGTGACTGGATAAATGATAATGCCCTTGATTGAAAGAGTATTTATGAGATATGAAGAATGAGATTGGTTTGGAGGAAAGGAGAAAGAGATCAATTTTAGATATGTTGAATTTGAGATGCCTACAGGACATTCTGTTTGAAAGATCCAATATTCAGTCTACTATGCAGAACTGGAGCTTAGGAGAGGGACTAGGGTTGAATATATAGATTTGGGAGCTATATTTCTAGTGATGATAATTAAACTCATGGGAGCTAAGGTGGGAGAAATAACCTAAACTCCTTGCTCCCATGCAAGTTAATCTAGTTTTCCTTCAAAAGAAATTGATATCATCATCATGGTTCATTGGCTCAGAGGGCTAGAGACTCAGTTGATTACTTCCTGGTCACCTAAGCACAAAATAGATTTGAGGAATTCAGATGAATTCTAATTTTTGATTGACAAGACCACTATGAGCATCTCAGGCAAGGGAGCTTTGTTTACTGAGTCAACCTCGATGCACATCCTTGTTGAATATCCTTCTGCTATGGCTTTTGTTGACTGCCGAATGACCTACCAGTGCTTCATTTTGTTCTAAAGTGGAAGCTAAAGTACCAGGGCCTATATTAGGTCTAGCCCATAACTATCTGATAATGTTAACAAGTGAGAGAATATATAGAGAGAATAAAACAAAGCCCAATACAGAGCCCATAGTTAAGATGCATGATATACAGATGCTGAACCAGCAAATAAATAAATAAATAAACAAATAAATAAACAAACAAATGAATGAATGAATGAATGAATGAATGAATAAATAAAGGCTGAAAAAAATTTACCAGGCATCTAGATGGCAGAGTCAATAGAACCTTGGACTTGGAATTAGGAAGATGTCAAGTAGAATTCTGCCTCAGATACTAACTGTGAGACCCTGAGTAAGCTACTAAACCTGTCTTAGTTTCCTCATCTGTAAAATGGGGATCAATACTTGTAAACCTTAAAGCACTATACAATTTTTTATGTTATAGAAATGTAGGTTATTTGTTGTTATTATTAAATGACAAATCATGTCATTCCCTCTAAGCCTGAGTTTATTAATCTGCAAAATGTGGCTAATAACACATGCATGCGGACCAAATGAGATTATGTGTAGAAGGTGCTTTGTTAAGGTTTATATAAAATATGAACTATCATTTAATTATTTGACTAGAAAATTTGTCGTCAAAACCAATAAGAAGAATAGGTAGCACTATAAGGTTTTTAAATAATTATCCCCACCACTCTGTTGATTAAAGGTAGGAAAAATCAGCAGATATTTATTAAACACATATTATGTGTGAAATGCTAGTAAAAAATACTGACACGTCTAATGGAGACATTTAGGGAGGGAGCTTCATCAAATGATAGCATAGAAGGCAAGGAGCTGCCCAGAAAGGTGTCCAAATCCTACCCTGGACTCTCAGCTATGTGACTCTGGCCAAGTCACTTCCCTTCTTTCAAACTTAGTTGTCTTTCCTGTAATACTTGGATAATAATAATACAAGATCATTGTGAAGATCAGATGAAATAAATTATGTACAAGTATTATACCATGTAGGCATATGTGAAATACTTTGTAAGCCTTAAAGTGCTATATAAATGATAGCTACAATAATAGTAGTCAATATTTGTATAGTAGTTTAAGGTTGTAGAGCACTCGGATCCTGACAAAAGCCTACAAGGTGGGGGCAGCTGGGTAGCTCAGTGGAGTGAGAGTCAGGCCTAGAGACAGGAGGTCCTAGGTTCAAACCCGGCCTCAGCCACTTCCCAGCTGTGTGACCCTGGGCAAGTCACTTGACCCCCATTGCCCACCCTTACCAATCTTCCACCTATGAGACAATACACCGAAGTACAAGGGTTTAAAAAAAAAACAAAAAAACCTATAAGGCAAGTGGTATTGTTGACTCCATTTTAGAGATAAAAAAAAACTGAATTTGAGAGAGGTTAAGTGACTTATCTAGGACTGCCCTACTAATAAGCAGTTGAGGCAGGACTTGAACTCAGATCTTCTTCTCTTTGAGTTGAGTCCAACACTCCTTCTACTTAGTTACCTAGTGATTCTTCCTCACTTCAGAGCATGAGATTCCTTGGGAGGTGGTTGTTATTTTTTCCCTTGTTTGTTATACTAGACTATGGCAATTTGTTATCATTTGTTTATGGGAGTTAAAAATGAATTCTATGGAATTGTTTCCTCCTGGTATTTTATAAAATGTTTCAGTTAAATCCTTTGCCTTTTGATTTGTGCCTGGATTGTGAGCAAAGTCAACACTGGATCATGTCTTGAGCTTTCCCCCTGATATTAAACCTAAGTAATATGGCAAACCAGAGTGGGAAATGAATTATACCACCAACTAACTCTGCATCTAATTCCAATGGACCTGTGATATTGTTATAGGGGTGCAAATGGCGAACCCCTGGGTTCAGGAAGGAAACCATTCTCAAGAATGAGAGGACTCCAAACTTAGCTTAAAAGTAAAAAGAAAGATTTATTAGTAAGATAGGATCAATGGCCAGCAAGACAGCATGAGTGGAATGGCCATAGGAGGCTGCTCCCTGAATCCCTCAATCCTGGGGATTATATACTTTTGCAACCGTGGGGATGTGATGCTGTGTCATGATGAGGATGTGATTCTAGAGTGGTAAACACTCAGGTATTCGGTGGGGGGTTTGGTCATCTGATCGGGGTCTGCCTGGAGACATAGGGGGTGACCCTCATAGTTTAGGGGACAGATGGATGTCTGAGATACAACTCGATGATATTGAAGAGGTCTTTGTCTATCTCAACTTAAAGGAATTCCAAGGATAATGGTCTTTGCCTCTGGAGTCACAAGGGCAGGAAGGCGGGAGGGAATTCCCCTGTTCACAGCCGGCCTGAGTTAAGGGGTACAGGGTCCCTGCCATCTCTGCACAATGCCCATGTCAAGATCAATGTAAACATTCCCTTCAAATACCTGCCCATATGACTCATCCCAGGTTCTCCAAGAGGATAGGTCAGCTTGAGATTTTGAAGGCCTTCCTTTCATTCTCCTGACAGGATCAATACCATTAAGGAAGACATGGATTGTTCATGAGTGTTCTTGATAAAAAGACTGACCCATCTTTTTAGGGTCATATATTTCTCTGGTGACTTCCTTTTTGATTAAAAAAAAATCTTTGACAAAATGAGGGTTGATCCATTCTTTTTACCAAGATTTCTGATGCCTCCTTATCCTGGTTCCCATCTGTCATTTCTTCATAGAGATTTTCCAAAAGTATCTGAGTATACCTTATTAGCAGCATAGTGTGTTGAGAAGAATACCAGATTTGGAGTTGGAAGAACTCCAAATCTTCCCTGGGCTACTTAATACCTGTACAACCTTATACAAGTTATTTCCTGTCTTCTGAATACCAGTTCCCTCATTTATAAAGTGAGAGGGTTAGACTAGTTCTCTCAAGTCCAGCTGGCTCTAAATCCCATGAACTTCTTCTCTTCCTCAATCCTTTCTTGTTATCTTTGTATCTGTAATTCCAGAAGCTCTCTTTTTCATACAACACATTTCCTCCTCAGCGCCCCTTACTAAATGATTGCTTCTTTGCCCATTTTCTATCACTTACCCAATATACAGTTATGTTTACAAAGCAACCAAATTCACATTAAATAGTTCTTGCCTGCAGTTGGAATTATTAGGTGGCTTGATCGTGCCATTCCCCTGCTTGAAAAGCTTCAGTGGCTTTCCATTGCCCTTGGAAGAGTTTTAAAAAATTTCAGTTTGACCTTTAAAATTGTCCCCAATCAGGCTCTCACCTACCTTTCTAAATTTGTATCATATTATTCCCCTTCACAAACTCTGCATTCTAGCCAGACTGTACTAACTGTTCCCAAAACTTGGCATTCAATCTGTCTATGCTTCATAGGCTGAGACTGTTCTCCCTGCCTGGAATGTACTTCCTCATCACCTTTCACCTATTTTAATCTTTAGCTTCCCCTTTGAGGTTCAGATCAAGTGTCAGTTCCTATGAAGCCTTTCCTGATCTCTCCCACCCTCAATCAATAGTCTCCCTCTCTTTCTACCTCCTCCCTTTTATCTCCCTCTTCCCTCTCTCTTTTTGTTTTTTTTTCTCTTTCATCCGTCTAAATTGTCTTGTATTCTTGTGTTTATTCTCTAAAGTATTCTGTATACTTTATCTGCCCTATAAAATTAAGCTCCTCAAGGGCTAAGATTGTCTCATTTTTGTCTTTGAATCTCCAGTGTCCAGCACAATGTTTTTCATATAAATTTTTGGTAAGTTGAATTGGAAAGTAAGAAGGAGAATCTAGGTAGAAAGAATGGATCAGAAAGAAACAAAGGTTCAGAGGTAATACTAAACACATTCCTATCAACTGACCATTTATTAAGGGCCTACTATGTGCCAGGGACTGTGCTAAGTCCTGGGGAATAAAAAAAGCAAAAGATAGTCCTGTGTTTAAGGGCTTATATTCTAATGGAGGAAACAACTAACACAAGTATAAACAAGTTATATACAAGATAAGTTGTAAGTAATCTACAGGTGAAAGTCACCAAAAATAAGATATGTAAAATACTTTTGAAACTTTAAATCACGGTCTTAATATCATTTATCATTATTTTTATTATTTTAATTTTATCTTTATTTTATTCCGATAACAAATTTACACATAAGTTTTCCAAAGTTACATGATTCATGTTCTCTTCCCCTCTTCTTCCCTCCCCACTCCCAGAGCTGACAAGCAATTCTATTGGTTATTCATGTATTATCACTCATGTGATAATTCATGTATTATCACTCAAAACCCATTTCCATATTGTTCATTTTTGTAAGAGAATAATCTTACAAAACCAAAACCCCAAAACATAAACCCAAATAAACAAGTGATAAATCATATATTTTCATCTGCATTTCTACTCCAACAGTTCTTTCTCTAGAGGTGGAGAGCATTCTTTCTCATAAGCCCCTAAGAATTATCCTTGATCTATTATTATTTTTATTGATCCTATAGCTATGACTATTGATTAGATGGAAGGGATGAAAGATGGGAGAAAAAAAATGAAAGAGAACTCCAGGGTTTTTAATTTAAAATAATAGGAGAATAATAGTCTGTATTGTAAAGAGAGTATTATGTAAACTAGAAAATATCAAGTACATATGAGCTATCATGTTATTGCTAAAGATGAATCAGTCCTCAGAACACATGCAAAGTCTGAATCGAGCCAATGTGAGAAGATGCAAGAAAAGTTAAAATGGCGTCTCTGTTGACTCATGTGGTGAGCAACCCCATCTGGTGGTCAATATGGCCAATATGCTCCATTTACTTTTGTTCTTCCTTTGAATGGAAAGATCTTTTTACAAATTGACTACAAGCCCAAGATGGCTCCAGACATCATTGGCCAGAATGTTTACTTACAAGCTGACAACAAAACCCAGAAAGGCTACAGCTATCACTGGTTATAATTCCCATTTTCATAATTTTAGTACTTAGTGACTTCATCCATGTGGGTGTTTTTTCCAAGAGTGCAAGTTGTGACCATTACACTCTCCTCCAATTCGACTTTTGTGCGTGTCTTCCCAGAATTTCTCTACCCAATTTTCCTTTATATATTTTGACTTTGCATTGGATTACAACAGAACACAAGAACTTTCTAAAATAATGCCCATCGATTATATTTGGCTGTTTCCTGATAACCTATATGAAGCACTTTAATTAGTAATAGTTTCAATTTTCATATCCCCATATGGCTCTTTCCCACAACAGCCCTATGAATTAGTTAAGGCAACTATTATTTTCCCCATTTTACAGATGAAGTTAAATAGTTTGCCCAAGTGCACACAGCAGAGGCACAATTCAATCCAAATCTTTTGAGTAACAGCATGGTAGAATGGAAATAGTGGAGGCAGAGGAGCTTATCACACCCTGCCTTTTAAATTTTCTACTTATATGACCTTGGGCAAGTAGTTTAACTCTCCTGGACCTCAGTTTCCATATCTGTATGATAAGGAGGTTGGGCCAAGTGGTTTCTGACATCCCTTTCAGGTCTATGACACTGACTCCAAGCCTAATGCTCAATCTCCCATGACTGGGAACTGGTAGCTATCAATAAACTATCTCCAAAACCTATATAGAAGAGAGGTACTTCTGGGAAAAATTCTGATGACAATCATTGAAAACTAAAGTAACCTAATGGGAATAAAGACAGGGAAGCAGTTTGTCTTGTCAGTATTTTCCTTCCCTAAGAAAGAAAAAAAATATTAGTTCCAACTACTAAGGCCAATGCTTCCTGATCTTGTCCCTAGATTCAGTTTTCCTTCTTCACTTTTCCCAGATTGTCAATGTTTGAAGTATGGAATTTGTGCCTTTCAGGCACTTCATTTAGTACTATCAGCTCAATTACTGTAATAAGGGGATAAGAGGAGATGGTAATGAAGGGAAGACCAGAGCCCAGCAGGAAATCCTGACTCAACTTCCTGCCAACAATGGAGGTTTAGCTTTCACTTCCACAGTAGCCCCTACTTCTCAAAATTCTGTCCTCCCTTTAGTCTCCTTAGCCTTGAAGGTGTTAGAATAATCACAGGAATTCATAGATTAAGGTTAAGGGATTTATTTGAACTGAAAAGGGAAAACTAAGGTAAGAGGGTTTAGGTCTGCTAAACTGTTGCTAGGGGCAACTGGCAGGTGCTGGCTAAGGACCTAAAGGGTCTTGACAGGCTGAGGGCAACCAGCCCACAGCCAGAGATATCTAGACTCTGGCTTGGTGTTATTTGATCAGCTAGGTACACCGATGATGTTGTTGAGTTGCTTTAGATGGCCCTAACCACTAGGCTACACTATCTAAGATCCTACCCACGATCCACCTCCCTTCCACCCTTCCTGACCAGAGGTCCCCGAGGGAAAGGTCAGGGATAGCAAGTTGTCTGGGTGAGGTCAAGGGAAAAAAAAAACCCCAAGGTTGGGTTTGCAGGGCCTTATATAGTCAAAGCCCAACTGCAGGTTAGCACCTGGCATCTGGCACCTGCCACCCCAGAATTCCATTCTGATAACTGACAGGATTGCCTAGGGTAATACTGCAATGCAAGAAACCCTGCATTACATTACACAGAGGCATGGTTTTGAAAGGATGAGATTGGGTAATGAGAATCATTTCTGGACCAGGAAAAATACATTATACTTCTGTTTCCACAACTGGAGATGGGGCATAGGGGAGAATAAAATAAGGGACATTTTAGGAGCAGAAAGGACATTTTTCTCAAGAGTGATGGACCGTTAGAATGTTTATTATCTTAATGTTTAGGAAGTTTGCATTATCAGACTGAGAACTAGTCCAAGGGAAGCCTCTAGGATTGGTGCTGCAATATCTAGGGGTTTTAGGAGTTTCCTAGATATGGATCATGGCCATGTCTCTATATTCCTTCCACTGCATGATGATTTAAAAGAGAGGCCATGAGTGTCTGTTCACCTTTCTCCATGTCACAATGGGTATGTCATTCCCTCTCTCCTACGCTGATGGGAAGGGATCACTTTTGCAGTTAGTGCTTAGTCTATGATGAGCCCTTTCAGAGGCAGATCAGGGTATATTTCTGAGACTGCCTCATCACCCTAAGGATACATTTTGAGAATCCTAACCCTAACACCTGGGCCACAAGGACTCCCAAAAGATTGTATTTTTCATAGCATCCATGTTTGTAACAATTTCTATTTCCATCCTGAATATTGATTCATTATTTAATGTAAAATCAAAACAAAATATCTCATTGGTGTTTAATCAAAAGCAGTTCTAGTTTTTTACATTAATTTTTCCTTTTCAGCTTCATATATCACTATCTTGTATTTAATATACTCAAAAAGCAAATATCTTCTAAATGATATCTTCTTATCTGTGTACACACATATATGTATATAGCCTCTTTCCTAGACTATAAACTCCATGAGATCAGGGATCATGTCCGTCTCTACTTTGTATCTCAGTGTGTGATACACTACTCTGCCTATAGTAGGTGCTTAATAAATGTTCTTTCCTTCCTTCTCCTTGTATCTGTGGGTCTATCTCTGTCTCCGACTCCATGTTTCTCTCTCTCTTCTCTCTGCAAAGACAAGTGAAAGCCATTGAGAAAGGTGATCCCTGAGATCTTTTTGTCCTGCTGAAATTCTCCTTACGCTAAAGAAATTTGAAGAAAATTGATTTGGATCAGGGCAGGAATAAGGTTAAAGTGTCTTCATGCATTTATTTATTTCTCATGTGGGCCAGTTGACTTTTCATAGAGAAAAAAGTCTCTTCCATTCAACTGACTTTTATTAAGTATTTATTTTAAGCTTGGTTCAAATGAAAATGTTTGGACCAGCTTCCACTGCACAAAGCAATTTGGACAGGTTGCAAATCCCATGTCCTGCTTCATGTTTTTTATTTTGCATCATGCTGGGCTGCACTGGGGGAGACCCAAAGTTAAGACAGTTCATATCCTCATACCTTTCTTTGTATCACCAGCACTTAACACAGTCCAGCAGACAGTAGGCACTTAATAAATGCTTAACATTTAACTTGGCTCATGAAGACTACTAATAAGAATAATTTGGCACAGGCACACACACACACGAATAACTTACTTTGATAAAGCTGTGATATGGCTGGTGTGGGTCATATCTCTGACTAGACATTTGGCCATCTCCTTGTGCTTGTCCTTATGTTTGTTAGGAGGTCCAGGATTGCTTGTAGGCTTTTCAGGTGAAAGAGGTACAAAGGTAGTGGCTAAGGCTCATCCATCCCCTCTCTGCTTTCTGCTAGGTTCATGACAGTCAGGCAATGCCATAAAGGTGTTTGCTTTTGAGCACTCCATCTCAAGGCTGGGACAGATAAGGAGACCTTAAAACATTCCCATGCAGAGAGAGTGGCTGAGAGAGTGAAGGAGATCGAGGGAAGGTTTAACCTAAAAGGGGTTTCTGCCTTGGGAGAGGCATAATTCAAGGAATGAAAAGAATGTTCAATCTGTTCCATGTGATTAATGCTTCTGCTTTTACTTATTTAATTAAACAGTGTGTTTAAATGATGACCTTGAATGAAGGCCAATAAAGGCAATCACATGAAGGAAAGGAAAGGAATAAGCAGCAGTAGGGCCAAGTAGGTAAAGGGGCAGTTAGATGCTGCAGTGTGGATAGAGCACTGGGCTTGGAGTTGGGAAGATTCTTCTTCCTGCACTTAAATCTAGCCTTAGACACTTACTAACTGTGTGACCCCGGGCAAGTCATGTCACCCTATTTACCTCAGTTTCCTCATCTGTAAAGTGAACTGGAAAAAGAAATGGCAAACCACTCTGGGATCTTTACCAAGAAAACTCCAAATTGGGTCATGCAGAATATGACACAACATTGAATAACAACAAGTAGGGTTGGAGTCACACACTGAATGTGTGAGCCACCTAGATAAGAATCTTATATAACTATGTCATAGCAGTGGTGATGGAGAGAGACAATTAGTTGACAGCTTTATGCACCCTAGTCACTACTTGGCTACACTTTTATGCATGTAGATACCAGTGGTGGCTGGGGTGTCTATTTACTCTAACTACATGATCAGATCATCTCTTTATTTCTAGTTACCCAAACCTCTGTTGGCATCCTTCACACTATTCCTCTTGCATAATTCTTTGCTTATAATGTATTGATATCTGATTATATCTATCATGTGCCTTTCCATTATCTTTTTTTTTTTAATTTTTTTTAAACCCTTGTACTTCGGTGTATTGTCTCATAGGTGGAAGATTGGTAAGGGTGGGCAATGGGGGTCAAGTGACTTGCCCAGGGTCACACAGCTGGGAAGTGGCTGAGGCCGGGTTTGAACCTAGGACCTCCTGTCTCTAGGCCTGACTCTCACTCCACTGAGCTACCCAGCTGCCCCTTTCCCATTATCTTTTGAGTAACCTTCAACTTTAATTTTTCAAAGACCATGGTACACAGATGATTATAATACATGTTACTACATACATTAGAGAGCTATAAATGAAAGTGCTACATGAGGTCTGAAGGACAAACTTGTTGCTGAGTAGGGAAACCAGGGAAAGATTTTTTTGGAGATATTATTTGGGTTGGACTTTTAAAAATGGGCTAGAAGTTGACAGATAAAGAGGAGAAAGGAGGACATTCCAGGTTTGAAAAGCAAAAACACAGAGTTGGGAAGACACAGGGCATGTTCAAGGAGAAAGAGAGTAACCTAATTTTGTATCTGGAGGGGAGAAATATGAATTGCACCAGGAAGGTGGAATTGTATCAAACTGTGAAGGTCCTTGAATGCCAGGAAAGGATTTTGAATTTTTCTTGGCAAGCCATAAAGAACCACTGAAGATCTTTGAGCAGAAAAGTGACTTGATCAAATCTTTATAATAAAGATAACTCCCACAGTTTTTGAAAAAATAAATTGGACAGTAGGGAGAGTGGAGGTGTAAGAACCTGTTAAGAGGTCATGACCAAAAGCTAAAGCCCCTAACTTGCCTTTGAAAATGCATACTAGATAAAGATAAGATCCAGAAGTAGGGTGTGTCTAGATCAGCAAAAATGTACCCTTGTCTTTCCGGTCTTATTACATATTACTCTACTTCTTGAACATTATTAAGAAAACATCTCAAAGTGGGTGGGCCAAGAGAACCTTCACATGCATCAAGACTTGGCACAGAGCACACTAGGGTTGTATGGAACTTTCCTTGCTAGCCTCTAAGGACATTGAGCTTCAACCGAATTTCAACTCAGTTCAAACTATTTTCCACTGGTCATGTGCCCTGCTTGACACTGCAGAGGATATAGGAGGAACGTTCGGCACTAAACATTAGTCCTTTGGGATGAAAGGACTAAAAAGCCTGGTTTTAGAGATAAGAAATGCACACATGAAACAGTTATAAAGCAATACCAGATAGCAAAGAATCAAAAAACAGAATAGGGGAAGGGAAAGAACACTGAACTAGAAGCCTGTGTTGTAGTCCAGGATTGGCAGCTAATCAGTTGTGTGTGGCCATGGACAATTGACTTCCCTTATGTGGGCCTCAGTTTCCTTCTCTGTAAAATGAAGGGACTAGATGAACTCTAAGGTCCCTCTCAGTTCTAAAACTCTGTGATTTAGAAGTGCCTGGGAAGGGAAGAGAAGAAACTTTTATATAGTGTTTATAATGGGCCAGGCACTGTGATGAGTGTTTTATAAATATTAACCTATTTAATCCTCTCAATAACCATTGGAGGAAAATGAGGCATATGGAGACTAAGTGACTTTCCCATAGTTACATAACTAGAAAGTATCTGAGGACAGATTTGAACTCAGTTCTTCCTGACTCCAGACCCAGCACTATATCTATTCCACCATCTAGCTCCTACAAATTCTTGGAGCATTAGTTTCTTCATCTATAAAATGAGAATGTTAGACTAGATGTTCTCTGAGGTGCCTTCTAATGCTAGCAATGTATGAATCTCAGCATATTTCTAGTAGAGATCTAGTTCCCCTGTACTTAAAACAAATAAACAAGCAAACAAACAAACAAAACCTTACCTTCTATCTTAGAATAATAATAAGTAATCAGTTCCAAGACAGAAGAATGGTACGGGCTAGGTAATCAGGGTTAAGTGACTTGTCCAGGATCACACAGGAAGTGTTTGAGGCCAGGTTTGAACCCCAGTCCTCTCGACTCCGCTGTGCTATTTAGTTACCCATCCCCTTTACTTCTAACATATATCACAGACTCATAGGATCATAACGTGTATGTGTGTATGCTTGGGGATCCAGCCTAGACAATTACCCCATCTCATTTAAAGTAAATGAGAAGACACTATATAGATATACCGATCTTATATAGATACCAGTCTTGTCAGGTAAGAACACATTGACCCAAAGAATCAATCAGAATGAACCAAAGCCTGTTCAGATTAGTTGAGGGGTTCAGTCATATCCTGTGGGGTTTGTTGTATAAAACCTTGAAGCTTGCTTGGAGTTGTGAGATTTCAAGTATCAGGTGGTGAAGAGAGAAAGCCACCCTCGAGAAAGAATAGCTTACAGGGGAAGGGAATATCTCGGTCTTGTTCTCCTCTAATTCCCTTTGACCACAGAAAGATCTAGTGAAATTTGGAGTTTAGTTTTTTTGTTGGGATGTATGGAGTGTTCAGGAAGGATTAGCACCTCTGGTGAGAAGGCTTGCCAAGTTCTTGTCACAAATACCGAGTACCTTTGGTGTTCATCTATTTCCCAATTCTCACCTGTGACTCGAAGAAATTATAGCATGCTCAGTGGCTACATCCTGATAAAAGTCTCAGCAGATGGGCTAAACCAGGCTGAGGATACTCAATAGACTTAAACCTGTTGGTGGTCTGGGAGGATGTCTATCACATGAAAACTATTCCCAAAGAAGTGGATCAATGAAAACAATTTGTTCCAAGGGTCATGAAGGCAGCTGAAGCAAGCCTTGTAGAACACTCAAAGCTTGGTAAGACATCAAAGACACCAAGTCATCCACCGCATACCAAGCCAAGTAGCCCGTCATCTTTACTTTTGTCTTGCCAATGGGCTTTGATGACTAAAGAATGAGGCTCTGCCTCACTAAAATCCAATTCATGTGCAAGTCAAGGCAGCACTCATCCTAGTGTCATTAATCTTCAAAAACAAGGGACGAACAACAATAATAGTAGCATCTCTGGGATATCTGAGGCTGGTGGTGTTATATCTACATCAGGAACTGAGGATAGATTGGATGTAACAACTGCAATGTAGTAGGACAAGAGTTCTTCCAGATGCTATGATTTGCCCCTTTGTCTCATATGCTCTCTAGGTGTGAACCCATGTTCCCCTATACCAGTGGTTCCCAAACTTTTTTGGCCTACTGCCCCCTTTCCAGAAAAAATATTACTTAGCGCCCCCTGTCACATACTATCACTGCCCCCTTACAATTATTCACCGTCCCCAAATGCACGTGTGGAGGGGGCAGCTGGGTAGCTCAGTGGATTGAGAGTCAGACCTAGAGACGGGAGGTCCTAGGTTCAAATCCGGCCTCAGACACTTCCCAGTTGTGTGACCCTGGGCAAGTCACTTGACCCACATTGCCCACCCTTACCACTCTTACACCTAGGAGCCAATACACAGGAGTTAAGGGTTTAAAAAAAATGCACCTGTGGCCATCACCGCCTCCCTGGATTGCTGCAGCACCCACCAGGGGGCGGTGGTGCCCACTTTGGGAATCACTGTCCTAGACTCTGTATGCATTTGCAGGTAAATATATCATGAACTTGGGAAAAATCTTTTGTATTAACTGTTCTTACTACATTTTAAGAAAATACTCCTTTCTAAAAGCTAAGGCAGGTTGATTAATTAATATGAACAATTAGTTATAAGTAGGGAAACCTAGTGGTGGTGGAAGCTTGTGAGCTATTGCAGTAGAAAAGCCATATTCCAATTACTCAGGATTAACCCTAGAACCAAGAGTGCTAGATATAGCAACTGTGTTCTGGGAACCTTAAAAACCAGTACAAGTGTGAGTTTGTAGCTCCAGAATTTGTCTACAATAGGATCATAGATATAAAACTGAAAGGGGTCTTAGAAATCATTGAGTTTATTGTCCTTGTTTTTCTGATGAGAAAACTGAGAGCCATTAAGATTAAGTGATTTGCACAGAGTTGCACAGTTAATAAATGGTGGAGGTAAGATTCTAAACCAAGTCTTCCTGATTCCTTGTCCAATGTCCCATTCATTCTACCATGTTATTCAGACTCTGTGGCTCATTCTAACAACAAAATAGGCTAACATATTTTTGAATCTCTTTTATTAGGGTGGTGAAGAGGTAGGGACCAATGTTCCAATTATTTGAGTTTTCCCATCCCTAGACTCCAGAGAACATCTTTATTGGAAGAGCCATAGGGCAATGAAAAATAAGAGAATACACTGGAGTTAATCTGGGTGTGGGGAAACAGGAAGCAAATATTACTATATTAAGGGGCATTTGGTAAGAGGAGGAATTAGGTTGGGAAGAAGTCCCTCTCAATTTGCTCCTTTCATGCCAATTAAAGCAGTTCCATAGGCCCCAGTCTCAGGAATTCTAACCCGTGACCATCATGAGAGTAATGCTCAGAAACAAAAAGATTAAGAAAAAGTGTTTTAATCATCACATGTTTCACCAGCTACTGAGCAGAAGGCAGATCTGCAAGGAAGGTAAGGGCTTTACTTAGCCAGGATTTTCTTGCTTTAATTTTGATACTTCATTTTGGGAAGTCCTATATGGACTCTGCTGAGCTCACACTGGCTTTGACCTTCGGTGTGATTTCTCTCCTGACTGTTTTTCAGAAAAACATGGGCATTGAAGATAATTCACATTAGGTCCACAATTGTGGAAATCATTCTTTTTCCTTCTTTTTCCTCCTAACCTTTTTTTCTGCCTTGTTGTCCCTTGCAAGGGAGATCAGAGAACAGAGAGAATTCTTTAGATATCTTCTTGGAGTATTAGATGCTTTGCCCAATTGGGCAGTCTGTTGTGCCAGCCTACCCTCCCCAACACATACTTCAGTAGTGTTAATATTATTAACATAATATTGAATAACTTAAAATTTAAATGTTTACTTAATAATGATTTGAATATTTAAAAGCTCTTTGAAAATAGTAAAATGTATGTTCCTTTATCAAGACCCCAGGCCAAGGCACTCTTCTCCCTGCTCAGCTATTTTCTCCACTCCTTAAACTTTAATCACATATAAATGCTAATAATTATCATTATTATGGCATCATTATTGCTACTATTAGTACTATTATGTTTTTCGTTGCCCATTAGCACAAGCTATGCTACATACTTCCTAGGACCTAGGTGATCTCAGGAGAAAACACTTCCTCTCTGTGGGCTCCACATCTCCTTGGTAGGGGGTCAGACCAGATGATCTCTAAGGTCCTGCATAGGTAGTATTAGGAGCTTTCCCAGTGTGGGCATGCCCTCCACAGAGGTAGAGAGCACATGGTCTCTTGCATGAAGATTATCTATGACCTTCCATTAAATTCCCCGGAGCATACAACTCTCATTTAAGGTTAAGGTTTAAAATCTTGAGCTTCAGTTTTATTGGGATCTGAGCATAAAGAATGGGTTTACAAGCACAAATTAACTTAATAGTAATTGATTCAGACAATTTGGAACAATGATACTTGGGGCCTGTCACTATATAACTAAGCTGAGATATGGGAATTTGTCATTTTTTGAAGTCGATAGGTAAATTCCTTTTCTATATTCCACTGAATTGATTGTCCATATTGTTAAGCCTCTTCCTTTTCCAGTCCATTAATTTCCTATTTGATGACTATTATCTTCCCCATGAAGATTCAATAATAGAAAATCACTGGAACTAGTAACAGTCAAAAAGAGAGATAAATACTGGAGGAAAAGAAATTTCCACCTGCTATTCTCCTTTGGTTTTTGGTTTTAAAAAAAGACTATTTAAGGGTGTCATTCCTTCAAGTAGCCAGAGAACACTCTCAGGGATCTGACCACTGTCTTGTCTCATCTTGTCTTGTCAGGGATGTAGGACAATGGATAAAGGTATTGTAACTGCAATCAGGAAGACCTTTGAATTCTGCCTTAGACACTTACTATGTGATCTAGGCAAATCATTTAACCTTTCTCAACGTCAGTTTTCTCATCTATAAAATGGTGATAATAGTAATACCCACCTTCCAGGACTGTTGTGAAGATTAAATAAGATAATATTTGTAAGTGCTTTGCAAACCTTAAAGTACTATGTAAATGTTAGCTATTATTATTTTTAATAATAAGTCTATTATTATTTTTAATATTTAAAAAATCCTATCCTCTTCTTCCTTTCTTTTGCCTTTCTCTATTCTCTCTTCTCTTCTCTGCTCTCCTCTCTTGCCCCTCCTCTCCTTTTCTTCCTTCTCTTATGCTCCTCCTCTCCTCTGCTCTGTTCTGTTCTGTTCTGTTCTGTTCTGTTCTGTTCTGTTCTGTTCTGT
>NC_058130.1:124931953-125052797 GCF_016433145.1 Gracilinanus agilis | reverse complement strand
TCTGTTCTGTTCTGTTCTGTTCTGTTCTGTTCTGTTCTGTTCTGTTCTGTTCTGTTCTCTTCTCCTCTCCCCTGCTCCTCCTCTTTTCTAAACTCTCCTCTCCTATGTTTTCTGTGGGAGGCAAAGCCTGAGACTCCATCGAGTTTTCCTCTGCTCCTCCTCTCCTCTATTCTCTCCTGTTCTCTATTCCTCCTCTCATCTCTTCTGTTTTTCCTTCTCTCTTTTCCTCCATTGTCTAATCCTCTCCTTTCCTCTCTCATGTTCTCCTTTGCTCCTCCTGTCCTTTGCTCTCCTCTCTTCTTCTCTCTCCTCCTTTCTTTTTCTATCTCCTTTCACTTACAAAATGTTTCCTCACAACCCCTCTGTGAGACTGAGTGCAAATTCCAGCCCCCATTTTCTTTTATTTTTAAAAGTTGAGACAATTTGTTTCACTACAGCAGAAGCTTTCCAACAGTCATCCAAAAAACCCTACTAAAAGCATCTTTTTCAAAAACAAGATTAAGCAAATTTCCCTAGTAGCATATTATCCACGTGTCAAAGATGAAGAAATATAGACTCAGTGAGGTTAAACACTTTGCTGAGAATTGTGCAGTAACTAAATGTTGGGGTCACCCTTTGAAATCAGGTTTTCTGATTCTAAGACCAAAGGGGAGGACTTGAGTTAACTCTTGCTTCATTAATGTGTCATCCTTTCTTTTAGGTAACTTTTACTCTGCCTTCACAAGATGACAAAAGAAAATGCTCACTTCATAGATGTATACTTCAAGAAAAAGAAGTCTTCTTCTCACATTACAGCTGAAGAGTGAGTCTAGAACCCAACTCAGATTTCCAACTTGCAGTTTGTAGATGGGAGCCTGTCCACCCCCGAAAGTGTGTGCTTGTCCATAAATATACTTTTTGTCTATTTCCACAGCATATATGACACAAAGGGAAGAAACTTTTTGCTTGACTGAGTTAGGCAGGCAGCCAGGTTCAGGATGGTTTGAGGCTATTTGCTTTCATCTAGGAATGGAGAAACCTAGGGTTTCAAAGGTGGGCTTTACATTTTTGACTGAATTCTATTTTAATGTATCTGAGCCCAAAGCTCCCAACTGGGAAATTGTCCGGCTTTCTGATTTTGCCCACAATATGTACTCTGAAAATAATTCTGCTTCATCTAATATGTTTAGGATTTTGAAGGTGGTTTGGAGATGGAAGATAAATGCAAATGAAATACAATGAAATACAATGAAAAGAGCCCTGGAATTGGAGTCGAGAATCCTTAATTTGAGTCCTGGTTCTACTACTCTACCATACATTACCGCCTATATGACCTGGCCAGTCACTTGACCTTTGTAAAAATTTATAAATACTTGTAACATCAATTTGCTTCCAGGGTTCTAAATGATCCTTGGCCTCTGTCACTATTCTCTTGCCTTCATGACTTCCCTATGTAAATTCCATTCTTCATTTTTCACTGTCTTAGCCTTCTCATGTAGGAGGAGAAATGAGGAAATTTGGTTTGATGACCTCTAGTCTCTTCTAATGCTACATACCATATATTACCCAAACCCAGAAATTCCAGAAAGAGACTTATTTGGTGGTAGAATTGAGGGATGGTGTGTGGGGGGGTGAGAAATGGTCCCCAAAAGAACAAAGGGCAGATGGATTTTCCTCAGATATATGTTACAGGACACAGAATGGATGAAATGTACCAATTCAGGATAAATAAAGTAAGTATAACCATTAAATAAACTATACAGTAAGGGAAGAACATCTCATGATAAGGAGAAACTTGCAAGGTGGGGTAGTAGAGAGGGACAAAATAATATTTTTTAATAAAGTCAATGTTTATTCAAGGTCTTCTATAAACTTGTCTTTGCTCTTCTGTTTGAAGGGCTGGAGGACAGGGCAAAAAACTCCACAAACCCCCATTTAAAGAAGGCTTAGAAGCCCAGCCAACTATTCATGCCTCACAAGATACACTGCTTGGAAATGACTCCACCATTTTCATGCTCCTACCATAGTTCACTCCCTTCTCCCTTCAGCTTTTCAGCTTCTAATGTGTGTCGTCTACCCGAATTAGATAGTAAACTCCCTGAGGGCAGGGATTAGCTTCCTTTTTCTAACAGGTATCCTAGCACTCTGTAGGGGCTTAAATGTTTCTCATATTGTATTGCAAAGCACTGTACTAAACATTGAGGGTGACAGTTTAAAGACACAGTCCCTACCTTCCCAGAGTTTCTATCTAGTAGAGGGATGACACATTATTTATTACCTTAAAAGCATATCAGAGAATTAGAAAACAAAAGGTTCTGTGAGATCTGAAAGGGAGAGGAACTGAGGCAGGATTCATTGAGGCTTCAGGATGAGGTGGCATCTGAGCTGGGCCTTAAAGATTGGTTAGGAATTCTACAAGAGAAAAGACTAAGGAGAGTAATTTTAGGCATTAGGATGAGGTGAGAAAGCATGGAGTATGTCTGGGAGGGTGGTGGTGATTTAAAGAATACTATAGGTGACTGGATCACAAATGTGTATGGAGGAAACTGAGATTAGGCAAGAAAAGTCAGGAGGCAAGTACAGAAACAAGTAGGCTGTGAAACCCGTTAATATACAGTAACCAGATGGAGTACAAAGTAAGGAGTACAAAACTTCTACAGAGGGATACACCTTTTCTCATTTCTAGCCTATGAAAATATAGTTTTTATACCCTGGAACTCAAGAAATGCATCTCTAACTCTTAGATAAATCATACAGCTTCAAATGAAATTTCACTTCATGGAAAAGTTCTTTTATCTCATTTTGTATAAGGTTTTTGTTATTGTTGTTGTTGTTGTGTTTTGGTTTTTTTGGTTTGTCTTGACAATGATTTGTCTCTGGGTGGGTTTTGATTGGGTAGGCTGTAACAGGGTCCCTTCTATCTGCTCCTCACCTTTGTGGAGAGTGTAGAGGGATAGTGTGGTATCCTAGAAATTATACTAGAATTCCATACTTGAAGTGTGCTCATCTGGGTTCCAATTGCCTACTACATACTCTAGGCTTTTATGCAAGTGACTTAACTTTTTAAAATACAGTTTCATTTGCAAAACGAGAAGGCATCAAATGGGTAACCTTTTAAGGACTCTTCAGGCTCTCACATTCTATGATCTATAAAAGGAAAGGCTGCTGGTAGCAACTCACTAATAATTAGGAAAGACCTAAAATTTGCTGACAGTCATTGTTTGAGAGTCAGAGGTCTAAAAGATGGAACTGGCACCATTTTGATGACCAAAAGATAGAAATATTCCTTTAAGAAATTTTGTTAAGTTCTAATATTAAAGTTAGAGCACTTTAGTAGAAGTATTCATATATTAATAGATAAACCTTGTGTCATGGGCTTGGGTCCTTTTGGGGACTTCAAAGAGCCAAAGATGATTGAAACGACTGACCAACAATGACAACCTCTCAGACTAGTTTGTACCTACTCAGTAAAAAAAAAACAAAAAAACAGAAAGTAGCTAATAAACCCAGAAAGCTAATAAGAGAACTCAAGTGGATAGATATAGTTTCCACTTAGAGAACTCCCTAAATACTCAGCTGTGGTCTCTGGGTATTCTAGTCCCCTGTTAGTGAGAGTAAAGCAGAATCACTCTCTCACTGGGCTAGTCAGGCAAAATGCCTTGGAGACAATGTTACATAAAATCAGTATGGTTATTTACTCAAAGAGAGGGTACAAACTGAGGATCAGAACAAGGTGTCCCTGACTCTAAAGGATCTAGCTATCCAACCCACCACAATCTATGTCCCTTGCAAGAGGGAGTCTTCCAGTCTTCAAGCTAACTTACCAGCTCCCTATTTCTACCTAGGTGTCCCCCAAAAAGAGCTGGCTAAGCTGCCTATATATGACCCTCAGTAGTTGGTTTGGTTGAGTTCAAAAGCTGTCTTCAAAACCCATTATGATTGCTCTCAAAATGGCTAAGTCCAACCCTGGTGGGTCTGATCCCTGAGGTAAAACCTCAAAGCCAAACTGACAGGATTTTAAACAAAACCTTCTGGAAAGTTGATAAAAACACAACAGATATAGTCAGATCCTTTGCTAGATGTTCTCCTGTCAAACAGAGAACTTCCAAAGATGATTTTAGGGTTTTTCCTTCTCCATAGATAGGCTGAGGTAGCCAAGCTCCAGCAAGCCAGCCTTTCCTCCTCCCTTCTGGAAAGGAAGAGTCTTCTCTAGATAGGAAGTCACTCATTCTAAAAACAGTCCATTCCAAACTGTTCCTCCTCTGCCTCCTGCTAAAATCCTTTCTCTAGAGTTCCTAGCATGTGCCTTAAAGGCAACCTTTCATTTCTCTTAAATCTTATCATTATCTCTATCCTTTTACTACTACATCAGATAGTTCCTAAAAAATGTCACTAGCCAACACAGACCTAAAAGATCTTAGGATCGCAAGGCATCAAATTTGGAACAATTTTTATTTACAGAATGAGAAACACAGGAAGGACTTAGTCTAGAACCCAGTGAGAGTCCATTTCATCTTACTCCAGTGGAGATCTGTGCCATCTGTGTGATTCACAGAACTGCCCTGGTTGGTACATCATCAAGGCTTAAGGGCTTAATACCCCAGCTTTGTATTCCAGTTGTTCCCTATTATTTGATTTTCTGCCTATAGTTGTAGTTGTTCTTTCTCCCAGGAGATGGTGCCAGTTCTCCAATGTCTGGACCAGGAAAGACAGGTAATGTACCTGAATCCCAATTATAAACCTTCATAATCAGGTACAGTGAGATAGACTTCAACTCAACATTTGTTAAGTTCAACTCAATGACAAGTTAAGAAAAATCTCCTTAAGAAAATTGGAATGAGATGCTTCAGAAAATGTCATGAAGTTCTTTATCCAAGGAAGTTTTTCAGAAGTTAAATGACCAGTCAGAGACATTGTGAATAGGATTTATGATTTGGGTATACTTTGAAGTAGATTACCCTGGAGGTCTCTCCTATCCTCAGAATTTGAGGTTCCTAAGTACTTACTATCACAAAAGCAAAGATTCAGTGACACAAATGAAAGACAATTCCTGCTATCATTGAAGTACATTCGATGGGTGGTTCTCGAGGGAGAAGGGGGAGTGATATAGAATATATAGAGAAAATATATTCAAGATAATTTGAGGAGAGAGAGAACACTGGCAACTTGGAGCTTTTGAACTTTGAAGAAAACTAAAGATTCTAAAAAGTAGAGGTGAGAAAAAAGTAGATACCAGACATAAAAGCATGAAGGCAAGAGCTGGAATCTCATGTATGAAGAACAGGAAAAAGCCAATTTAGATGGGCCAAATTGGGTGTAAAGAAGAGTATTCTAGAACAAGCCTAGAGAAGTACAAAGAAAAAGTAAGGGACAATGAAGGAAGCCCACAAGAGAGGCACGAAAATTGTGTTAGAACCCTAGAAATAATATCACATGCAGTTCAAGGCTGGTAGACCAGAGGATTATGGGAATAAAGAATACTCTTTGGGATGCTGGCCCCTCAAGAGAAGGTCCCATTTGGTGAAAAACGTTTAGTGGTCTCATAAGGGCCCATTTGGCAGTGAGTAAAATCTTGTATATCAGCGTGAATAAATTATCTTTCTTCAGTCTTATACTTTCCTAGGGGGAGAATCCAGTGTTTGGTTCTTTGTTCTCTTGGAAGCTGGGAGAGGGAAAATAATTATGCTATTTACCACAGGACCTAGAGAAAGAGCTATAAGGGCCAGTATTAAATATCTGATACAACTGCCTTATTTTAAAAATTCTATCTTTTGCTTTTAATCATCTTCATTGCTGAAATACAGTCCTTTCTCCTCATAGTTATTCAGGCATGGGGAACAATCAGTTAGTTGTTCAACATACATCTATTATAAATACTGATTTTGTACCAGGCACTGTGCTAAGTGCTGGGGATACAAAGAAAAGTAGAAGACAGTCCTTTCATGGAGTTCAAAAATCTAATGAGGGAGACAGCATGCAAGCAACAAGCTATATATAGGACACGTTGGAAATAATTAACAAAGGGAAGACACTAGAATTAAGAGAGACTGAGAAAGGCTTCCTGTAGAGGTGGGATTTTTGATGGAAGCCAGAAGGCAGAGATAAGGAGGGAAAATATTGAAAAAAAAATAAAAAATAAAAACTGAGAAATAGTTAACTGAGCCAAACTGACATTTATTTGTAGAAAGTTATAAATTACAAAATGTCAGGTTCCAAGCCCCAACTTGGCCAGATTTAGTATAACCTGTATATACAGATCAAATTACACTGACTACTCCTTCCCCCTTAAAGGGGAATTGGTCTTCTGAACATCTCTTTTTAGAGCAGTGACCAGAGAAGGTCTCTTCAGTTTCATATATGGTAAAAGTCAAAGTCATTTCTTGTAGCTTCAAAGCCAACTGAGATATCATACGATCTGGATGCCTTCCAGGATGCTGGATTCATGTACACAGCTCCCCTTGGCAAAGATATCTTGCTAAGGCATTTTAGAGAATTTTCTTTGTGATTTTTACTCATAATATGATTACTGAATACTGATTCTCATACCCAATTATTCAGTTCATTAATAATTAGAGTTATTCCTTATCATTAATTCTATTACAATTACAACTTATTATAATTTTGGCCATCTAAGAGGATTACATGCAGAAGTTATGCAAGTACAAAATATTAATAAAACAATGATTATATCCTAGTAAAACAATTTAACTAAGTTATCTTTTATAGTATTCTAGGCATCGGGGACAGTCAGTGAAAATGCCTAGAGTCAGGACACGGCAAATCTTGTTTGAGGGACATCAAGGAGGCCAGTGGCAGTGGATTAAAGAGCTAAATGGTAGGGTGTAAGATGTAAGAAGATAAAAGGGCACTGCAGATTCTGAAGAGTTTTGAATGCCAAGCAGAAGATTTAATCCAGCAAGTGCAAAGTGCACAGAAAAAAGAGATTGACTGTCACGTGTGAGAAACAATAGTCAGTCTGGCTAGACCACAGAATATTAGATGGAGAGTAATATATTCACATGAAAACAAACCTAGAAAAGTAGGTTGGGGCCAGAAGAGAGGAGCATATATTTGACTCTCGAGGTATAGAAAACCATTGGAGTTTAAGTAGGAGAATGACATGGTTAGATTTGCGTTTTAGAAAAATCAGTTTGACAGCTGTGTGGATTGGAATGGGGAGAAAAGTGTGACAGAGAGAGTAGTTAGGAGTCTCTACAATATTCCATGGCAACCTTCTCAGGTGATGAGGGCCTGAGCTAGGTGACCATGTGAGTGGGGAGAAGGGTATGACTTCTATAAGCAAGAAATAAATTTAATAGATATGTTGTATGAAAGTGAGTGAAGAATCAGAGTTAATGCCAAGACTGTGACTGAAAGGAGGGGTGGGGTATTCAGTGGAAACAGGGCAATTCAGAAGAGGAATGGACTTTTGGGGAAAAGAGAATGAATTCAATTATGGATGTGTTGCTTTTGAGATGCTATCCCTTATCACAACAAATATAAAATTAAGAGGGGGAAAAAAGACAGTTTAGCAAGACTGACCAACACATTAGTGGAGTGTGACAAACAAAACAGCCCAAAACTAAACCCAGGTGCTACACTCAAGGAACTCACAATCTTATACTATCGACATATATAGGGGAAAGGGTTATAAACTTCGCCCTTTTTTCAACTACTTTAACCATTAAAATCAAGTTGGGATCCTCTGCTTGAGAGGCAGGACCCCAAAGGTGATGAAACCTGTGCTCCTTTTTCTCTAGCCAGACCCTTTTATAGGGAGTGATGTCCATGGATAGTCTTCTAGTTTCTCTTCTTCTCCATGTTAAGCTATAACTCTTGGTGATTTTATTTCTTGTTCCATCTTTCCTCAAGGTGATGTCTGTGGCACCATTATGAACCTTATAAATATTGATTAAATACAAACTGAATACTAAACTCTGTTATGCATTAGAGGAGATACAAAAATGTGGCTCTTGCCCATGAGAAATTTGTAGCTTAGCAGGGGCATATGACACACAGATATATTGTAATATACACTCTCAATATATCTATTAAACACCTAGTAAGCATTTTCTGTGACTTAGTGGATAGAGCAGTAGTTTTCCTGGAAGCAGGAAAACCTGAATTCAAATCTAACTTCAGATATATAATAGCTTGGCAAGATATATAATAGTCCTGGCGAGTCACTTAATATCTTTTGTCTCAGTTAATCCATCTTTAAAAAGAGTATAATAATAGTACCTACCTGCCAGGATTGTTGTGAGGATCAAATGATATAATAATTATAAAGTGCTCAGCCTGGTATAAAATAAGTTATATATAATTGCTAATTATTATTAGTATTCTGTGTGCTTAAGCACTATGATAGGTGTTGGGGAGATATAAAATTTAAATAAAGCAGCGTCTATTGCAATCTTGTAGGATTATAAGACACCAAGCTAGGTGGCTATAATACAAAATATTAGTTATTTCATACATTAGGGAGCTATAAGGAAGAGTGTTATGTGTGGCCTAAGGGTCTGAAGGTCATTGTAAGTAGAGAGAAGCCACTGGAGGGACTAGAACTGTGGTGGGGAATTTATGGCACGTGTGCCAAAAAGGGCACTCAGAGACCTCTCTTTGGGTACCTGAGCCATTGCCTGCCAGAGTTCATTACTAAGGCAGAGGGACTGGGGCAGCTGCTCTCTTCCCCTTCTCTACCACAAGAGGACATATTTTCATTTCACCCCTTCCCCCACTCAGCAGCCCAATGAAAACACTTCCTCCCTCCCCTGTGGGGTAAAGTGGGCAGCTCACAGGTGGCAGAGCTGGAGGGAAGCACAGTGCTCTGGCTACTCCCCTCCCCATCTCCACAAATGTCCTCACTTCACTCACCCTCTGCCTAGAAGCCCAATGGGAGTGCTTCCTCCCCTCTCTGGGGTAAGGGGTAGGAGGCAAAGGAGGGGTGCAGGGCACAGGGTCTGGGCAGGGCAGGGCAAGGCTCATGGTCTCTAAAAGGTTTGCCATCACTGGACTAGAATAAGGCTTTAAAGAAAGAGAAAAGTAAGACTGAGGGAAAGGAAATAGCACTAATCCTTGAGCCTAAGTTATACTCATCACATGCTTTCTCTGGACTTCTGAAGGAAGAAGTCACACAACTAGGTCAAGTGGATTCAATACAAAATTTGCCACCTAATATTAAAAAGGTGTTCTTTTTTTCTTCCCTTTTTGGTTTCATTATTACACTCCTCACATGGCTGTTTCCAATATTCCCTTTTCAAGTCTTCAATATTGGTGCTGTGGAGATTAAAATGAATATACAGTAACTATTATATTTTATAAAATTTTGTTAGTAATAAACTAACAAAAAAGCTAACTAAAAAGGTACTAACTCAGCCAGCTTTCCAGAACAAAAAAGGATGAGCAAGGCGGAGCCTCAGAACTTTTAACCAACATGTGAAGACACAAACACAAAGGGAAAAAAGCATTGTGGGTAATACAGAAAAGAAGTTTGGGTAATGTAGTTTTAGGGATTCAAGATATTTCTAATTATACAGTGTTAAATTTTGACAATTTGCTATATAATTTCTATTTCTACTCATCTTGATCATTAAGGCTAGGATTCTTTAAAATTACCTTTTTTTTTTTAAGTCAACAATTATATATTTATTTATTTAGAAAAAAAAATTTTTTTTAAGTTACATTTCTAGTTCCAAGTTGTCTTCTCTCCCTTCCAACCCTGTACTGGGAAAGACCAACATTTGATACAGTTATAATATATGGAATCATACAATACATACTTTCATATATCAGTAATCAGATAGATAATATTTCCCTTCATAAGTCCTTCTTAGTTGATTTGAATGTTCATATTACTTGGAATAGCTTAGTCATTCATAGTTACTCTTCAAAATTGCTACATTATTGTATACAGCTTCTCTCCGTTCTGCTTCTTTCAATGTGCAAATATATAATTCATGGTAATGGTGATCTGAACCCTTACTTGCCATCCTTTAAACAAATCTGGAGGACTTCGCCATTAGTTTGATACTGTTTTGTTAACACATTGTATCATCATTATTATATTACATTAAGCAGAAAATAAAATGCCAATATTTCAGGACAGTTATAGATCAAAGAATGTAGACCTGGCAGGAACCTTAGTGATGATCTAGTCTAATTCCTTCATTTTTATAGAAGAGGAGCTTGAGGTCTAGAGCCACCTACCCAGAACGCCCTCCCCACCAACACTTGGCTTAAATAGAAATTTCCCCGAGACTAAATAAAGACACTCAACAATGGCAACAACAATCTAGGATATCTACTGGGAGGAAGGAAATAAGCATTTATTGAGGACTGCCCATGTGCCAGACATGCTAAATCCTTTGGCAATATCTCATTTGATACTCACAATGACTCAGAGCAAATGCTATAATGAACTCCATTTTAAAATGAAGGGAACTTATTATGGAATAAAAGGAGACAGAAAATAATCTAGCTAAGACAGAAAATAGAATATATGAAAGGGAGTAGTATAGAATTAGAGCCCGGAGCCATAGTTTGGAGCCAGATTGTGAAAGACAGAAGTTAAGTGATTTGCTCAGGGTCACATAGCTAGTAAGTTTCTGAGACCTTATTTGGTCTTGGGTTTTCTGGACTACAAGACCAATAC
The DNA here is from genome assembly GCF_016433145.1 of Gracilinanus agilis. Classification (NCBI taxonomy): domain Eukaryota; kingdom Metazoa; phylum Chordata; class Mammalia; order Didelphimorphia; family Didelphidae; genus Gracilinanus; species Gracilinanus agilis. Next base: position 125,042,167 of record NC_058130.1, on the reverse strand, counting down.
TGCACCTGTCCATTGCACCATCTAGCTGCCTCTATAGCCAAGTATTACTACATTGCTTTGGATTTAAGCTAAATTCCTAAAATGAGTTTTCTCTGAAGGAATTTTAAAACCCAGATATACAGAAATAATTATCTGATCAAAATTACTTGACCAAAATTTTACTCAATGAAAAAAACTCATTCCAAGTAATCTTTGTAAGCTGAAATACTACTTGATGCATTTTTATCTTCAGAGTGCCCTAGTCATGATAACAAAGAGTCCATTTTGATTCAGAAAAAGGAATAAACTACATACTTTTCAGCTTCCTTCTAAGTTTTGTGTTCCCCTATTAGAAGGTAAGGTCCTTGAAGGACTTTCTTTCTGCTTACTTATTTGTATCTCCAGCATTTGGTGCAGTGCTTCACATATAATAAATTCTGGTTGACTTGACAAATATATCACAGTCTCATGATTGTATCAAAACTCATCATTGAGTCTTAGGATTCAGAAAGACATTGTCATTTTTTTATCATTTGTTTTTCTTTCTCCAATTTTTCTCTAAAGCAGCTTGGCAGGCTTAATAAATTATGTATTAGGAAGTTTCAGAAGGTGGGAAGTTGATGGCTCTCTGTAGCTCTGTCAGAGCATTTGGGACTGAAGGGGGTAGGGACCCCCTCACTATATAAGTTGTGAATAAAAAGGAAAAAAATTCATTCATTCATTAAGGTTGGTAAAAGGTGGCAGCGTCTGCTCGATATTTTCACAAATTGCTTCTGACATAACACACATTGAAATCAGTTATATTAGATAGCACAAGGTATCTTCCATGACATGTTCCAGATTCTCTTTGGAAAGGTATGAGGGAGTTATCTTTATGATCCAGAAGTCCAGAATGACATAATGACACCTTACCTTCATTTGGCAGTTCAGTTGATTATTGAAATATGGGGTATATATAAATATTTCAACTTATGCGAAAGGCAGCTAGTGCAAAATGACTTAAAACTGAATTCCCAGATCCGTGAGAGTGACAAATATGGGAGCAAGTGGAATGATTAGTTCTTTTCCTTGGCAGTGGAAAAAGAGGTCAATTTGAAAAAGCAACATAAAATACTATCAGTGTCTTCCAAATATCAGGACCAACATATTTTACCAAGTACCTAATTCAGAATTCTTTTGCTAGAGTTTTTGTATTCCCTAATATTACATCTTTGAAAATTGACTAAAGGGATGGTTGGAAGATGGTAGAATAGTTCATGGAACTTCCTCTCCCACAAACAATAAAACATAACTCCACAGAACTAACGTTAAAAGTGGAAAGAAAAGATAAGACTCAGGTGTGAAGCTGAGTAGCCAAGAACAACTGAGACCCTGCCTCAGTCTTATTGGATAATGCAAACATTACCAAACAAACAATGTAGAATTATGGAAAGCCCTGGAAGCAGGTTCAACGGGGAAATTTTATCTGCTAAACCTGGGAGCTTGCATCCCAGTGGTAAACACTATGGAGTCAACAGGCAGAAGGCCCTGGGAATTAGCTGTGTGAATTGTAGCCTCATTTCCAGAGATCTCTGCTTACCCACAGCTGGGGGTTGACCATTGAACAGGGAAGAATTTCAGGGTCAAATCTCACAGACTAGTTAGTCATCAGCTTTAGGAGAGGAAGAATGAAGAGGAAGCACACACTTGTGAGTGTGGTTGCTGAAGGGCTAGAGTTCTGTTGGCTATGGTAATCCCCATAAGAGTAGAGTCCCTGACTACTATCACAGTGACAGTCTGCTTGCAGTGGCAAAACTGCCTGGAGGACAGTTGGAGCACCTTAAGTCAATCACAGACTACAGCTTGAGCTGAGGACCAGAGACTTACCTGACCCTGGATAATAGGAATTGGAAGAACTAAATAGGCTCAGGAAATAGCAAGTATAAAAAAATTCAGAAATCTGAGGCACCATCCCCTATGCCCTCGGAATCCTGTCACTCCAGCATAAAGCTAATAATTAAGGCTATTGGTCTGGATGTTAAAGTTGATTGTGTTTTTTTTTAAACAGTAAGAAAAGGAGAAAAAAACTCAACTATTGATAGCTATTATGGGGAGAGAGAAGACCAGAGTTCAAACTCAGAGGACAGTGAAGTAAAAATATGTCCTTCTAAAACAGCAAATAAAAACATTAGTCACAAGCTCAAAAAGGGCTTTTAGAAGAGTTTAAAAAGACATCAAAAACCAAATGAAAGAGGTTGAGGAAAAATTAGAAAAGAAATAAGAGCAATACAGGAAATCAAGAAAATTATGAATTACCTAAACAGAAAAGGAAATCCAGAAGCTTACAGAAGAAAATTAAGAACTAGAATTAAACAAGAGGAAGCTAATGATTTCCAAAGGCAACAAGAATTAACAAAGCAAAATCAAAAGAATGAAATAATAGAAGATAATATGAAACATCTTATTAATAAAATAACTTATGTGGAAAATAGATCAAGAAGAGACAATATAAGAATTGTCAGACCTCTGTAAAGTTATGATAAAAAAAAAGAGCTTAGATACCATACTCCAAGAAATCAAGGAAAACTGTCCAGAAATTCTAGAATGAAGGGGTAAAAAAAGAAATTGAAAGAATCCACCAAACAACTACTCAAAAAGACCCAAAGATGAAAATGCACATGAACCTCATTGTTAAGTTTCATAGCTCCCAGGTTAAGAAGAAAATACTATGAGTGACAAGAAAAAAACAATTTAAATACTGTAGAGCTATAGTCAAAATATCATGACTTAGCAGTTTCAAAAGGGGACCTGGAGGTCCTCTTACCATAGAGATGTGTAGGAATTAACCAGCCCACAGTGACAGGAAGTAGAAACCATAGAGATAGGAAGTGAGGTAGGGTGAGGTTACAAAAGGGGTTGAGCTTTGGTTGGTGGGGGCGGGGTGTCAGTTGCTGACATTAGGGCTGGCAGTTATGGGGAAGTTGGCTGCTGGACATGAGTTGGTTGTTGGGGATTGGTTGCTGGTGGTGTGGGTTGGTGATGTTATTTTTAAAAATGATGAAGGCTGATATTATAAGGGAAAATAGAATTTTAATTAAAGCCATGCTGATAGAGATAAATCGACCACGCGCCTGGTAAAAGCTATTCAAAAATACCACCACTGGCCATCCTCATTAGGTAGCCAAAGAGGTCATCTCAAGCCTGACCCCTAAATTTAAGCTGCGCTACACTTTGGTTCCTGTTGTCTGACATTATCACATCAGAAACTGGAAACCCATTGGATCACAGGAAATGTAGTTCCAAGGTCCCCCACATGTCCACAGGAAGTCTGTCAAACACTACATATCTTGAGGCTCAATACTTCCAAATAGAACCCCAGTACTTTTAAATAACACAGTGATTAGTTGGTGGTTGGCATTTAGTTGCTGGAATATAAAGGCAAGTCTGAGCTTACTGAGAGGGCTTTTGGCTTTAGCTTTTAGAGGGCTTTTTGCCTTTGGGTTTTGGACTTTTGGTTTGGGCTGTTAGGGTTTTTTTTCCCTTCCTTGAACTTTTTTGGAAGGTGCTGGTCTTCATTGACAGACCTAATTGGTTTGATTTTGATTGAGCTGGTTTGGGTTAGAACTTTGTGAGGTGGTTGTTATTAGCAGTAGTTGTAGGCAGTTTTAGATAGTAATTATAGCCAGTTATAGATAGTTATAGGATAACTAGTATAGACATTAGGAAATTTCTTTCTCTACCTCTTTCCTATATTTCCTTACTTTACTTTATTCATTTTGCTATATTCTTTACTATCTCCATTTTGATTAAACTAAATTGTTAAGTGTTAAAAGCTGCTAGAAGTTTTCTCTTCTCTGGCTTAAAGGGATAACATTAATTTACAACTCTACTATATTCTCATTAAAACTCAAGTTATTAAAAGCTGCTTTCTTATTTTGTCAAAACCCCTAATTTAACCCTTACAAATTAAAAAGTTAATTGAAGCTATCAATAATTTTAGGAAAGTAGTAGGATATGGGGAGAAAACCCACATAAATAATCAGTATTTTTAGTATATACAAAAAAAGTACTATCAGAAGAGATAGAAAGAGATACTCCATTTAAAATAATGAAAGAGAATAAAATACCTGAGAGTATACTTACCAAAACCAACACAGGAACTACTTGAAAATAATTATAAAATGTTTGTTTCACAAATAAAGTCAGACCTAAATAATTGGAGAAATATTAATTGTTCATGGATGGGAAGGACCAATATAATTTAAATTACAATCCTACCTAAACTAATTTACTTATACCATGGCACTCTAATTAAATTACCAAAAAATTATTTTATTGAGTTAGAAAAAATAATAACAATTCATTAGGAAAAACCAAAGATCAAGAATATCAAAAGAATTAGTTTTAAAAAGTAAAAGAAGTCTAGCAGTACCAGATGTTAAAGTTATTATAAAGCAGTAATTATCAAAACTATGTGGTACTGAAATATGGCCTAAGACATTTTCCAGCTGTGTGACCCTGGGCAAGTCACTTAACCCCCATTACTTAGTCCTTACCACTCTTCTACCTAGGAACAAATATTCTAAATAGATTCTAAGATAAAAGGCAAGGGTTTTTTAAAAAACCATCTGGTACTGGCTAAGAAATAGAAGGGCAGATCAATGGAATAGGACAGGCATACAACAAACTATAGTGAAATATTATAGAAACCTTCTGTTTGATGAAACCATGGATCTAGATTTTGGGGATAAGAAATCATTGGCAAAAGTTGCTGGAACAATTGGAAAGTTATTTGGCAGAGACTAGGTATATACCAATATCTTACACCATTTTCTAAGAGAAAGTCAAAATAGATATATGATCTAGACATAATAGGACATATCATAAGTAAATTAGAAAAATAGGAAACATATTACTTACCAGATATGACAGGAGAGGAATTTATGAGTCAACAAGAGAAGGAGAACACTGAAAGATATAAAAAAGATAATTTTGAGTACATCAAACTGAAATTTTTTGTACAAAATAAATGCTGCCAAGATTAGAAGGAAAACAGAAAATGGGAGAAATTTATTGACAGTCTCTCATATATGTTATAAGGAAAAGTTAAGTTAAGGAGGAAAGTGTATAAGTCTGCAGAGGGCAGAGGCATGGGACAGCAGAGTAAAAGATTTTGGAATTCTGCAGGGGAGAGCTAAACTGTTACTAAGAGACAGTTGGGGTTTGAGCTGTGTCCTCTTTCTGGTTTTGACCTGGAGGGACTGGTTATTTTCCCTATGGCTGTTTTCTACCTTATTTTCCCATCCTACCTGTTGCTTCCTGTTTCTCTGCTGGCTGGTTGATATCTGCTGAGTTTCTGGTGACCCTGAACCATCTGGCATCTCTGATTGTGAGATCAGGCCTTAGATCCTTTTGGATCTTGGACCTTATTTGGGCCCTATCAGGCTTACACAGACCTTTTCCTTAAAATCAGCAAAAGAAGATTTAGTGTTAGTTTAGCCAAGAACAGGAATTGGGATTTTAGATAATGAGGAGAGAAGGAGAGTAGGAAAATCACTGAAGAAATCTCTGTGAAGAGATATTTAGACCTGGGGTTTTTAGGTAGTTGGCATTAGATTAGGATTCTCCAAACTTCCCTTTTCACCTTCCCTTGTTAATAAATCCAACATCCATACCTGATATATACTGGTCTTTTTCTCCTAGCTCAGGACAGGCTTTACCTGGACTGAATCTGTCATCCCACAGTTAATCTAATCACATTGGCCAAGTTTAATCCATTCCCAAAACCCTCTACCTTTTTACAGATAGAGATCTCATGTCTAAAATATTTAAAAACTTTGTCAAATTTATAAGAATTAAAACTATCCCCCAATTGATAAATGGGAAAAAGATATGAATAGGCAATTTTCAGATGATGAATTCAAAATCATATATAGGTGTATAAAAAAGTGCATTGTCACTACTGAGTAGAGAAATGCAAACAAAAACAATTCTGAGATATCATCTCATACTCATCAGATTGGCTAAAATGACAAATATTAAAAAATGGGGACACTAATGCACTGTTGGTGGAACTGTGAACTAATCCAACCATTTTGGAGAGCAATTTAGAATTATACCCAGAGAGTTATAAAACTGTATATACCCTTAAAACCAATAATATGATTGCGAGGTCTATTCCTCAAGGAGATCAGGAAAAAAGGAAAAGAACCTCTATATTCCAAAATATTTGTAACAACTCTCTTTGTGGTGGCAAAGAACTGAACATTGAGAGGATGCCCATTAGTTGGGGAATAGCTAAACAAATTGTGGTATATGATTATGATGTTTTCAGAACTGGTTCTCCACCTATCACCTAGCTACCTGTTTCCCAGTGGTTCCATATACAATTCAGCTTATTTGTTGATTTATTTAATTAAAGCTTTATTTTTATTTGTTTGTTTTGGTTGTAGAAATCACCCTATAAATTTGCCCCACAACCAAAATTCTTTCCCCTAAAAAACCCCAGTTGGACAAAACAGTCTCTGGTGGTAGTTTACTAACAGAAAAAGATATATATATTTTCATCTGGAACTAGCATCATATATAATATTTAAGCAGAGTTTGATTCATTTACGTTTTTTTATTCATTGGATATAGTATTCTTATATATCTACTTTCTTCACTCTGCATCATGTAAATCAGTTCATATAAGTCTTTCCATGTTTCTTTAAACTGCTCAAATTTTTCATTTCCAATTTAGTCTAACCAAAACATTTATTAAAAGCAAGATATTATGGTGAGTGTTAGGAATATAATATAGTAATGGATAACAGTTACAATAGTAGATAGGCCCTATTCTCTAGGTGCTTACAACTGCATTTCATTGTATAAAAATAACTGTGATAGATGGGAGAATGAGATGAGTTCAAAGGAGAGAGTCTCTGAAAAGTGTCATGAAAATTTTGAGGAGGAAGACATTGCTTTCAGCTAGGAGAGGAGAAAAAAATGGAGAAGGTTTCCAGAAAGGAGGGAGCACCTGAGTTGGATCTTGAAAGAAGGGAGTTCAACAAAGAGAGATGAGTGGGATATAGAGTCCATTTCAGGTAAAAAAGATGTTAGTTAAGGTACAGAGATAGGAGGAAGTAGGATGAGAATTGGAGACAGAAAATAGTCCAGTTTGGATAGAACACAGAATAAATGAAGAGGAGCAGTATGGGCTAAACCTGAAAAGGTATTTTGGAGCTAGATTGTGGAAGATCTTTAATACCACGATTAAAAGGCTACACTTTACCTCCTAGACCAGAGGCTCTGGCTGAACCATGACATGCCGATAGTGCTGCCAAACTCAATTACAATGCAATTGAAATTTTTAAAAATATAATAAAACAGTTAATATCACCCTTAAAAATTAAGTAAATATGCTGCTAGTATGTGTCCTTATATATGGATTAGTGGTCCTGGATCTATTTTAATTTGTCACCATTTCCCTGGACAATTTAAGGGCTTTAAGTAAGGGCATAAGACAGTTTCCCAAATCTCTGAGAAATTATCTATTTTCCATATAGTCTCTTTTGGTAATTGACTAGGTTTATTAATGTTAAGTAAAAAATGAGGTCAGATAAGAGCATAAACTTTTTAATGCCTTGATTTATGTAATTTTAATGCAAATTTATGTATAATAATAATAATAACCAGCAATTAATGTTATGATAGAAGAGGAGAGAAAGTGTCTATGAGGGGAAACTCTCCTCCAGCTCTCCCCTCCCGCCAAATATATACTGCTGAGACTTTGAGGGGGTATCACCCTAAAACTGGGTGACCTGGATGGTTGTGCCACCCCACAGGAGTTGGGGGCAAGGCTTCCCTATAAGATGAGTTATGGGGGACCCCAATCTGATTCTGAATGAGGCCGGGGTTCATGCAAGACTCCCAAGAGGTCAGCCAACTTCACAGCCAGTGGTCTGGCTTCAAGATGGAGGCAGCCACCCAAGCTGTGATTCCCCTCCCCCTTGTCTCTCAGGCACTCTGAAATGCTATCTGACTAATGAATGTCTTTTATTAATATAAATATAGGGATCAGGGAAGGGGGCAAAGGGCAGAGGGATTTTGGGGTGCTCTCTTCTCTATGTATATGGGGTCTGTCACTCGGGTGGGAACCTTTGAGGTTCCCACTCCTAAGCATCTCCCCTCACCTCTTCTCCTTCAGTTTTTATTTCTATCCTTTTCTATAATTGCAAGTCAAACCGGAAAGGGTCTCTCAGCAAGGTTGGGTAATGAGAGGAGCCTAAGAGATCGCTCCCAAAATGGAGTCCAAACACTTAGCTCACTCAATGATTGAAGTCTTGCTGGGTGAGGAGTGATGGAATCTTTGACCAGTGAATCAGGGTTTCAATGTCCAAAGAAAGATTCTCAGGAAGCCCTCAGGACTGGATTTGAGCTGAGATGTCCTCCTCCTTCCTCTGTCCCAAGCCCTTTTCTTCCCCTCCTTCCTCTGGAGAGTTACCCAGAATTCTCCTCTGGTCTCAGCTGTCACCAACTGTCACCAACTGTCAGCCACTCCTTCTCTGGCTCCTTTTGTCCCATCCCCCTTACACAAATCTCATCCTTACATCTGCTAGGAATTTGAACCTGAATTTGAGTTCTGCCCCAAATACTAACTATATAACCTTGGTCAAATTAACCTCTCTCAACACCCATTTTCTCATCTGTAAAATAGGGATAATAATTATATCTATCTGTCAGGATTGTTGTGAGGATCAAATAATATAATCTATGTAAAGCCTTTTGCAAACTTAAAAGTGCTATATAAATACTAGCTCTCACTCTCATTTAGTAGTGGCAGGTGTAGTGGTGGTAGTAGTAGTAGTAGTTAGCAGTAGCAGCAGTAGCAGCAGCAGCAGCAGCAGCAGGAGTGGTGGTGGTGGTGGTGGTGGTGGTGATAGTAGAGGTAGTAATAGCAGTAGCAGTAGTAGTAGTAGTGGTGGTGGTGGTAGTGATAGGAGGAGGAGTAGCAATAGTAGTAATAGTAGTAGTAATAGCAGCAATAGCAGTAGTAGGAGTGGTGGTTCTTTTAGTAGTAGTGATAGTGGTAGTAGTAGTAGTGGTGGTAGTAGTAGTAATAGCAGTAGCAGTAGTAGTAGCAGCAGCAGTAGTAGTAATAATGGTGGTAGTAGTAGTAGTTATAGAAGCATCAACATCAGCAACAGCAGTAGTAGTAATAGCAACAACAGCAGTAGTAGTAGTGGTGGTACTTTTAGTAGTAGTGATAGTGGTAGTGGTAGTAGTGGTAGTAGTAGTAATAGCAGTAGTAGTAGTAGTAGTGGTGGTAGTAGTAGTAGAAGAAGCATCAACATTAACAACAGCAGTAGTAGTAGTAATAGCGGCAGGAAGTGTTAGTAGTAATTGTGGTGGGGGTGGTGGTAGTAGTAGTAGCAATAATAGGAGGAGTAGCAGCAGCAGCAGCAGCAGCAGTAGGAACCTGGGTGGTTCCAGGACTAGCACATCTGGCTGAGGGCTTACCAAGCCCCTTTTGGCTGCTCATTCACCCTTGGGGCACCCCTGGCACTCAGCCCATACCTGTGGCTCCAAGGAGCTAAGGAATGCCCAGCTACTACACCTCCCAAACCAGGCAGATGGGATAAACCAGGTGGAGTTATGATACCTTATAGCGGTAGTAAAAGTCTAAGGCTGAATTTGAATCCACCTCTTTGTGATTCTGGTCCAGCTTGGATCTCTGTGCCACCTAGCTGCCTCTTGATTACTTTCAGTCATTACTAGTCGTAGTAGTAGTATCACTAAGGCTGGAATCAGACTTCCCTTTGCATATCTCCCTTGTACCCTTGATTTTTTAACACCAATTTGCATTGTTCCTCTAAGACACACACACTTGGCAGACTCCAGGACACCCCTGATATCGGCAGAATCTTGGGGGTTCTGAAAAGTGCCGGTAGAGAGTGGCTGGAGAATATGAAAATGAAGTTAGGGGGGTAAAAGGGAAAATGGAAGACTGGTTGGGGATTGTGTTTGGAGAGAAAGTTCTCTCCAAAGAGAGAATAGATGTTTATATTTCTTTCTAATAAATAAGAATAGGGACAACTAGGGAGCACAGTGGGTAGAACCCCAGGATTGCAGAACACAGGGCTCAGGTTCAAATCTGACCCCAGACACATCTTTGCTGTGTGACCCTAGGCAAGTCACTTACCCCCAGTTGCCTAACCCTTTTTGCTCTTCTGTCTTCAAATTGATACTGAGTTTAAAAAGTTTTTTTTAAGAAAGTAAATAAGAAGTAATAGTAATGTTTACATATGCCAAGATGGATTTATGTGTTTTCTGGAACAGGGCAGTAGGAATTGGCATCCTGGCTGTGATCCTGGGGATTCTGCTGCTCATTAGCTGCTGGTACTGCAGAAGACGCAGTGGCTACAAAACCCTGAAGGTTAGTACCACTCACACACTCATTTTGCACCATTCTGGCTAGGTCAGCTTTCACCTAAGCATCCTGATAGGACTGGAAAACACCTCAAAATATTTTTTCCCATAACCCTGTCCCCAGTCCTAGGTAGTAGCTGTTAAATAGCTGAAAACATTTCTACAGGGAATAATAAAAAGCAAGAGTTTCAAGTCAGTATTCTCTCATTTTTATATGTTCTACAATTAAATGCTTTCTCGGTCAATAAACAAAGTAGAAATTTCAAAAATTTTGAAATTGATGTGTATGTGTGGGGGTATGTGTGTGGGTAGATCGTGGAAATCTCTAACATCAGCAATTCCAACTTATGCTAGGCAATTATTTCCCTTCTCTTTACCATTTCTCCAGAATTACTGAAGAACCTCCTGGCTAAAAAAAAAAATGTCATTTGTTGGAAACTCCATTGCAGTGAGGCTGTAGAGACCTGTATAAGAGAAAGATTAGGAAGATGGAGAGGATTTGAAAGTGACCAAAGGAGGATCTATCTTTTCCAGGCTAGGAACTTGGGCCAGAGGAGGAGGAAAGGTTTCTAGCAAAAAGTGAGATTTGGGCTGAATCTAGCAAGAAGTCAGGGAAACCAGGTAGAAAATGAAGAAAATAGAAAAGGAAGTTTTGCCTTGCATTCATTTCTTTCAGTCACACCTGACTCTTTATGACTCCATTTGGGGTTTTCTTGGCAAAGATACTGGAGTAGTTTGCCAGTTCCTTTTCAAGCTCATTTGACAGATGAGGAAACTGAGGTGTTTAGGGTTAAGTGTTTTGCCTAGGGTCAGAGAGCTCATAACTGAGGCCAAATTTGAATTTAGGAAGATAAAGTTTCCTGACTCTAGGCCCAGCACTCTATCCATTGTGTCACTTAGCTGCCCAGTTTTGTTTAGCATGATGGAATCAGAACAGTGTTTGGAATCCTGGCTGGTTTATTTTCTAGGTAGCTAGATAGTATATAGGCAGCAATGGATAGTATGCTGGAAGATTTGATTTCAAATCTGGCCTCATACACTTAGTAGCAATATAGCCCCATCTGCCTCAGTTTATAATAGGACTACTTCCCAAAGTTGTTGTTAGAATAAAATGAGATAATATTTATAAAGCACCTTGAAATATAGGCAAGAATCATGCAAGATTACAAGTAACAAGAGACCCAACTAAACAAAATCATTTTAAGGGTATTTTAAAATAAAACTAAGAGGAGGACAACAAATAAGAAAAAAAGGGGGGAATCTGCTAAGATTTTTATTTTAAGAAATCTTTTCAAGAGTAAGGACAGTAGCATCATAGTTCTAGATGTGCTTATGGAGGAAGTAGAAATGGACTTAAAAGAAAAAAATGATGGGAAAAGCAACTGGAGTTGATCAAATATATAGAAAGATCCTAACCAGTGGTGACACAATTTTTGAGGGCATTAATGAAAGATCTGCAAGCTATCTGATGGAGGCAAACATACCTAAGGTGCTAATAAACTTCGCATCTAATTAACAAAAAAAAAGAGAAAAAGCCCATGAGAAAATTAACAACTACCCATTCTATCAATGAACAAGAATTTATTTAAGTATTTCTTATGTGTCAGGCACAGTGCTAAGCTTACTTTATTATATACTATCTAATTAGAAATTTTATAAGAATCAACCACACATGAATTGAAAAATTTCTGTTTGAGTGTTAGGGAGATGCATGATGGAAAGATGGTGGAGTAGGGCATGAAGCTTCTTCATCCTTTTAATACCCCTCACAAACAACCAAAAATATATCCATAGAATCAGTGCTAAAAGTAGGAAAAACAAGCAGGAGTTGGGAGTGAAGCTAAAGAGACAACTAGACAGGAACATTTCTGATTTCCTTGGCCTTAGTCCCACCACCACAGGTCCTGGGGGCAGGAACAAAGTAAACAGTGTGAAATCAATAAGGGGACAGGACCAGCAACTTCACTTTGTTTGCTGAGCCTCAGAGCTTACATGTGGAGGATATCACTGGAATCATCAGGTGAAGGGCTCTGGAAGTAGCTGTGTTAGTGGTGGCATTGGTTTAGGGGACCCTTACTGGCTGTAACTGAGGACTGAAGGAGTAGATACCATAGAAGCCACAGGATCCAGACCCTAAGGGGAAGACCTCAAGCTTTTTGCTGACAGATGAGAGACTTTGGAAGTCTAGGGAATGAAGACCAGACACCTGTTCTGTCCCAGCTGGGATTGGGACACTGGTGAGTGTGGTTGCTGCAGGACGGAAGAACTCCCAGGTGAGTCAGGTCCTTAGTGGCTACTATAGGAGGAGGTAGCCTATTTACTTGCAGATGCAATGGCAGAACTGTCCATAGGGTCTGGTTGGAGCACCTGAGAGTAATCACAGACTGGGGCTTGAGCAATGGACTTGGGGATTACATCAGACCCTGAACTATAAAAACTTGAATAAATAAAAATGACACAGGAAAAAAAGCAAATAAAAAAATCCTGAAACCTGAGGTAACATACCCCAGCACTGCAGTAATACTGGGAGTCCAGCAAAAATCCAATAATTTAGTGTACTGACCTGGCCACTAAAACAAAACAAAACAAAAAAACCAAACCACAAACAAACAAACAAACAAATATAAGAACCAAAGGAGGAAGAACCAACGGTTGATAGTTACTATATGGACAGAAAAGATCATAGTTTAAACTCAGAAAACAATAAAGTAAAAATATCTACTTCCAATCAGCAAAGAAATACAACAAATGACCACCAGCTTAAAAAGTGCTTTTGGAAGAGTTTTAAAAAGATCTCAAAAATAAGACAAATAGAGGAAAAGCAGGAAAAAAACAAAAGCAATGCAAGAAAATTAAGAAAATTATGAAAGAGAAGTCACCTCAATAGAAAAAGAGATCCAGAAACTCACAGAAAAAATATTATATTAAGGAATAGAATTGCACAGGGGAAAGCTAATGATTTCCTTAAGAGAACAAGAAATAATAAAACAAAATCAAAAGAATGAATTAATAGAAGAGAATATGAAATATCTTATCACAAAAACAACGGACCTGGAAAATAGATCAAGGAGAGATAATATAGGAATAGTTAAACTGCTGGAAAGTTACGATCAAGAAAAGAGTTTAGATATAATTCTCCAAGAAATCATTAATGAAAACTGGACAGAAATTCTAAACTCAGAGGGTAAAATGGAAATTGAAAAAATCAACCAATCGGTACCTCAGAGACCCAAAGATGAAAATGTATATGAACATCATTGCTAAGTTCTATAGCCCTAAGGTTAAGGAAAAATACTAAAAATAACAAGAAAAAAACAATTTAAATACTAATAACAAATGACATAGTAGCTGCAGCATTAAAAGAATGCAGGACTTTGAACACAGTATTTTGTAGAGCAAAGACCTGGGTTTACAATCAAGAATGACATATCTAGTAAAACTGAGCAAAATTATAAAAGGTAAGAAATGGACATTTAATGAACTAAAGGAGTTTCAACTATTCCTGGAGAGAAACCCAGAACTCAACAGAAAATTTGATCTATAATAAACATACAAAGGTAATGTTGAAAGACTAATCTTAAGTGACCCAAAAAGTCAAAATGTTTGATTCTTATATGGAAAAATGATATCTGGGGGTCCTGGGAATGGCATCATTGCTTGGATACTTTGAAGGGGCATGTATGGATGAAAAGTTGAGGTCAAGATAAATGCAATGGAATGAGCCAAAACAGTAGTAGAGTAGATCAGGAGGAGGAATGTGTTGGGGAACTGGTATGGAGAAGGGAAGAAAGTCATGGAGGGCTAGTAATATTAGAAGCCTACTCTCATCAGATATGGCATAAAGAACAAAATATATAATTAAAAGAGTAAAATTTTTCTTAATGAACAGAGCAACAAGAGGGAAAAGGGAGGGAATAAGAGAGGGACTGAGTAGGATAAGGAAAGGACCAAACAAAGGAAAATGCCTTAAGGGATTGAGGGAGTAAGAAGGAAGAGTAGATTAAGAGAAAGGAAGGCAGGGGCATAAGATACCAAGGGATACCAAGAAGAGAGTACATATCAAGAAAAAGTGAGGTAAGGTGAGGAGATAAGGGAGGGTCTCAGGTTATGATAAGGGATGAATTTTTAGAATTGAACCTATATCAAGAAATAGAAGGACATGGCAGGGGAGGATAAAGTAGGGACTTTTGGAAAGATAGAAAAATAATTAAGAGGTAAGGGAAAAAATACGAGAGAGAAACTCTTAGAAAAGTGGGCCAAGTTGGGACTAGAAGGGAAAAGGGAAAGGAAAATGGAAGATTTCTAAGAAGGGACAATCATTGGAGAGATAGAGGACAGAAGAAATTGGACCTCTGAGGATGGATACAGCAGAAAAAAAGAGAAAAACAAGAGAAAGAGAAAGGAAAAACAGAATAGAGCAGTAATGGGCAAACTTTTTAAAGAGGGGGCCAAAGGAAAGGAAATGCTCATCTGTCAGTCTGTTTCTAAGGCAACTTTTTCAAAGTTTCATTGTATTGTATCCTACTCATTGTATTTGTCAGATTAGGAATAATGTTGTGCTGCTGGATAGAACATTTCAGGGGGCCCACATTTGGCCCATGGATCATAGTTTGCCCATCACTGGGAGGATATTACATAACTAATAAATGTGTCATTAAATGTGAATGGGATGAAGTCATCCATAAAATAAAAATGGATAACAGAATGTTTAAAAAACCAAACCCCAACAATATGTTGTTTACAAGAAATACACTTAAAAATAAGAGACACATATGGAGTAAAAATAAAGGGCTAGAACAGAATATACTATGCCTTAGTTGATGCAATCATTATCTCTGAAAAAGTTGAAGCTAAAATAGACCTAACCAAAAGAGATAAAAAGGGAAACTATATTATGTTAAAAGGTACTACAGATAATGAAACATTAACCATTTTAAAACATTTAAAATGTTATAGGATCCACATTTCTAAATGAAACATTAAATTAATTTCTGATAAAAATAACAAAACAATAATAGTGGGGAATTTTAATCTCTCCCTCTCAGAGCTAGATAAAGCCAAAGAAAAAAGAAATAAAAAAGAAGTAAAGAGATGAATAGAATCTTAGATAAGTTAAGTATGACAGATATTTGGAGAGAACTGAATGGGAATAGAAAGGAGAATACCTTCTTCTCAGTGGTACAGGGCACCTTCACAAAAACTTGTCAATATTAGAGCACAAAATATTACAGTTAAATATAGAAAAAACAGAAATATTAAATATATTCTTTTCATACCATAGTGCCATAAAATTTATAATGAGGGACAATTGAAACAAAAAAAAACCTAGAGACTGACTTAATCTTAAAGAATGGGTGGGTTAAAGAACAAATTTGTTGAAATAAATAATTTCATAAAAGAGAATGATAATAATGAGATAATATACCAAAACCTATGGGATTCAGCAAAAGCAGTAACTAGAGGAAAATTTATATCTTTAAATGTGTATATTAATAAAAGAGAGAAAGAAAAGATCAATGACTGGGAATGCAATAAAAAACTAGAAAAAGAAGAAACTAAAAATTCCCAACTAAACACCAAATTAGAAATCCTAAAAAATTAAAGGTGAGATTAATAAAATTGAAAGGGGAAAAACCATTGAATGAATAAATAAACCAAGAAGTTAGTTTTATAGAAAAATCAACAAAAATGATGAACTACTGATTAATCTAATAAAAAAGAGAAGGAAACAAAATCACTAGCGTTAAAGATGTAAAGGGTGACTATACCATCAGTGAAGATGAAATTAAGGTAATTATTAAGAATTATTTTGCTTAATTATAAGAAAACAAAATTAATAGTGAAAGATAAATAGAATACTTTTAAAAACTGCCTAGACTATCTAAGCAAGAAATAGACTATCTAAATAAACCCATTTTAGAAAAAGAAGTTGAAGAAGCCATAAATTAATTTCCCAAGGTAAAAAGCATTAGGACCAGATCGATTTACATGTGAATTCTATAAAATACTTAAAGATCAACTAATTTCAATATTAAAGAAGTTAGTTGAAATAACAGATAAAGGAAAACACTTTTTAGGAAACAAATGTGGTACTGCTACGTAAACCTGGAAGAGCAAAAACAGAGAAAGAAAATTTTAGAATAATCTCACTAATGAATATGGATGCAAAAATCCTAAACAAAATACTAGCTAGGAGACTACAACAATGTCACAAAGATAATACATTATGACCGAAAAGGATTTATAGTATGAATGTAGGCATAGTTTAATATAAGGAAAATTATCAACATGATTGGTTATATTAATAACAAAAGTAATAAAAACAATATGATTATATCAATAGGTACAGAAAAAGTCTTTGACAAAATATAACCCTCATTCCTAATAAAGAACATTGGAAAGCAGAGGTATAAGTGATTTTTTTTCCTTAAAATGATATGAAGCATCTACCTAACACTATCAGCAAGTATTATCTGTAATGGGGATAAGCTAGAAGCTTTCCCAATGATATCAGGAGTGAAACAAGGAGGCCCATTATCACCAAAATTATTTATAACATAGTATTAGAAAAGCTAACAATAGCAATAAGTGAAGAAAATGATATTGAAGGAATTAGAATGGGTAAAGAGGTCACAGAACTATCTCTGTTAGCTGATGACATGATGGTATATGTGGAAAATCCTAGGAAATGAACTAAAAAGCTTTTTGAAACTATCAATAATTTTGGCAAAGTGGCGAGATATAAAATAAATTCACATAAATCATTAGCATTTTTCTATATTACTGATAAAGTCTGCAAAAAGAAATAGAAGAAGAAATTACTTTTAAAATGACTATAGAAAGACTAAAATACCTGGGAGTATACCTGCTAAAACAAATGTAGGAACTACATGAATATAATTATAAAATACTTTTACACAGATAAAATCATATCTAAATAATTTGAGAAATATTCATTGTTCACGGATGGGCATAGCCAAAATAACTAAAATAATAATCCTACCTCAACTAATTTACTTATTCAAAGTCATCCTAATGAAATTACAAAAAAATTATTTTATTGAGTTGGAAAAATAACAAAATTCATTTGAAAGCATAAAAGATCAAGAATAGTAAAGGAATTTAATGAAAAAAGTGTAATGGAAGGAGGTCTAGCAGTACCAAATTCAAAACTGTATCATAAAGCAGTAATTATCAAAATTATCTGGTACTGGCTAAGAAACAAAGGTAGATCAGTAGAACAGAACAGACACACAAGAAATGCAGTAAAAACTATAGTGGTCTTGGGTTTGACAAAATCAGAGATCAAGGTTTTGGGGATAAGAAATCACTGTTTGGGTAAAAATTGCTGGGATAACTGGAAACTTGTTTAGTAGAAATGAGGTAGAGATGATTCCTTATACCTTTTGCTAAGATAAGATCAGAATGTATAAATGATCCAAACATAAAAGGAGATACCATAAGTAAATAAATGGAATGAGGAATATACTATTTATCAACATTTATGGATAGGAGAAGAATTTATGAGTCAACAAGAGATAGAGAGAATTGTGAAATGTAAAATGGACAATTTTGAATCTATTAACTTGAAACACTTTTGTACAAATAAAATAAATGCTGCCAGGATTAGAAGGAAAGCAGAAAATTGGGTGGGTGGGGGAGTTTATTGACAGCCTCTCTGATAGTAGTTTCATAACTAAAATATAGAGAGAACTATTTAGAAGGAAAAGAGCCATCCTCCAATTCATAAATGGGCAAAAGATATGAATAATTTTCAGAAGAAGAAATAAAAGCCATATGTAATTATATGAAAAATGCTATAAATCACTATTGTTTGGAGAAATGCAAACCAAAACAACTCTGAGATATCATCTCACACCCATTAGACTTTCTAAATTGACAAAAGAGAAAAATGACAAATACTGGAGGGGATGTAGAAAAAAGGGTACACTAATGCACTGTGATGGATCGGTGAACTGATCCAGCCATTTTGGAGAGTAATTTGGAATTACACTCAGAAAGTTATAAAACTGTGTATATCCTTTTACCCAGCAATACCATTGCCAGGTCTGTTTCCAAGGAAATCAGAGAAAGAAGGAAACATTGTTGTTTTCCAAAACCTTTATAGCAGCTCTTTTTGTGGTGGTAAAGAATTGGAAACTGAGGGGATGCCTATCAACTGGGGAATGGCTGAACAAATTGTGGTATATGATTGTGATGGAATACTCTGCATCATAAGAAATTAACAGACTGATGTTTTTAAAACTTGAAAAGAACTACATGAGATAAATAACAGTGAAATGAGAAGAACCAAGAGAACATCATACACAGCCACAGAATTAATGCTGGAAGAATAAACGGTGAATGTTACCTCCAGAAAGTGAACAGAGAGGTGAACTATGAAATATTTAGTTTTTATGCACATGCCTCCTTGACATCTTTTGGGATTCAGGGAGGGTGGGGAGGAGGAGCGACACTTTGGATGGGATTTATTATGTAGAAATGAAGAAAAGTAAGCTAAATGTGTGATTTCGTTCATGTATGATCTTTTTTTGTAAATGGAAATGTTTATTTTGTTTGGTTTTGTAAAATCTGAAACTAAAAAAAGAGAGAGTGTTAGTAGGGAATAGGCAGACTTTCATAAACGGTATTCTGTAGTGGGCCACATCTTTATACAATTGCCTGAAAAATATAGTGAACATGCAACCCCACTGTGATCATTATATGTTGTCAATAAAAAAAGCATAGACTTTGGTAGAGCAAAATTCTAGATCCAATATCACCCCTTTATATGTTAAAATTATATAAAATTCCTTGAAAGGCCAGCCAATCAAGAATAAGAACTCACATCTTTCATATAGTTTTTCACAAACTTTCCTTTCACAAATTTCCATTTTGACAGTGTGCTGCTCTCTTCATAATCTTATGTGCCCTTTGAAGTCCTACTCCAATGTTTCACTGGGATATGAAAGCCATGATTCTGAGTGCTTGCAGGCTGTGCCTGCAGAGCATAAGTTCTGGCAAATTCTATATCGTACTGGAAACTATAGTACCAGTAATAGTCTTCCTACTATCTGAGACCAACCTAGCTGAGTACAGAGGTTCATCCCCAGAGGACTGGCCACATGATGGTGAATTCTTTGATTATGAGGAACCCATGAAACAAAGGAAAACACAAAACTACATAGTTCTGGAGGTGAATGAAAGCCATATTGACATTCTCATTGTAATAAATGAAATCAGGAGGTATAAGGAAGTTGCAGATAAATGAAAGAATAGCTCACAAATTTTATCATCTCTGCAAAATCTTTACGATAATCTCTATACATACAAAGAGCATCTTGGATGAAAATATGAGAAAAGGATAGGCAGACTTTGGTAGATAATATTCTACAGCATGCCTTATCTTTTCTATAGAACATTCTCTTTCACGTAGAGACTACAAAGTCCCATTTATTTTCATTGTTTGTTGAGTATTTTTTTAAAAATATTTATTTCACTTGGTTCAGCAAAACATAATCTTAAAGTATTCCTCCAACAAAATGTTTGCATACATAAATTAAGATTATGTTAAGTTTCTTTGATAGGACACAACAGAGGCAAATTGGTTCAATGATATCTGGGAACTAGTATCTAACAAAACAAAAGGGATGTCTGTTAACTGTCATGGAAGATACTGAGTCCATGGAATGAATAGAAGAGAGATGTCAAGGTCTTCCAGATGCTCCCACTTATAAAGAACATGCTGCCAAGAACACATCAAGACCCAGAACATTACTGAGATTCCTAAGTGAGATTCACAATTGCTCAACAGCTTAGCATAACAGCCTATAAAATCAAGTGGATAGAGAATGTCTATTGTTCAAACTATGATAGTTGGATAGACAAATGACACAGCTGGTCCATCAATCCATATATTGCAGGGAGATGCTAAAGGCAAACAGGAAACTGGGCCCAGAACTGAACTAGAGAAGGAGAACAAGCTGGACTGAATTTGGAGAATTTGGTCCTATTTTCAAAGTCCCTAACCTTCTCCTGGTTCTTTTAAATAATGTTAATAAAATAAATTAACATAACATAAAATATTAAAGACAAAAAATAAAAATAGACAAAGCCTGTATTTTAAATAATATTGTTCTTGGGGACTTTAATACACTGTTGATGGCACTGTGAATTGATCCAACCATTTTGGAGAGCAATTTGCAAATACAACTAAAGAGTTATAAAATGTTGTCTATTTCCCAAGGTGATCAGGGAAAAAGGAAAGGAATCTCTATATTCCAAAACATTTGAGGTAGCAAAGAATTAGACATTGATAGGATATTCATTAATTGGGGAATGGCTAAACAAATTGTGGAGTATGATTGTGATGGAATACTACTACTGTACCATAAGAAACAACGAGCAGGTTAATTTAAAATTTTAATTTTAAAAAACTTGGAACGGATTATATGAGATAATTAAGAGTGGAAATGAGTAGAACCAAGAGAACAATATATATATATATACATATATATATATATATACAGCTTTAATATTTGAAGAATAACTTGTAAATGTTCACCTTCAGAGAATGAACTGAGAAGTAGAAACATGAAAGACATTCTCTATATATACATATCTGTTTGCTGGATGATGCCTTTTATGGTGTGGGGAGGGAGGGCTGAGATACCTGGAAATAAATTATATTAATAAAAGTTTTTAAAAAGTGCTTCTATAAAGCTATGTCTTGGTTTACCATAATTTCTGAAAAATAAAAAATGGGCATCATTCAGTGGACAATGAAGAAATACACAATGGACATAAATCAGCTGAATATCAACAATGAATTATGCACAAAAAATGCTGTCAGACATCAGAGATGTGTGACCATTAAAGAACAAAGCTTTATAGATAGAAAGACCATGTGTGTAATATTGGTATCTATCTAATGTTTAGGTCCAGAGGAAGGTCCAAGTATGTTGCTAGGATCCCATGGGGGGGTTTATAGAAGGACATGGACAGGAGTCTTCCAGGGTGAGATAGGAAGGAATGGAATGTGACCTGTGCTATTGGAGGGAATACCTGTTTGGATAAAAAGAGATCAGTTGAAGTATTTAATGTAATTATGGGCCACCATTTACTCAAAGTATTCAATGTAATTCATATCAAACTTTAGCTAGTGGCTTATTAATATATGCTCATTTTAGTCACAAAGAAACGACATAAAGGGATTAAATTACAAAGTAATTTGTGGGGAGGAGTGGGCAAAAAGTTTTCCATTCTAAATTCTGTCTGCTATGCCATATGATCTGTTTGGTACATATGTTACCACTGTGTCCATGACCTAGGGGTGAAAGGTGGGTTATAGCATATATTTTAAATTTCTTTAACTTGTTCTCCGTTTTTGTCTTGCTTCCTCTCCTACTAACCCCAACTCAATGTACAATTTCAGGACAAAAACCTGTGTGCTGGCACCCGGAATGCCCTGATGGGGAATTATTACAGTGATGAGAGTGTTCTCCCTGTCAACAAAGTGCCCTTTCAAGAGAACAGCAACTGTAACTCTGTGGTATGTTAAGCCCCTAGAATACTGTTTATTTGCTTGCTTCCTGCATAGCTATGTTCAATTCAAATAAGTAAAAACACAACAAAGAACCAAATAAAACTATGAGTAAAGTCTCCTTCTTCATCCTGCTCACTTAGATTTTCCAGCGTCAATACTTATGAAGTCTCAGATTTTAGATGCGAGGAAATAATTGGACGTGGATACACTGGATTAGACCTGGATACATGAACTTGTCTAAAAAACTTTTTTTTTGATAACTGCATTTCAATGTAATTGCTTTCCTTTATAATATTAATCCTGGGTATTTAATTTTATACTTTTAAAAACATTCTGAGAAGAAGCCCATAAAGTGATTAGGAACTCTTGTTCCAAAGCATTGGTTTAATCATGTCACTTTTCCTCAAGTTGTTCTACATTTCTATCTAGGGGGAAGATAAAGCGTTTTATTGTAAAATCTCCCCCATCCCTTTCCACTTGGGAAGTCCATTCCCATTGATTGACTCATGGTCTCCTGTATACTTTCTCCTAATTAAGACAACTAGATTTTCTCCTTCCTGTATACTGCTCTACCCTGGATATCCTCCTATCTGGTAGACCTGTTTCTTTTCAGTCTTCCTTGATGGATTTTCTCTCTAACCATGGTCCTGCCCCAAGGTTCTGTCCTTGACAATATTCTCTTTGAACTCCATACTCCTTCATTTGCTCATCTCATTCGCTCTGATGGGCTCAATGATCATTTCTATGCAGATAATTATTCTCAGATCTATATATCCAGTCCTAAGCTCTCTGCTGAGCTACAGTCACACATCTCCAACTGCCTCAAACTAGATGTCTATAGGCATATCAAATTTAACATGTACAAAACAGAACCCATTATCTTTTCTCCCAACCCTGTGAGCCCCTTTTCCAAAACTTTCCAACACTGTTGAGGGCTCTGCTTTTCTCCCTGCTACCCATACCCTTGGTGTTTTCTTTGACTCTTAATTCTTATTCACCCCACTTATCTAATCCATTGACAAATCTTGTCATTTCTGTTTTCCCAACTTTTCATATCTTCTCTTCAATCATGCATCCATAACCCCAATTCATGCTTATATCCCCTCTTGCTTAGATTACTATAATAGCCTTCTAGTCTCTCTGGCTCAAGTTTCTTTCCTCTCCAATCCACTCTCTCTTCAGATGCCAAAATAGGAATTCTCGACTTAAGGTCTATGAACTTGTTTTAACAAAAAAAAATTTCATAACTTATATTTCAGTATAATTGCTTTCCTTTATAAGTCCTATGTATTTTATTTATGCATTTTAAAACATGATTCTGAGAAGGGGTCCATAACACAAAACAAGATCAGGAACCTTGTTTTGTTGATCATGTCACTCTTTTCAATTTGCTCAAGTAGCTCCCTAGTATGTCCAGAATCAAACATAAAGGATGCTGGCACTTAAAGCTCTTTATAACCTGGGTTCAGGGTTCAGATTTCAGCTCACTCCAGAACTTGGCACTTAAACTATGTTTATCTCAGGCAAAGCTTTTATTGGGATTAGCAGGGAGAAGTGGCCCTCATTGGTGGAAATGGAGCCATTGCTTCTTTTTGGGAGTGGAGCTGCCTTCCCCCTGGGAGTAGTATGGGATAGGATCTTTATAAAGAAAAAGTCAAGGTCCCTCTTGACCCTGGACTTCAAGGGATGGACAGGTACCCTTGGGTAGCTCTACACAAGTGGGAACTAATGTAATTTCCCACAAACTAATAGAATTTCTGTTCATTAAAGGGAGCCAGGTGTCCAGATAAGTGCCCTGGTGTGCCTGAACCCTGGCCCAGCCTTATGCCATTGGTGCCTGACTCAGCCTCCATCACTACTTTTCTAGACTTCTTACACCTTACTCCCCTCCATGTGATCAACAGTCCAGTGATACTGGCTTGTAGTTCTCAAACACAATACCTCATCTCCTCTCTCAGTGTCCCCATCTGTAAAATGGGGGTAATAATAGCGCTTAACTGACAAAGTTTTGTGAGGGCCAACTGAGATAACATATGTAAAGGGTTTTGCAGACTTTAAAACACTTTATAAATGCTAGCTATAATAATTATTATAGCGCTGCTAGCTATTCATATGTCTTTCAAAATCTCAACTCAAAATTGGATTTTTATCATTTCATTTTATGTGTCTAAGACAATTCCAAAGGTCTTATGATGAAAAATACTATTCACTTCCAAAAAAAGAACTGATGGTATCTGAATGTAGATCAAAACATACTTTAAAAAATTTTAATTTTTCTTAGGGTTTTTTTGGGAGGGTGGTGTCTATGTTTTCATCTGTCCTCAAAAATCCATGACACTCCCTCCCTCTAACCCTCTCAGCTAAACCACTTGCTTCATACTTTACTGAAAAAAATGGAAGTCATTTGCAGAAAGATTCCTCTTCTACCTTCCTTCTCATCTCACATCACTCAGATATCTTCCCGTCCTATCTCTTCCTTTACCTTTTTCTTGCATAATGAGGAGGCCATTCTCCTAGTCAGGGCAACTCTCTACATGGACCCTTGATTTAATTCTGTCTTGTTTCTTAACAGATTATCCTTTTCTATCACTTCTACTCTCTCACTAATCTTCAAACTCTCCATGCCTACTGGATGCTCCATACAAACACATTCATGCCTCCCCCAACTTCAAAACTCCCCAACTTGATTTGACCATCATAGCTAGATATCATCTTGTATCTCTTTTCCCTTTCCTGACCAAAGGAACTTTCCTTGAGAAATAATCAGTGCCTCCATTTCTTCCCCTTTCACTTCTAAAACATTTGTAGTCTGGCTTCCAAAATCATCTTATCTCTGAGATGATATCTGCTCTCTCCAAAGTTATTAATGATCTTTTAATTGACAAAAACTTTTTTCCATGCAAAATATATTTCCATATTGGCTGTACTGTAAAAGAAAACACAAGGAACACACACTAGAAATATAAAGTAAAAAAAGTAAGAGTTCATGAGTACTCTCATTGGAGGTGGAGAGCATTTTTTATCATGGGATCCTTTGGAATTGTCTTGGATTATGGTCTTTCACTGTTGATCATCCTTACAATATTGCTAATATTCTCTTGGTTCTGCTCATTTCACTTTGCATCAGTTCATGAAAGTCTTTTCAGGTTTGTATGAAACTATATTGCTTGTTATTTCTTAGAGCACAAGAGTATTCCATCACAATTATAAACTTGGTCAGCCCTTCTGAAAATGATGAGCATTCCCTTCATTTCTAGTTCTTTGCCACCACAGAAAGAATTGTTATAAATTTTTTTTAAACCCTTACCTTCCGTCTTGGAATCAATACTGTGTATTGGCTCCAAGGCAGAAGAGTGGTAAGGGTAGGCAATGGGGGTCAAGTGACTTGCCCAGGGTCACACAGCTGGGAAGTCTCTAGGCCTGGTTCTCAATCCATTTGTTATGAATTTAACAAATTTGGAGGCAGCTGGGTGGCTCAGTGGATTGAGAGCCAGGCCTGGAGATGGGAGGTCCTGGGTTCAAATCTGGCCTCGGACTCCTGGGCAAGTCACTTGACCCCCATTGCTTAGTCCTTACTGCTCTTCTGCCTTAGAACAAATACACAGTATTGATTCTTAGACAGAAGGTAAGGGTTTAACAATTTTTTAAATACATTTGATAAATTTAATAATCTTTTCTCAATCTTTATCTGTCTTCACCCCTATGCAAGTTTTGATATTGTCATTCACACTCTTCTCATGAATGTTCTCTCCTCTTTAGGCTTTTATGACATTGCTTTCTCAGTTCTCCTATTTGTCTGACCACCCCCTTTTCAACCTCCTTTGCTGGATCTACCTCCAGATCACACTCATTAGCCAAGAGTGTCCCCCAAGGATCTGTCCTGTACCCTCTTCTCTTGTTCCCCTAATCTATCTCCCTTAATGATCTCATCATTTTCCACTGGTTTAATTATCATCTCTAAGCAATGAGTCTCAGACCAAATCATCCAGCCCCAAACTTTCTCCTAGTCTACAATCTCACATAAACATCTGACTATTAAATATCTTGAAATGAGTTTGCCATAGACACTCCAAATTCATAATTTCCAAAACTGAACTTTTTTTTTCTCTCCTTAAAGTTTTCCTCTTTCCCAAAGTTCCATATTGTCAAGAACACCACGGTTCTACCAGTACCCCAGGCTTACAACCTTAGTGTCATTCTCAACTCCTCAGTTGGGTTCACTCCACATATCTAAAATGTTGCAAGTTTTGTGATTTCTACTTTCACAATATCTCTTGTACATGTCCCCTTGTCTTTACTCATACAGTTGTCATTCTGGTTCAGGTCCTCATCACCTCAAGCCAAGACCATTGCCATATCCCACTGGCTGGTCTCCCTGCCTCGAGAATCTGTTACAGTCCATTCTGTACACTCAGCTGCCAAAGTGATCTTCTTCAAGTCCAAGTCAGACCAGGTCTTTCCTTCTTGCCCAATAAATTCCAATGGCTCCCTGTTACCTCCAGGATCAAATACAGAATCTTCTTTGCTTTTAAAAGCCTTCTATAACCTGGTCTCTTCCTACCTTTTCAGTCTTCTTGTACTTCACCCTCCAAGCATTCTGTAGTCCAGTGACACTGACCTTCTTGCTGTTGTTTATACATGACCTTCTATCTCCCAACTCTGCCTTTTCACTGGCTGGCTGTCCCCCATGCTTGCAATATCTTTCTTCCTCACCCCTGCTTCCTGGCTTCTCTGGCTTCCTTTGAGATTCAACTCAAGACACCCTTTAGCAAGATTTTTCCTGGTCCTCTCTACTCTGAGATGACTTTCCATCTATATTGAATATATTTTGTATGCACACAGTTGTTTCTCTGTTCTCTCCCCAATTTATTTCATTGCATGGAAATTCATAGGTTTGACAAATACATTCCCTCTCTTAAAAAAATTTTTTTTTAATTTTAATAACAAATTTCCACATAAGTTTTCCAAAGTCATACCATACATATTGTCTCCCTCCCTTTTTTCCTCCCCTCTTCCTGGAGCTGACAAGCAATTATTCAATCTGGGCTATACATGTATTTTCATGCAAAAATATTTTATATTATTTATTTTTGTAAAAGAATAATTTTATAAAACTCAAACCCCAAAACATATATCCAAGTAAAAAAGGGATAAATAATATGTTTTCATTTGCATTCCTAATCCAACGGTTCTTTCTTTGGAGGTAGATAGCATTCTTTTTCATATGTCTCAGAATTATCCTGGATCATTGTATAGCAAAGGCTAACATTTGATCGTTCCACAATATTTCAGTTACTGTCTAGAATGCTCTCCTAGTTCTGCTGATTTCACTCTGCATCACATTCTCTTTTTTTCCTTCTCACAGGTACCTGATGCTCCCCCTGCTTATGAAAAGCTCTCTGCAGAACAGTTCCCACCGCCTTACACACCTTAATGCTCAGCAAGAAATTTCAGAGGCCTTGAAATGATCTTTAAGCTTTTGCTTCAGTTCCTATGAAAGTTTAATGTTATATAATAGTACACTGTGGGAATAAAATTAACTGTCAAGTTATTAGCAGCATAGCTACCAGTACTAACGAAATAGCAAATAGTAACGCAATGTTACAATGAGCAATAGCATACATATCAACAAACTGTTGATTCTGGTTGATCTCCACTCCAACTTAATAGGACTCCAGTACATTCTTATTTCCCAGGGGACTGTGTAAAGTGTTTTTAGCCTTTGGTTCCTTCTATTCAGTTTATTTTGGCTAAAAATGCCTACACTGAGGCCAGTTAGGTGGCTCAGTGGATTGAGAGCCAGGCCTAGAAATGGGAGGTCCTAGGTTCAAATCTGGCCTCAGACACTTCCTAGCTGTGTGACCCTGGGCAAGTCACTTAACCCCCATTGCCTAGCCCTGACCATTCTTCTGCCTTGGAGCCAATACACAGTTTTGACTCCAAGATGGAAGGTAAGGGCTTTTAAAAACAAATAAATTTAAAAAATGTGTACACTACAATGTAGCCAAGTGTAGAGAAGTTTATCTTCTGATCAGTATGAAGTTTGCATAAAATTATTACAGGTATATCTTCATCACAAAAATACACAAAAGAACTATGTATGAACGTGAGAAAGCCAACTAATTCATTCCATTTACTTCTCCGCTAATTGTTATGCCCCGTCCCTCCCCCAAATTAAATCACAATTAAATTGACCTGAACAAGAAGATTAAACACTGAAGTGCTAATTTGTACTTTCTAGCACCAGAATTCTGTACCTTATCTTTATTACTAATTATAAGATTATAAATTTGTAGCTGGAAGGGATCATTAGATATAGGGACATGCTGGAACCAATTCAAATTGGATCATAAGAGCTGATTGCTAATTTTCAGTGTGAATATTTATACCACCAGTAATTAGCAAATACTACAAATAAGGGCTTGGTTGCTTTGTTGATTGCTTAGACTTAGTTATAGAAAAATATTAATAATGAAGATTAAATTAAAAAATGTGTCTTGCCTATTTTTTTCAGAGACATCATTATTAAACATTTACAAGCACACTCCTGTTTAGCTGTCATCTAGTCCAAGCTCTTCATTTTAAAGATGAAAAACCAAAGTATTAGAAAGTGAAATCATTTGCATTGTTGTTGATTCTATGCTATCACAAGAAAATGTCTACATTTTTAATAATACTCAAAATACAAGGCACACATACTCATTTGCCACATAAGAGGTCCACTTTATAAGAAAACTTGGTAAAAGTTAAACATTGTTAAAATAGGAGTTGGTAGAAAATTTGTAAAACTGAGAGAAAGAACACCATTAGACTTCCAGTTTACATGGCCAATAAAATAACTGAACAGGTATTTTCTCCAGGCCTTATTTACTCTGAAATATAAAAATAAAAACAAAAACCACCCTCAAAAATAAAAAACCTCCCATAAGTAGAATGATGTGCGAAGAGTAGAGAGAGTACCGTTGACTCCATAGGAAAAGAAGTCGAACAGGATAACAACCTTGTAAAGTAACCCTGGAATTCCTTAAGGCACTCATTCGCCACTTCTAGTGCTCCAGCCTCCATTGTACATCAAGGTGTACAAAACAAAGCTCTAAAACCTAGTGTTCTGGGAGCCACAGAGTGATTTGTCTAGTGTAGACATTGTTCTGAGGCTTCATCCACTACAAGACATCAATTCAGTTGCCAAATGGGGAGGGGAGAAACAAAATGGCAGAGTAAGTCAGGCTACATGAGGCAGCTGTAGACTAGACATTGGGGAACCCAAAGCTACAGAGAATCTTTACAGAATACTCCCCCTCTCCTATTCCAACCCTAAAAAAAAGGGGATAGATGCTGACTCAGTTCAGTCAGAGAAAGAAAGGACAAAGAGAATCAGGCTTTATGTGGGAAGAATGTAGGCGCCTTAGCTGGGACCTGAAGGAAAAGGAACTGAAATCTATCTGTGCCTGGGACTGTTTCCCCAGAAGCTAAATAGGGTAGGGACTAAAGCCAATAAAAAGTCAATTTTCCCCATAGGAGGAAGCTGAATGAAGAACACTTCATTTGGTCCAGTCTCAGAGTTCTGTTCATAATCAAAGGAAATGAATCCAGAAAGGGAATGAACTGAAAACCTAATGAGAAAAGGCTAAAAACCACCAAAGATTTCAATAGGAAGACAATTCATTAAAAAATCTAGATTAAGGTATAGTTAGGATGGCTCAGGGGATTGAAATCCAGGTTGGAGATGGGAGGTTCTGGGTTCAAATCTTACCTCATTCACTTCCCAGCTGTGTGACCCTGGGCAAGTCACTTACCCCTCATTGCCTAACTCTTCTGCCTTAGTATCAATACACAGTATTGATTCTTAGATGGAAGGTAAAGGTTTTAGGAAAAAACAAAAACCAAAAAACATCTGGAGCATAACCAAATAAACCAACATAGAGGATACAAAAACTGAGAACAGAAAATAAATAGAACTTTAATAATATAAAATACTGAAACGAATAGAATGTCAAATGGAGATATTTAACAATTCCATCTTTGAAAAGGAAATTGAACTACTTGTAAAGGAAATATCAAAGTGTGTGTATGTGGATAGGGTAGGAGTAGCTTCTTTTTCTGATAGATTTCTAAGAAAATTCTATCAAATATTCAAAGAACAATGAATAGCTATGCTAAGCAAATTATTCTGAAAAATTGAGAAAGCATTCTACCAAACAAAACTTTTTATAAGACAAATATAGTTCTGATACCTAAATAATGGAAGGAAAAGACCAAGAAAAAGGTCCATGTACCAATATCATTAAAGAGTGCTGATTCAACAATTTAAAAAATACAACCTTGTCAAATATATTACAGTAATTCATCTAAGAAATTATTCATTATGATCAAATTGTATTTTTCAAAAATAACCCTTACCTTCTCTCTTAGAACCAATATTATGTATTGCTTCCAAGGCAGAAGAGCAGTAAGGGCTAGGTAATGGGGGTTAAGTGACTTGCCCAGGGTCACAAAGCTGGGAAGTGTCTGAGGCCAGATTTGAAATTAGGACCTCCTGTGTGTAGGCCTGGCTTTCAATCCACCAAATTGTATTTCTACCAGCAAACCAAAGATGGTTCAACATTAGGAAGATAGTCAAAATAATTAATTACATTAAAAAGCAAAATATCACAAACTCATCAAACTACTTCAATAAACGCTGAAAAACCTTTGACAATGTATAGCACACTTGTGCTAAAAATCCTTCAAAATAAAGGGGGATCTTGTTTTAATATGATAAAATGTTCCTATCTAAAACCCAAAACAGGTATTATATGCTATAGGGAAACATTATAAACTTTCAAAAAAATACAGGAATAAAACAAGTTATATATACTATTATATACTTTTCAAAATATTATTTGATATAGTTCTTTAAATGCTAGTTATGGCAATAAGATAAGAAAATGAAATTAATAGCATGAAGGCAAAAAAAGAGGAGATAAAACTATCCATGTTTGCTGATGATCCATGCATTGGTATACTTAGAAAATCTTAATCAGCAAATATATTTCATCTTTCATTGCTTTAACTAAGTTGTAGCTTACAAAATAAATATGCAAAATCAACTGCATTTTTTTCTAAAAGAAAGACAAAAGCCAGGAGGCAATAATAGAAAGAGAATGTTTATTTGAAATAACTAGTAAAATACATGAAATACTTTGGAGTCATTCTACCAATACTAAATGCTTATATATATATTATAGATTACAAAATATTCCCCAAAGAAACAAAGAATAGTTTTACTTAAACTATTGGAATAATACTCAGGCCTCATGGCTAGGCCATGTAAATGTGATAAAAATTTAAAATAACACAAAAATTAATTTACAGATTTAATGCTATATCTATTAAAATACCAAAAGAATACAGTTAAAAGTGAGAAAAAATTTTAATGAAAAAACCCAAGACAATCATGAAAAATAATTTTCAAAGGTTAAGATGAAAAGGGAAATGACACTTTTAGACTTTAGACTATATTATAAAAGAGTTACCATGAAAAGCATTTAGTATTGGTTAAAAAATAAAGAGGAACAGATTTAAAAAGCATCAGAAAAAATTACTGAATTATGTAGTATCTCATAAACCTGAAAACCAAATTTCTTAGGAAAGGGATCTCTGTTTGATAAGAACTGAAGGAAAAACAGTAAAATAGTTTGGCAGAAATTAGATTGAGAACAAGACTTTACTCCATAGCCCCTAACAAATTGAAAGGGAATACATAATTAAAAGATTATACCTTAAAAATTAGAAGAAAAGTAGATCATATGCTTTTCACAGCTCTGTGTAGAGGATGAATTCTTAATCAAACAAAATATAGTAGCAATTACAAGATATAAAATGGGTAATTTTGATTATATAAAATTGTAAAGCTACTGCACAAACAAAATTAATGCATCTAGGATAAGAAAGGAAACAGCCAATTACGGGGAAAAAACATTGTATTTCTAAAGTACTTGCTATTCAAGATATATAGACAATTATTATATGTTTATAACACCAAAAACCATTCCTCAATAGAGAAATGGTCAAAGGATATGAACAAATAATTCTTTTTTTAAAAAGATATTTTATTTTCCAAATTACATGTAATAACAATTTTCAACATAGGTTTTTTGAAATTATAAGATCCAAATTGTCTCCCTTTCTCCCTTCCTTCCCCCTACCTCCTCCCAGAAATGGTTAGCAATTTGATGTGAGTTATACATGTTTTATCATGCAAAACTTACTTCCACATTGGTCATCATTGTAAGAAAATAGTCATATAAAAAAAAAGCCCCCCCAATAAAAACACAAATAAACTAAAGCGAAAAATAGTATGCTTTGAGTCATTCAGAGTCCAACAGTTCTTTCTCTGGAGATGGATAACATCTTCAGAATTATGGATTATGTGTTGCTGAGAGTAATTAGGTCTTTCACAGTTGATTATTAAAAATATTGCTGTTACTGTATACATTTTCCTGATTCTGCTTATTTTACTCTGCATCAGTTCATGTAGGTCTTTCCGTTTTTTTTCTGAAAGCACCCTGTTCATCATTTCTTATAGCACAATAGTATTCCATTAACATCATACATCACAATTTATTCAGCAATTCCCTAATCGATGGACATTTCCAATTCTTTGCCAATTCTAAGACACTGTAAGTATTTTTGTACAAGTAGGTTCCCCCCCTCTTTTTTTTTTTTATCCTTTTCAGATACAGACCTAGTTGTGGTATTTCAGGATGAAAGGATATACAGAGTTTTGTAGCCCTTTGAGTATAGTTCCAAATTGCCCTCTAGAATAGATAGACCAGTTTACAACTCCACCAATAATGCATTAGTGTCCCAATTTTGCCATATCCTCTCTAGCTTTTATCATTTTACTGCCATACTGACCAATCAGGCGTGAGATGGTACTTCAGAGTTGTTTTAAATTGCATTTCTCTTATCAAGAGTGATTTAGTACGTTTTTTCATATGATTATTGTTAGCTTTGATTTCCCTTGACCATTTGTCAATTAGGGTATGTATTCTTATAAATTTGACAGTTCTCCACATATTTGAGGAATGAGATCTTTATCTGAGAAACCTGCTATAAAATTTTTCCCCCAGTTTGTTATTTCCCTTCTGGTTACATTGTCTTTGTTCAAAGAAATAATTCTTAAGAGAACTGCAAACTATTAATGACTATATGAAAGAATGCTCAAAATCATTAACAATAAGAAATTTGCACTTCAAAATACGCATGAGGTTTTACCTCACACCCAGCAAACTGGCAATGATGACAAAAGATGGGAATGGTTGATCTTGGAGGGATTGTTGAAAGACATGCATACAAATGCATCACTAGTAGAATTATAAATTGATATAACCATTCTGGAAAACAATGTGGAATTACAAAAAGGAACTAAAATGTCTATAACTTTTGACTCAAGAAATTCTTCCGCTAGTCATATGGCCCCAAAAAGTCATTGACATAAAAAGCTTCCAAAAACATCAGAATATTTGTAGCAGCACTTTTCCTGGTATCTGAGAAAAGAAACAAAGTAGATAATAATTGATTGGGGAATGACTAAACAAATTGGTAAATAAAATATAATAGAATATTACTTTGCTGTAATAGAAATAACTATGACAAATATGATGAATACAAAGAAACATGAAAGTATATAATCTATGCAAAGAAAAGTAAGCAGAGATAGGTAAAGACTATTGACAATAACTACAACAATGTAAATGGTGAGAATAAGAACTACAAAACAAAATGAAACTGAACATTTTGAGAATATAAAGGACAAACTTTCCCCAAAGAAAAGCAATCCTCCAGCCCCCCTTTTTTTTGCAGACATCGGCAGGACATTGAGGGTGTGGAACATTTCATATAATATCACATTTTTTTCAGTTAGTTTAATGATTTTGCTGAATTTGTTCTTTCTTTATTTCTTTTTTAAAAAATCCTTGATTATAAGAGATGACTGTGGGGTAGTCGAGGAAGAAGCATATAAGGGAATATGTAGTTGATATAAAAACAGAAAATATCAATAGAAATTAATTATTCTAAAAAGAAAGAGTATTAACACTAGCTATTTGAGAAATCACTTCTTTCTAAATCTTCAAGGCATCCCAAATTCTTCAGACTTTCAAGTCTCAGAGGAACAATAGAGTTATATTTCAAAGATTCTAAATATATCATTTTCTAGGAATCAATCAAATGAAAGAAGTTACAATATGAATAAATCATAAAAAAAACATAGTCAGGGTTGGAAAGGACTTCAGAGGAAAGTGTTCAGTTCAATCCCTGAGTAGGTGACAAATAGTCATCTAGTTTCCTCTTGAAAATCTCCAAGGAAGGGAAACTTTTGGCTCTAAGGCAACCCATTAAATACCTTTGGACAATTCCAATTGTTGGGAAACTTTTCCCTACATAGAGTTGAAGCATGAATCTTTACTACTATCTATCCTTCCTAGTTCCAGCCTTTGGGGTAAAGTAGAACAAGACACATTTAGACAATTCTTTAACACTTGAGTACAGCTAACCTATATATTATCTAAGAGAAATATCTTTTGTTGTTTCAATTGTTAGTCTATGGTAGTTTATGATGAGTTAATAAATCAATAATTGTCTCATATACCGAGTCAAATTCTTTTACATTTTATTTAATTAATAACTTTAAAATAGTCAATCAATAAAATGTATTCATGTTAATTAAATTTTAATTAAATTAAATAAACCATTATTTAAATAAATAATTAAAGATTAAATAAATGTATTAATACTATGCCAGGTACAATGGTAAGCTCTAGGGATACAAAGAGAGAAAAATGGCAGTCACTGCACCCAAGGAGCTTAAGATGTAATGAGAGAGAAAATATGTAAACAAACATATACAAAACATGCCATACTCAGGATAAACAGGAAGCAACTAACAGAGGGAAGACACTAGAATTAGGAGGAGTTGGGGAAAGCTTCTAGTAAAAGGATTTTATTTGCGACTTAAAGGAAGCTGGAGAGGCCAGTTGGCCGAGGGAAAGCGTTCCAAGCACGAAGGACATCCAGAGTTAAGAGATGGAGTGTTTTGTTCCTGAAGTGTCCAGAAGGCTAGTGTCCCTACATGAAAAGGTACGTGTTGGGGAGTAACAGGCAATCATTCTGCAGGTGTGGCATGAAGAAGGCTTAATGTACACTTTTTTTCTTGGCTTTGGTTTATTTTGGTCCAGACCTGTACTTGGAGTTGGAAACACCTGGATTTTAATCTCATTGCTGACAAAGTGTACCCTGGGCAAGTCACAATTGTTTTGAGCCTCTATTAGTCCATTAAAGTGAATAAGAACATATAAATCAGGCACATACTCTGTGATTATTTTCATCTCCCCGATGTTGAAAATAATCTGGTTTCCCTTTCTGATACTTTAAGCATGGAAAACAATATAATGTAAACAGTGGAACAGTGGCTTTTCTTTCCTCCTCGTCCTTCTCCTCCTCCTTCTAATTCTTTTAAATTCTTTTAAATCTTTTTTTTGAGGGGGAGTCTATATTCTCATCTTTCAGATTGCCTTGGTATGGTTGCATTCATTCCCTGATTTAAGAACAGTAATCTGATTTAGGTCTTTCTCCATTTTGCTCCCCAAACTGATGCTGGAGCTGATTAGCTGCATTTTCTTCTCTATGATCTGAACTAGCTGAATGTCCTGCATTAATGCTTCTTCTCCTTCAATCTGAACATCGGAATAACTGACTTGATGTGTGATATCCTTGAAGTCTTCACCATAATGTTACTTTTCATGTCGGAGCTCTAGGGGTCTCGGGACCTTTACAAGCAATGTATTGTTCAAAAAGAGTCGACATAATATAGTTGCTGTAAACAGTCTTCCATTATTGTTCTGCTGTAGCAGGGCTCATTCCTAGTCTGAATTCTGCTGCTGTAGACATCAAGCACAGAGTACTGCGTGAGTCGCTTTTCGGGAGAGGCTGTTTTCTGCTGAAGTTCAGGGCATCTTTGCTGCCACTAACCCTGTGACTATGTCTGTAAAATAAGGACAGTCCTAAGTGCAGTATATGCCTCACACGGTTATTGTGAGGTTCAAATAAATAATCTGAAAACTTTTAATGGCCATATATCATTTATCATTATTCCTAAAGAATATTTTGCTTCTAAATTCTATGATCTTACAGAGTACAATGTATGCATAATAGAATGTCACAACTCATTTGGAAATCTTACAACCTTCACTAGATTTTCCCAGGCCCTGATGAAAGATGAGGTTATTCCATTGTCTACCCCACTTATTTGGTGACTCAGGGAAGGATTGCCATAGGTTTGGAAAAGACATTTTGGTCATTCACTTTTTTCTCAGACTAGCTTCATTCTGATGCCTTCTTTCCTGCACATCCTGTAGTGAGCTCCTTGAGAAAAGGAACAGTTTCATTTTTTGGTATATACATAAAGTGTATAATGTATGTGTGTGGTTTATTTTGTCTATACACAGATGTACAGATGTACCTACACATGTATATGCATTTCAATTCCTCAAGGTTGTGATTTCATCGATGTGTTTTTTTCCCCGAGACAAAATTAAATCCTACTAGGATTATTATATTATATTTACTCTTTATATTATTGTTATATGGATATTAAAATTAATATTCAAAAGCTAAGTATTATATTTATAAAGTTTTGTTAATAATAAACTAACATAAAAAACTAGAGTGAAAAGGTGTTAAACCAACTTCAGCCACACTCGTGAGGAAGAGAGGAAGAAGGAGAAGCTACAGAACTTATAAAACAATAACGTGACTACACAAACATGGAGACACAGGAGAGTCTAAAGGGAATTTTGGGAACTACTAAGGGACTTCTAGGGAAGACCAAAAGTTCAAAAATCTCCATTTACACAATAGATTGCCTTCAAGAGTTGCTATGGCCAAAAAATCCATCAACCTGTGGCCAGCTTAGTGATGGACTTCTCTGAATTGAGCCCGATGGGTCAACAATACAATAAGCATTTACTATTTACCAGCACTGAGCTTAAGTGCTAAGGATAGAAAGGAAGGCAAAAACAATTTCTGCCCTCAAGGAGCTCAGTCTAACCTAGAGAATAAGATGTTTACAAACAAGATACCTCCTGGGTACAATGGAGGTGATCATCTCAGAGGGAAGGCATTAACATTAAGGGAGCTCAGGAAAAGGGTTCATACAGAAAATGGGAATTTAACTGACATTTGAAGGAAGACTGTAGGCAGAGATGAGGAGGGAGAGTTTCAGTCATGGAGATAAACCAGTGAAAATGCCTAGAGTTGGGCAATAGGAGTGCCTTGTGAGAGGAACTGCGAGGAGGCTGGCATCCTTGAATCACAGAGTATATGAAGATAAGTAAGGTGTAAGAAGACTGGAAAGGTGGGAGGCCGGGACAATGCACACACTGGCCCATCTTTGGAGCTTTGAGAGATCTAGCTCTGCTGGCATAGTCTTTATGAGCCAAGTTACGTCCATAACAGGATTTGGGATATACTCTATACCAACACCTGTACCTTCTATCTTCAGGGTACACCATTTCCTTTTGCTCAAGGACTGTTGATTGCAGGACCTCTGAAGGACACAGGCCAATACTTGGGGGCTACCTTGTCAGCCTTTATGGCTGCAGAGCAAAAAAGTAACTGAGACCCTGGAAAGGAGAAAGGCTGGGAGGGGACAAGCAATATAGCAGTTGACAGGTAAGATGGAATGTATAAAGGGATGTCCTTGGTCAGGAAGATCTGTTCCAGTCTGGCTTCTGACACGTTAGGTTATGATACTCATGGGCAAATTCATGAACATTTTAATGACCAAGCAACTCACTAAAATTCTTAAGTTACAGAAAAATTGCCAATCTGCATTTGGAAAGCTTCACAAAACAAATGAAAGCATAGATCTAGGTTTGAAGTTAGCTAGCCTAAGACTTAAGATTAGTTACAAAATTGAGAAGTTGCATGTCCAATTGTTTCAACACAAAATTTTGTCTAATTTAAAAATTCATGTATTTGAGATTATTTATTAATCTATAAAATGTCTATTGCTATAAGGTGAAAAGTAATGTAGCATAGTAGATAGAAGGCTAGTCTTGGATTCAGAAATACAAGTTCAAAGCTTACCTTACTTTCAGTGACCCCAGTTACTTTCTAGGACTACAACTTATATAAGATTTGCTGATCTGCATTGGAATCCCCACATTCAAAACCCTCCCCACACTGATTAAATTAGGTTAAAAGCTCTTCATCCTGCTCCCACATACACATACTTTAAAAAAAAAAAGGCCACTATGGATTGGGGAGAAGCCAGAGGTCTTAATGTACAGAGGCAAATTTGACCTCACAGGTACTGGTGAAATTTGGTACGATGAAAAACAAGATTAGAATATAGTTTTGGATAGGTATGGTTTATTCAAAAGAAACAAGACAGGTAAAAGAGGGAAAGAGAAAAACATTAAGAAGATATAGTGGAGCCGCTAAGTGGGTGCAATGGATAGAGCACTGGGCTTGGAGTCAGGAAGACATCTTCTGGAGTTCAAATCCAGCCTCAGGTACTTACTAGCTAGTTGACTCTAGGCAAATCACTTAACCCTATTTCCTAATAAATAAAGAAGATATAGAAATGTAAGAAAACCCAGGGACCAAGATAGAAAGCATTTGTATGAAGAGAAGAGAAATTAGCTATTTTATCATTAGAGGATACAAAAATCTTGAAAAGAAAGCAAAAAACCATAAGTTTGGCAAACATGCCATCTAGAGGCAGAATGTATTAGAGATGTGAGGGGTGGGTGAATACATAGCTGACTTCCATTATTTAGACATTTGCCTGACCTCTCTCAAAAGCAGAGAGGTCAATAATTTCTTGTCCATACTAGTATTTTCTTACTTCAAAGGGTAGAGGAATCAACAAGGAGAATCCTATTTTGCACCTGATTTTTACTAACAAAAAGGAATTAGATGCTTGAGTGGAAGTGAAAGGAAAACTTCAGGGGAAAAGACTTATTGTTAAAGAAATCTGGGTATAGTCTGAAATCTATCCTAGTTTTTAGGAGAACATACTTTAATGTTTTGAGGAAAGGATTGGAAAGATCCTACGGATTAATATATATGAGCAAATCACTCTTAGGAAGGATGATCAATTCTCCAACAATGACATTCTGAAGAAATAAAGCGAAGCAAATCTGATGAAGAAAAAAGGGGATTTGTCTGAAGACTTGTTATGGCCCCAGAGAATTCACCAGTCTTGTTTTTTTAAACTTGTTTTCAATTTGTTTTTTAAATCATGGAAAAGATATGGAGAGATAAAGATAGTTACAAAAGTAGGGTACCGTCCTGTACTGTGAGAAAAGAGGAATATCAAGAATGCTATATGACTGCTTGGGGTTCGATGAGATGACACCTGGTAACTGAAAAAGCACAACTTGCTTAACTCTTACTAAATGTCTGTGCTGAAGAGAATCACCTTGGGACTGTAAAGGGCAGAACAAAAATAGTAACTTAGAGTTCATACCCAATATAAATAAATGGACAAGCAGCTGTGCTTGGTGAATTCAAGTCAACTAGTTCCCATTAAGTATTTCTAGAGAAAGAACTGACAGATTGTTGCTCCATTGTTAATGATGACTGAAAGGCACCAGAAAGACATCACTGGTTATGAGGACAAATGTCCCAATTTTTAAGAAAAGAAAGAGAATATGGCAAATTATAGGCCAATGAACGTATCTGATATTCCAGGGGAAATTCTAGAATAAAGTATTGAAATGGTTAGTGAAGAACTAGAAAAAGCAGGGATTCCAAAAAGCAAGCATGGTTTCATGTACCCATCATTCTGGGGAAGGTAGGTAGCAAAGTGAAAAAGTGTCAGGCCTGGAGCTGGGAGGACCTGGGTTCAAAACTGGTCTCAGACACTTTGTAGTTTTGTGACCCTGGGCAAGACACCTGATCCCTATTGCCTAGCTCTTACTGTTTTTCTGCTGTCAAACCAATATTTATTGACTCTAAGACAGAAGGATTAAAAAAAAAAAAAACAAACCAACCCATCATACCAGATTCACTTTTCTTTTTTGACTAGGTTATTAAAATTGGAATATCAGCAGATGTTGTAGATATACTTTGCCTAGATTTTAGCAAAATATTTTATCAAGTATCTCATGCTATTCTTGTGGAATTGTGATGTGCACTAAATCTGAATCATGTTGATTCAGAATTGGTTCAATAACCAGAACCAAGGAGTAGTGATAAATACTTTGAAGGCAACTTGGAAAGTCTCAGTACAGCATACAGTGATCTAAGCTTGGCTGTTTAGTAGTTTTAATTTTCTTAGATTACAGAGCATTATATTATAGAGCAGTGATTCCCAAAGTGGGTATCACTGCCCCCTGGTGAGTGCTGCAGCAATCCAGGGGTGGTGGTGATGACCACAGGTGCATTTATCTTTCCTATTGCTATTAAAATTTTAAAAAATTAATTTCCAGGGGGCTAAGTAATATTTTTTCTGGAAAGGGGGCAGTAGGCCAAAAAAGTTTGGGAACCACTGTTATAGAGCACAGAATATTCTTATGAAATCTGTAAATGACAAAAAATTGAGGAAAACTACTATAGTGAATGTTAGGATCCAACAAAGCCTTGAAAGGGTATGTAACATTGGCTGAATCTTATAAGATGGAATCTAATAGGGAAAAATGCAAATTATTAAACTTGAGTTCAGAAAGTCAGCTTCACAAACCATAAGATTGAGAAAGCATGGTTGGATAGCAATTTTTCAGCAAAAAATATCTTGGGGTTTTGGTGAATTATAAACTTAATATGAGAGAAGTGTTATATGTTAACAACAACAAAAGGTCTTAGAATGCACAGAGAGCCATAACTTCTAGAAGTGAGTTTTGCTGTTTTCTACCCTGGTTAGACCACCATCTTGATTGCTGATTCAGTTCTGGGTGCTACAATTTAAGGAGGATACTGATAATCTGGAATCATCAGAAGGCAGCAGCCAGGAGGTGAGAGGCCTTTGGTCCATGCCATAGGAGATCGAGTCGAAGGACCTGTGGATGAACTACATGGGACATCACAACTGTAATCAAGTGGCTTTGGGTCACCATTTAGCCTCCCTAGAGCCCAGTCTCACCTATAAGAGGGCCAGACTAGACGACTCCTAAGTTTCTTTCCAATTCTAAATTTATGGTTCTGTGATCCTGTCAGTATGCAAAGGGCCATCCTATGAAAGAAGGGTTATACTCATTCTGCTTGACCTTAGAGGGCAAAAGCAGGAACAGCCTTGCTCTTCGTGTCTCATCTAGCCTCAGAACACTGAGCAGATGGGACACTTGAGGCATGATCCACAGTATTTGATAACATTTCGGTTGCCTCAAGCTTGGTCTCTGTTAAAAGCTAATGTTTGAGTGACCCTGGGCAAGTCACTTGACCCCCATTGCCTACCTTTACCACTCTTCTGCCTTGGAGCCAATACACAGTATTGACTCCAAGATGGAAGGTAAGGGTTTAAAAAAAAAAAAAAAAAGCTAAGGTTTGAGAAAATGAAGACCTTGGTCACATTCTGGGAGAAATGAGTAATCTGAGGCACACAGAGACAGAAAAGAAAGTAGAAAATAGTCTGCTTCCATCTGCATCCAGACTGCATCAGTTCTTTCTCTGGAGGTGGAAAGCATGACCTGGGCAATTTCTAATAAAATGAACATATCCCAAAAGGCAAAAGAAAAAGCTTACAACCAAGAATAAATTACCTTGCCATGTTCAATTTTACAGATGAAGAGAACAGAGGCAAACAGGTTGAAGTACCTTGTCTGGGGTCACCAGCTAGGAGGCTGAACTCAAATCCTGTGGGAAGCACGCTTGAGTTGGCAGAGCTGACATATGCCTGACCACCTTCTCTATTTTCTGCCTCCAACCCGCTGCCCTTCTCTTATGAGAAATAAGACCCTGGCTGTTTGGGAGATGGCGCAGTGCAGTGCTCTTATTGGCTATCTCCAAACCCTGTGGTCTCTCTCAGGCCATCATCCTCATCCTCTGCCAACAATTTGGGCTCCAACAGGTGAATTTTCGCCATATCTTGGCAGGATCCAGGCCTCTACATTACTTCCTGGCCACCTCTGATACCTTCATTCATCCCACATTTTCCATCACCTCTTTTTATTTATGCTTTCTTCCCCTATTATCTAAGTTCTTTGAAGGCTGAGACTTTTGCTTACACTTGTAATCCCAACCCATAAAAAATGTGTTCTCTTAAAAAAAAAAAAAAAGTGGTGGTGGTGAAAGGATTTACAAAGAGGCAGATTGAGACATGATTATAAAGACAAATTTCCTATTAAAACTTTCCCAAAACAGAATAGAGTGTCTTTGGAGGTAGTAGGTTTTCTGGGAAGCCATTTGTTGAATATGTTGTATGGGAATTCTTTGTGAGGTATGAGTTGGGCTGTTGGTCATTGAGGTTCTTTCAAATTCTAATCTTTGAATATAAAGGTGGAGAAGGTATATTTCCTGATCTCAGGGTGATTATACATTGTATTTAGAATAACAGTCCTCAAACTTTTGCATCCATAGTTAGGAAATTATTCCTTTGCAGTGCATTTTCTTTTGTTGTTATCACCACAGTTAAGTCAAATTTAAATATCTGCAGATATATAAACACTTGATTTGAAAAAGAATTTCTCTGCAATCCCCCAAACCAAATTAAAACCTTCAAATCACCTGGTGTCCACACTACCCATTCGTTCTGCATTCAAAACTGCTTTGGTGTACCTTGAGTTTTCCAACTGCCTTAAATCTAAAACATATCTTGGAATGCATAGAAATTGCCTGAAAAGCAGCTTGCTTTAAAAATAAACTTTTCTTTTGGCCAGTATGAGATGTCATGATTTTAAATCCAAACAAATAACCCAAACCTGGGAAATGTTAAATAGCATCAAGAGTCCAATCTTAGGCAAACCATGGAGAATCAGGAGTCAAACTTCCTAGTTATTTTGCTTTTTTTAAAAGAATTTTCTTAATTCATGTACTCTGCCATACTGTAAATGTATTTTTCTTCTAGGATGCCCCAAGTACACACTTTAGAAATATTATTCAAACAAAGAAATACAGCAACTTCTTTTTATTACATGCAGATTCTTCTGCATTGTTGCTAACAGTACACTGGTCCAAAATTACTAAAATACTTAAAAAACTATACATTATGTAAACAAAACATAAATAAGACAGCATAGTTCTTTGTACATATAGTTTAGTACAGATTGTTAGGGATTTGGGAATATGTACAATTTTACAACGTGGACTGCATTTTTACAATGCATAAATATATATATTTTTTTACAGAAACAAAAATAAGATCTCACAAATGAAAGACACAGATTACCGTATTGTAGACACGCTGCAACAGTTCAAATTCAAGAGGAAACTGGTCAATGCAAATGTGCAAAAGGCTAGATTATTCTAAACTAGTCAAACTTGACTTGTGTAATGTATGTTAACAGACAGGTCATTCCTGACCTTTACCAAACAAACAACCCTTGAAAACATACCCATACATTTGAGTGAAATTTAACATTTTTCCCTCCCCAAGCAAACAAAACCTTGCGGTAATCTAATGAAAAGATATAGGAAAAAAAATCAACTATGTATATAGTATGTTTTCAACAGTATAATAAACAGTTAAAATTTATTTGGGAGTCAAAACAATGCCCCAATATTTAAAACTGGCTCATTTAGTCTAAAATTCAAGATGCAGCTGTGTCAGGCTTTTCTAAGCCAGATGACGGAAAAGTAGGGAAGACAGTGGCAGAATTCCGGCTAGCAGATACTACAATATGAGAAAGAGATGAAGACAGTGAAGAAACCTTAGATGCTGGAGTATTTATGGCATTCAAAATAGCTCCTTCTGGGCTAACCAACAGTTTTTTCACTGATGTGTCCAAATGGAATACTGATGCATTACTTGGAAGCTGAGGGTTACCAGCATGTACTGCAGAAACCAAGGAAGTTTTAGCTAAAAGAGTAGATGGAGGAGGTTTTATTACTGAAGTCAATGACACTGTAGGTACAGGAGATGGAACAGAAACTTTAGCAGTTGTGTTTACTACTTGGGGTGTTGCATGGACAACAGGTACAGTACTTGCATTCCCAAGAGAGTTCACAATTTTTGTAGAGCTTTTTAGGGGATGTTTTGCAGGTTGCCAACTTAAAGAATTACTTGGTGCTAATGTAATCTTCTGCACAAGATTATCAGGAGTTGTAGCCTGAATGCCTTGACCATTGTTAAGGGGCAAAGGAGGTCCATATTTTGGATTAGTAGAGATGAGAAGAACATGACTGCCCGCTCCAAGGCCTTGTGGAGGGACAATAAATCGGGTGCCATTAATCATAATCTGCGTTCCAGGTGCCAAAGGTGTACTGGTATTGATAACTATTTTTTGCTGAATGCAAGGTTCATTTAATTGACCTCCAACCAGATTAGTTACATTTGAAGGTGCAGTAGCAGTCTGAATGGCAGAGGTACCTGGAGCACAACTGTAAGTATGAGCTGATTTGACTAAAGTTGGAGGCATTTGCTGGTTTGGCAGAGAAGCAAAGTTGGAAAAACTAATTATTTTACCTGCATTCAGTGAAGCAGATGGTAATACAGTCTGAGGTTTATTTGTGTTTACATTTGATGGCACTGTAGCTGAAATCCCTGGTGACTGAAATTGGACAAAATTCTGTGATTGTCTTTTAGGAAGGGGAACTGGATGTGTGGCACCTGGAACTGCTGCCAGATGGGGAAGTGTGTTGATTATTTTAGGAGACGCAGTGACAGGAGGAGGCAAGGCAACAGTAACTGGGATCTGTAAAGCTG
This sequence comes from Gracilinanus agilis, assembly GCF_016433145.1. Lineage (NCBI taxonomy): Eukaryota > Metazoa > Chordata > Mammalia > Didelphimorphia > Didelphidae > Gracilinanus > Gracilinanus agilis. The sequence goes on along the minus strand of NC_058130.1, from coordinate 124,997,405 downwards.
ATGTTAAACACTGAGGAGACACTGTTGGTTGAGTAGTTGAAATAAGCACAGATGACGCAAGATGCCCCGTTTTCACAGTTGAAATAGCCACAGTGTTTCCGATATTTGATGTACACAGTCTGTTTGTTAAAACTGGCATGATTCTTGAAGAAGTTTCATTTCCACTAACCAAAACTGTGGGTCGTGTCCCAATTGAAGCACAACTTGATGTTGTTGAAAGAGAAGTCAAAGATGCATTGGCTGTTACTGAAAACATGTTAACTGCTCTTGTTGTAGAAACCACTGGTTCATTAATGGGTGCAACATTTTGATTTATAAAACTTGAGCTTACTGGAACTGAACTACCACTTGTTGACAAGGGCAAAATAAAGCTCTTGCTGCCTTTTTCTTCTGCTCCTTTTGGAGTTACATTCTGCAGTATGTTAATTGATGGTACATTTGGAGCACTGCCTGTAGTATTTACAATGGCTTGGCCTATGTTCAGTCCAATTTTTACATCTTTTATTTGAGATACAGTAGGTGATGAATTTATTTTTATTGGGGCTCCCACTGTAGATGGAATTAGCACTATCTGAGGTTGTTCTGTGGTCTTAACATAGGTTTTGCTCATGGAGGGAGGTCGGGCTTGTTTTAATGATTCTGCAATTATAGTTGGAGTTGAAGTGCCACTGGACATTGGAGCATTAATGAAAACTAATTTCTGGGTGGAAACACCTGTGGATGTCGGTGCAGGGACCATGTTAACTGCAGCACTACCACATGGGGAAAGAATAGATGGAGCTGTGACCAGCATAAGTTTCTGAACAGGAGTACCACTGATCACATCTCCATTTGTTGTTGTAGACGACTCAGGTGTAACAGGGTAATTCTTTGTTTTATGGTCTATCTGTGGCTGTGTAGTTGGAGTATGGATAATATTTGTATTGGTTTGTCCAAAATTTCCTGTTGAAATGCTAATTACATTAACTGAATTGCTTGTTGTTGATTGAAGCAAAGGGCCAGAAGAAACAGAAGGAACAAAGGGTGAAGAGGAGGATACTGGTGCAGTTTTATCTATTATTTGACCCAAATTACTACTGCAGGAAGGCTGGCCTAAAGTAACTTTCAGATTCTTCCCTGCTGATTGATTAAAACCAGAAGGAAGAGCTGGAATGGAAACAGAAGATGGTGGGGGACCGAACCCAGAAACAGAAGACTGAGCAAAAGGAGGGAGACAAGATGTAGCTGTTGCTCCTGCTACTGGTGAAAAAGTGGAAGATGACAAAGTTGTGGATTTGGGCACCAAAAATGCCTGAAGCTGAGGGGTAAATGTGAAAACTGAATTTGGAGATAAATTATTGGGTGAATTCTGATCTGGATTGGTCTGTACTTTTACAACTCCAGTGTTTCCACCACGTGTTCTGACAAGGATTGATTGTGAGTCTCTTATACATACAGTTTTAAGTTCTTGTTTTGCATCAGAAGAATCAGTATTTGGTTGTGATGCTAAACTGTGAAGGGAACCATTCGGATTTGTAGATCCACTTAGTGTTGTTGCTGATATTAGAGGTTGAACTGTTGAGGAAATGGTGGGTGAGGCAACAGGTCGGGGGAATGTGGTTGTGGAAACTACGTTCTTAACTTTTCCAGTTTCACTTTGGCTTGTTTTAACTGGTAGTGCTAAATTACTTGTTGAAGTTACAGATGATAAAGAGGGCAAAGTCTGTGGTCTAGAACTATTCACATTTGGTAAAGGTGTAATATTCTTGTTGAAAATTGTATTAGACATTTGCGCTGAAATATTTCCACTGGAGTTTACAAGAACTGGTGCTAAAGAAGAGTTTACATTTGTTGTCTGTGGAAAAGATGAACAATGCTGTTCTGGACACTTTTGCTGCAATGATTGCATTTCTTTTGCAACAACAGCCTTTCCTTCTTTGTGCTGAATCAGAAAATTTTTAGGCAGAATAAGAACTTGCTGCATGACTTTCTCTCCTGTTTTAGGATCCGTCACAGGTTGCATCTGAATCTTCACAGAACTATTATGAAGATCTATTGGCACACACTGGCCACAAGGCATTTTGTACACCATTTGTAAAGGACCCTTAGAACTGGTCTGGCAGGGCAATGCTGGCTTTATTGGGCTTGCTTCTGTAGAAGATGTAACTGTTTTTTCCAAGGTAGGCATGTTCCTACCTATAGAAGTTGGCAGCTGATTTGTTAAGGTCACTTTGTTCCCAATATTCTTTGCAAGCAAAGCCTGAATAGGTTTGGTCCCTTTTAGGAAAGTGGAGACAGATGTGGTTGAGTCTACTGGGGCAAAAGTCTCAGGAGATGTTGGCTCTGTTGGCTTGGATTCATTCAAACAGTCAGCCTGAACTTCTAAGTTCTCAACTGCAGTCTCATTTGTGCTTAGTTTTGCTTTCTTCCTTGGTGAAAGCTCTTTTGTGCTATCATCCAGAAAACTATTTTGTTTGGACTGTCGTTTAAGTGCTTTAGGCAGTGTCTTCTGTATATCTTTAGGAGGCAATTCTTTTTTTAACAGTTTATTTTTGCCCGCAGGAAAATCAGTTTCTGACAGTTTCATATCATCTGAAAAATATTAAAAGTATTTTGTTTATGTGCAACAACATGCTAGTTGCTATACAAAACATATTTATGACTGAATAGTCATGATTCTAAACCTTTAAAATAACAAAAATCAAAGTTAATTTTTAATTTGATGGTTTTTCCAAGCATCAAGATTAAAATATTTTGAGGTAAATACAAAAATACTCACAGATTAAAACTAAATATGGATTGTGATATTGGAAATAATTAACAATGTATAGGATTTTTCATATGCAAATATTCATATGAAAATTTTTTAAAGAAAATTTTCAAGTATTTGGTAGGTCAAGTGCTTAATGATTCAGATAATTTTGGGTAATACAGTAGGCAACTTAAGGTAGGCAACTTTTGACTCACTCTATAAGGAAGTTCTTAGACTAATGACTACATCACTTGCTCTAGGCCAGCCTCAAATGAATACGGCCAACACATTTCATCTATTTTAAAGTTTTTAGGAATAAAATATAAACAACCACCAAAAAACCCCCACTAAAGTTTCAATGATGCTTGCTATATATATGATCATTTACCTAAGACAAGAATTTTTTTTAATGTCTGGACAAATTGTTTTGGTGAGAACTCATTTATTCTTGTTATAGCTTGCATGGAAATAGAGAGTAACAAGATAGCACCTTTGTTATAGTGAATTTTTATAAGGTTTCATGGAATTGAAACACTTATTTAAGTTACTCATGATAGGTTTTGGTTCTGCTTGGTCATCCTACCACAAATCAGGAGCAGGGAAGGAAAAAAGGACATTTGTTGTGTTTAGTATTAAGGGAACCTATTTTTTCATTTAAGACTTACCATAATAAAACATGGTGGTGCTTAAGAAATAGATTTCTTAGGAAAAAGGAAGGTAGAGAATCAACTATCTGCCCCAGAAGTACTTTTCAGGTAAAAGTAGTTTGTTGTTGGTGATGATGACGATGATTAATATTAATAATAGCTGATAGCATTCATACCGTGCCCACTATGGAGCAGATACTGTGTTATAAGTGCTTTACAAATGTTTTCTCATTTAATTCTCACAACTCCATAAGGTGGGTGCTATTATTATCACTCCCAATTTATAGCTGAGGAAACTAAGAAAAAGGTTAAGTGACTTGCTCAAGGTTACAGAGCTAGTAAATATCTGAGTTTGAATTTGAAAAAGCCTTCCTGACTCCAAGGCCATCTAGCTGCATGCTCTAATACAATGATGTAAAACTGCCAGTCTCTTAAAAACTACAGTACCAGGGCAGAATCAAGTTACAATAACATCAGAAAAAAATATGCTTATTGAAAGAACATTTGATAAAGCTACTGATTATTATCAAAATATCACCAATGTTTCCCAATCAAATCTTTGTATTACCAAAATTCATTTAGTTCATGTAAAACTATGAAACAAACTAAAACTATCTTCTCTTTATAAGGAATTAAAAAAAAAAACAAAACTTGAGTACCTACCAGAATCAAGATGTTCTTTCTCTAGAATATCCAGAGTTTCTGCTGATTCTAGAGATTTAATGATTTCTACTCGAGGAGATTCTTTTCCAGGATCTCCTTCAACTTCTTCATTAGTCCATAGCTCTCGGGTAAATTTATCATGATCCGGTTGTCTTTTGAAATCATCATAGTCTTTCTTCAGTCGGCTCCTAAAACAAAATATACTATTAAGACTTATATTTTTTAAAATCTTATAGGTAGAATGTTTAAAATTCAGACTCAAATTATATCTCAAACGTGTCTTGAAATACTTAAAATATTGCAAGTAGTGACAAAATCCAGAAAAAAGATGCAGAGCTTCCTTTAAATTACAATTGTAATTTCAGGTATAAATTTCTGGTATAAAGTACTTAGAGTACTTTACTCTTGTTGCTCTTTGAAAACACCTCTATTAGACCAAACTTGCTGTATAGGTAACTTGTGGAATAAGAGTAAGGTGTTCTTCATTTAGCTGTTAACTTGGTCTATATGGCTAGAACTTTCAACAAATTCATAAGAAAATCATACATAGACATTTATTCTTAGAACAAAAAAGAGTTGAAAAAATTTCAAGCACTAATATCTATAAATCATATGAATCTTAGTAAGAGTAAAATCTATCCTCAACTTTCCATTTCCAACTTTTTAAACTGTGATTAATGCTCTCTAATTCTATTACCCCACTATAATTTTTAAAATAGAAACCCAAGGAAGAGAGAGCTAAAAGATAATAACTGGAATGATTTTTCTTACATAAGAAATGTGTACCTGAAAATCTGTGCATAAATTACAATATTTTCCCATTGATTTATATTGTAATTTCAATGTTTTATCTTCATTTGCTGATTGAAGTTCAACTGGCAATGACTCCAAGCATTTCAGCTTTGAGTTTCTTTGGCCTTACATCTAAACATCTAACTCTTTTTCAATGAATGATTTCTAAAGAATATCATTATCGAGGAACATCACTTTTTGTTTAATTCCATAGCAAGTTTAAGAATCCTCTCAGCTCTACTCTTTCATAGGCCTGTTCTAGCCCAGACTACCAGAAGATTATCTTCTATTCTAATCTACTGTGCTCTTTGAGATTACCAATATTCTCAACAAATTTCCTTATGTCCTAGAACTTTTCAACCAAATTTATTTTACTTTCTTGGTTTTTCCCTTAGGACACCATATCCCTTACAACTTTATCCACTGGAAGACACTTTTTTTAAATATAATTTTCTCAGATTTATAGTTGAAATATTTTCTGTTCCTCCCTAGTGCTTCCAGATCTTTACACTATCCCTCAAAATCTTTCTTTTAAAAACTCATGCAATCAACTTTGGCCACTCATTTTTTTTTTTTTTTTTTTTGCTTTACTTTTGGGGCCTTGGTTGTTTCTCTTTCTTCAACCTGGCAAATCTCATTTACTCCTAGTTTGAACTACGTTCAAGATTCTAAAGGGAAAATTACCAGAGATAATTTTCGGATCTTTTCTATTAAGCCATTAACCTCTTTTCTGAGATTCAGATCCATATTTCAACTAGCTACAAGGCTTTTACATTTGAACTGATGACACTTGTAAGTCAACTTGTATAAAGATGGATTAATTATGTTCTCCTTTTATCTTCTTTTCCAAAGTTACTATTTATTTGTGTATGACACTACATGAATGACACTACACAAATGAAGTAATTAACTTCATTTCCCATATTTAAAACCTTGGGCATGTCTTTGAAAATGAGAGTTCAGGGAAAAGAAACAATTTACCAAGGCTTCTTAGGAGCCTACTACCTACAAGAGACTATACCAGATATTAAGTGATGCACAAAAATAGAAGTCTCTGCCTTCAAGAAGTTTCTCTAAGAGGTTTCCAATATGGACCCAGAAAAGTAAATAAAAGGTAATTCGAGGAGGGAAAAGGCGGTAACACTGTGGAAGATAAGAAAAAGCTTTACATATGAAATAGCAACTGAGCTGAGGTTTAATGCAAGCTAAAGATTATATGAAATAAAGGTGCAGAGGCAGATTAGGGAGCATGACAGTTTTTAAACACCATTAAAGGAGTCTATATTTTATCTTGGAGGTAAGAAGTAAATGACTTTTAAAAATAAGACAGTGAAAAGGGACAGACCTATTTCTTTAGAAGCTTATTTTGGCAGTTATGTGAAAGTCAGAGATTGTAAACAGAAATAATGAAAAGGCTATTTTAATAATTTTGGTGTCAAGTGATGAAGGCATGAACTGAGGTAATGATTCTGAACTTCTTGTGTTGTTTTTCAGTTGTGCCAGATTCTTTGTGGTCCCATTTGGGGTTTTCTTGGCAATTAGACTGGAGGTTTATCATTTCCTTTTCTGGCTCTTTTTACAGAGGAGGAAACTTAGGCAAATCAGGGTTAAGTGACTTGCCCTGAGTCACACAGCTAGTAAGTGTCTGAGGTTGGATTTGAACTCAGGAAGTTGAGTTTTCTTGACTCCAGGCCCAGTGCTCTACCAAATCACCAAGTTGCCCTTCTGTGTGGAGAGGGGGACAAATGTAAGAGATATTGTGGAGGTGAGATCAATAAGACTTAGCAACTATTTGGTGATATAGTAGGTTGTAATAAGGAAGAAGTGTCAGAGATGATTCCAAGGTTGTAACCTTAGGTTGTACATTTTTTTTTTTCACTGTATCCAACACTCTTTTTATAGGCAAGGAAATGAAAGCCCAGAGGCAGAGAAATGAGTTTCCCCAGGGTCACAGAGTCAGTGGCAAAGCAGGGATTCTCGTCTCTAGATTCCCAGTCTGGGGCTTCCCCACTTAAATCATGACACTGTTCTAGGCACTGGGGGAGGGGAAGAGGTCAGTGACAGGTGACTGTATAAATGGGAAGATTTTAAACACTCAGGCAAGTAGGATCCCCTCAAATCTTGAGCCCTGACCCCACCTCCCAGCCAAGGAATGCTGAGAAAACAACCAAGGAGGGAAGTCAGGTCATGTAGGGTTAGAAACAAATTTAGGGTTAGGGTTATTAAATGAATAGTGCTCCTTTCAGAAGAAATAGTTAAGTTTAGTAGAGGGGGAAAGTAATGAGGTGTGTTTTGGACAGCTTGAATTTGAAATGCCAATGGACATATGGGTGAAAATGTTAAATAAGCAACTAGTTATGTGGGGATATAATTCAAAAAAGAGAATAAAGAGAAAATGCCAATTTCGGAGCCACCTCTCTAGAAGTGATGATCAAACCAATGAGAATAGCTGAGACTGCCAAAACAGAAAATGGATAGGGAGAAAAGAGTTCCAAGGGAAGAACTTTGGAGAAGGTCTAAACATATGGAGTGGAAGATGGATAATACAGTAAAGAAGAGTGATAAAAGTCATACAGATAGAAAAATGAGAAGGTAGTGTTACAGTAGTCAATGTATCCAGGTATTTTGGCATTTTTCCTTCCTTCTTGAAATCTGTTATGAAAACGAAAGAAGATATGTGACGATCATTTTGAAGCAATGGCAGGTCAAGGGGGGGGGGGGGTTTCTAAGGATGTGGAACACCTAAGCATATCTGTAGGCAATGGAGAAAGAGCCAGTAGATGAGAAGGGTCTGAAGATGAGAGAAGGGCAAGGAGGATTAAAGGAGTCAACTCCTGGGGGAGTTGGATCAAGGGGACAAATGGAAGAGTTGACCTTGGCAAGAATAAAGGACAGCCTCTTCTATGAGCAGAGCATTGCTGGGATGCCTAACAGTACTTTGTATAAAATATATTTTCCATAAATGTCATTAAGTAAATTTGTTGAATGCCAAGGACAGACAGGTGGTGGTGGATACTTTCCAACTTCAAAAGTAGCAGTAATCATGAGAAAATAGTTTGAAATTATAACACTGAGGCTGTAATGAAACAGGAAAAGAATACTAATTACTAGAATTACTAGAATGGATTACCAAAGGGTGTGTATTTGCTTGTTTTTAATCAAATCTCTTACCAAAGAGATCACTAAGATTTAGAATAGATACCTTTCTACCCAGAGTAATTATAGTAAATTTCTACAGGGAACTAAAGAAAAAAACAAACAAACACAAAGTGACCTTAAAATAAAACAACAACAACAAATAAATGAACAAAACATTTAGGTAAGTTCAAGATTAATTTAAAATCTTGCATTACCTGTTTCTTTGAAAAGCCTTCATTAGCTTTGGTTCCCATGGTAGCAATTCATTTAGGAGACGTATCAATGTACCATGTAATTCTTTTACTGATTGCCTCCGATGATACCATTTTCCCTATAAATACAAGTTTTTATGATAAGTCCTTCAAATTTTATGCAATAGCAAATGAATGTTAGTTCTCAAAATTTAAAACATTTTCCCAAGGGGTTGCAGAGTATATAAATATCCTTTGACAAATTTAGTGGAACACATTCCCATTAGTGGTGGTAGGAAATACCTAAAGCAGTTATCCACATTTGTTTATGGAAACTGCTACGTATAGACATAAAGCCAAGAGGTAAAAATACCTTTAAAAAATTACATCTCAATTACAAGAAAAAAAAACAACCTTACTAAAGTCAACTTGCTATAAACTTTAACAGAAAAGTTACAAAAATGAAAATTTATAAAAAGTTTATTGTAAAAAAAAAGTAGAATAATAGTTTTACTACTTCTGTCCAGTTCTTATAATTTTACCCACAAACTAAAAATAGGGAATTGGTTTCAAACTTCTATGGTTTTATTCTTATTCTAGGAAGAAGACTTTAAGACATATAAGTTGTAATTTTTTTACAGTAAGTTTAAAATTATAGAAATACCATATTTTTAAGTTATTCAAGAATAGAGAAAGATCTTTTATGCTTTATTTCACTGTTAACAATTAACTAAAATTATGTTTTAGAAATTAAAATTTTATTTAATTCAGATAGATCTTCCAATAAGAATATGTTTCACCCAATATAAAGAAAACTGATCTAAAACCATAGGAGTATTAAGTAATATAAGCATTCATTCACCTTTAGGTCATCACACAAAAGTAAACAAATTAACATTAGTGTGGACCCATGTAAGCATTGCTTGACAGTATGCTACGTTTTCTTTTAAAACAAAAAAAGACAAAATGTTAACAGTACATTATGGCTCACATTTATCATGCATAGTCATAAGCTTCATCCCATAGCAACAGTTAAAGTCAATTTGCACAAATACACAACATTAAGGCAGGGAAATTATCACGACCTTTAGGAGAAGATATTCTATGTAATGTACAGTATAAATAAAAATACAAAATTTTTTAAATTTAAATTTGTTTTATATGAAATCTTAAGTGTCTGCCAAATAAATTTATTCTTATCCTGAAATGCTGAACATTCTAATTTAACTAAGAAAAATTGTATCTAATACCTTAAAACAAACTAATCACACTCCAAAATAAACTAGCTTTCCTTCTCTTTTAAAACCCAATCACTCAATTTTCATCCTTTAGAAAGGAGCTAATGATTACAAATTAGAGATGGCAAGATGCGAGAAGGATTATGTGTATGTGTTCACATTCAATAACAATCCAAGGCCTGAAGAAATAGTAAGAGGAGACATTTATTAATACTTCTACACCTTCCTATTTGTACAACATAAGTAAAAACATAAGAGTATCATGCAAAAGATTCCAGTTTGTGTTTTACATATCATACCATAAACATCTTAGATCAAGAACCTTTGTTCAATTTTTTTAAAAAGCAAAGACAGCTCCTCACTTTATTCTAGAAGCCTGTTTAGGTTTGTCTAGATTTCAGTATGCATTTTATTTTCATTAAAACTATATTTAAATTATAGTTGTGCTCACATAATGATTTGAAATAAAAAACAGTATCAATACTAGAAATTAAATAAGATAAGGGAAAAATCCCAAAGTGAATAAGCAATTCTTTTTTATCTTATAGCTGATAATTTGGAAAATGCAGGTTTAATAATGAATGGAAGAATTTTTAAAGAAGTTTCCAAGGAGAATTCCTGAATTCTTTTAAGGATGACAGTCGCCTTTATGTCTTTAATTTATATTTAGTCTCAAAACTTAAAACTTTCTTTTCCCTTTATCTTTACATCTCATATATACAGTTCTCTTATAATTTACTTTTATATTTTTACTTTGTTTATTTGTTTTAAACTAGGTGAAAAATAATATTCATAACTGCTATAGATTAATAAGTAGAAGAGATTATTATTTCCATTTGATGTAGGAGGATATTGGAAAAGAAGGCTTTTCAAAACACCACAAATTAACTCTAGCTGCTAGCTCTATTATTATTATTCATATTAAATATGAAAACTTATAACAGGATGGAGAGGAGAAAGAAGAGGTATTTTCCTGAAGTAATTGAGCAAAAATATAAAAAGTAGGAAAGAGAATGTGTGTAGGGAAACCTGTTGTGATCAATCTTTCAGGGGAACAGAGGAGTAGCTGAAAAAGGTTGTTATAGGATATGCTATGTCAGATGGTCTTCTATGGTGTTCAAATGTCATTGCCAGTCTAGAACTGTCTGTATTTCTGAAAGAAGATGAGGAACAATTGAACTAGGAAAGGATGTACAGCCATAGGATGAGAAGAGATAGGCAATGTGAAATCAACTGTTCCTGTGTATGGAACATTTGTAAATTAGGTCTTTATTTTGCAAAGATAATGTCTATATTAGGTTATAATAGCTTTAATTCTTAATAAGGATAAAAATGTTAGCAAGGAAATGTTTGCTTGTCTTTTGTTTCAGCTACTGAAATTAAATTAAATTAAAAAGATAAAACAGAGGCATAACTTCAAAATGCAGAAATATACAGTTTTCAGCAACATTATGAGCAATTATCAAATCTTAAATATTATTAACAATAGATTTTTAAGATCTGGGGTTGGGGCGGGTCCAGGCCTGTGATTTCACTGATGTAGAGAATTTCCAGCATGGAAACACTAAAGTAGCTTGGCAACCATTAGTAACAGAGAACCTCAGAAGAACTGGGGCACACAGACAGCTTAAGTGAATTGGCCAGGGTCACATAGCCATCATATGAGACAAAATTTGAATACAGGTTTTTCAGATTACAAAGCTGGTTATCTATCACACCATACTGCTTCTCCTTAACAATGATTCACTTATAATTCTAATCTTACTTTGATTGCCCACTCATCATTCTAGCTAGACATACATACATACATACATATATATATATACACACACATACACATATATACGTATATATATAGTCTTTTTCTGCGAGTTCTAAAAATTACCTCTTAAGTAAGATGTTTTGGCCATTTAGTAATTTGTAACAGGAGAGAAAACTTATATTGCTTTGTCTCATATCAAGAAATAAGCACTTATTAAAGCACTTCCAATGTGACAAGCACTGAACTAAGCACTGGGAGAATAAAAAGACAAAAGTGAAAGTTATTTTCAATGGTCAAAGCAATAGCCAAAGTAAATGGTTATAAAAAAGATAATGCTCTCCAACTTCTTTTAAATGTTTCTACTTTGATTCTAATGTTTCTCTAACCCCAAAAGAATGAACAAAAGGAAAAGAAATATATCAAACTTCCTTAAGAAATCATATTTCCCCAAGCATAGGTGGTGAAAGCAGGCCTGAATCACTCCTATGACTCCACATAATTAATCTGCTGAACTCTAAATAGCTGGTGCTTGAAATGGCTGGTAGGTTTTCCCATCACATTTATTTGCATATGAGAAAACTTCCCAAATAATTTATGTTTCTCTGAATTTGGGCAGAAAAAAATGAAATTTTCAAAACTCAATATCCTAAGAAATCCATTCCACATTCAAACATTCAGTGCCTAGGATTTGAAAGGCAATGTGTTGGATGAAATAGAGAATTTAAAAAATGAATGGTTCTGGTTCTAAATGAGGATAATGATTTTTTTTAAGAGTTGAAAGGGGCATTAGAGATATTTTACTCAACCTCTTCATCACAGATGAGAAAACAGAACAAAACCGTAAGACTTGCTCCAGTAGGAGCTGAAGCTTTGCCAGAGGCTTCCTGATTCCTAGACCCCTCAGTGACTCCTCTTCTCCACAGCATGTGGTCTCTCTAGACAATTCCTCAGGCAATCTACTGAAAAGGGATGAATCTCTATGGGTTTTCAATGGCATGTTTTTAGCCAGGCTTTTCTGCAATACTATAATGAAAAAGAAAAAGAGTTCTGTTTGAAAATCTACCCAGTGGTACTAATCAATATTATAAGTTATTTAATAAAATTCAATAAGCATTTACTAAGCACTTACTATAAATAAGTGCTGAAGATACAAAGACAAAGTTTGAAAAAGAAAACTTCTACCAATACAAGGAAGATTCCTTTTCTTCAAACTTGAAGGACATGAGAAAATATATATAAATAAAACCAGAAAGGTCTTTAACTCTTTATCTGTATTGGTTAATATGGAATCAAGGGTAAATATGCTAGGTGGGCAGGTTGTGTAAAATCCATTGTAAAACAATGATCTGATACTGTTTTAAGTAATGAAAAACATGCTTAAAACTTTATACACATACATTTGAGGCTTAATGTTACTCTCTGAACAAATAGCTGATAACAGGGACAAAAATCCACAAATTTGAAAGAGAAAAATCCCAGCTATTGATGAAGGTAAGGAAATTTTTCAAAATAATCACACTGCATTGTTTAGACTTGAGAATAAACACATATTTACTAAAGGCCACTTAAAAGAGAAATATGATGTTTATATTTTATGTGGCCTGCCACAAAGTCTAAAAAAATAAAATTATTTCAGGATAGGTAGCATGCACCATGTAACCAAAGACATCCAATACAGTCTAAATTTGAAGCTTACCTTTTATTGCTTTCTCATCCAATGTCCATAGCAGCTGCAGATTGCCAGCTCCCTCTCCATGTGACGCCCCAGCCAGCATTATGAAGGAGATTTACAACCACCATAGGAAACTACTACAAAATGGAGTTGTTCTATAGTGATAAGGTAAGTTTTTTTCTTATATTATGCAGTTTTATAAGTTTTTTTACATTCCAGTTTTATAACCCCTATGGGATCTATAAGAGAAATAATACTTTTAAAAAACTTACAAAACCACACAATATTATAAGTAAAATAGTGCTTGTAAGTATGCGAAAGGAGTGGGGAGGGAGGCTTACCTTATAACTAAAGGGCAGCTCCATTCTGCTGCAGTATTCTGGGATGGGTATGACAGCACCAGCATAATGCTTGCTGGGGTGTCGCAAAGAGAGGGAGTTGGCAATCTACTGATGCTGGGGACATTGGACACCTAAAAGAAAGAAAAAGAGGAAAAAAAATAAGTTCAGGATGTATTAAATGTCTCATCCCTATGGATGCATTCTGCACATAAACAAAAAGCTTTGTATTTTTATTAAACTTAGATGCAGGTCATCTGTATGCATGTGCCAGTCAGTGACTTATACTGAATAGTCCTGCAATGTGATTTCCAAACAAATCAATAATCCATGTTCAATTGAAGTAAAAGGAAGGGAAAAACTTTAAATAAGAATAAATTCATTATTTTACATAAGATCAATGACCATTTCTTCTTTCTGGTCAGATATGATTTCACAGGTAAACCAAATTCCCCCAAAGGGAACATGCATTATTAACACAATAGGAAATAACTGTATAATTTTGAGGCCCAGAATTGCCTGTAACTCTGTGAATGATATGGCTGGGATCACCAGATAAAGGGGCTCCAGAGGCAGGATTTGAATTGGGTTTTTCTCACACCAAGGGCAGTTCTCTATCCAGTGTGCCAATGCTGCCTCACATCATTATTCATTTTCTATCTTTAAAAAAAAAATTGGGGATTTAAGAATATACCAGTTAAAAACAGAAATATGACAAAATTAGTTTGGACTGACTAAGAAAAATGTTCTTGTTATAAGCTTGGCTCCTAAAGCCTTCTACTTTCAAAAGCAGCATGTAAAACTTTTACTGAGATTAAATGAATCACTAAATAAAAATGATATTTTTAAACACTAAAAAAAATCTGAAAATTCAGCAGTTGAAAAACAATCTGAAGTGATATTCCATCAAATTGTATGAAAATGCACAACAAAATATAACAGTAATTTAAATAGTACAGCAAATTCAACTAAATTTGGATATTTCCTTTTAAGTAGCATTAAATGAACAAAAAATATAATTCAACATCATACACTATTTTCTTTAATTTGAGCAATTAAATGCTTAGCACATATTATTGTTTTCCTTTATATCACAGGTTAGGGATATTATTTAAGACATCTAATTGTCTTAGCATATTGTTACCCATTGAAAATAAATTAATTTGGTTATATGGCAAAATCTGTTGTTTATTCAAATTAATGAAAAGGACAGACTGTACTAAAAATTAGCTAGTTCTGACCAATACACAACATAGATGTATTAAGCTTCTGAAAGCACATAAAGCCCCCTGAAGGACTGTAACTGTTAACTGACTCAAGTCTAAACTACTTAAATTATACTCAAATTAAATTTTCTTTTAAAATTGGTTATCAAGAAAGGAAAACATTTTGATCCATTATATTTTTTTATTTGAATGAATGCTTTCATTAAGCACTTAGTATGTGCAAATCACTATGCTAAATACCAGGGATACAAATACAAAAGCAAAATCTTTTTTGCTATCAAATAGCAGGAGTCAATACATAGAGATCTTAACATTAAATCAGATGAAAAGGCTTTGTGATCCTTGGGGTACAGTAGCAAAATAGCACTACATTTTCTTTAGTTTTATTTCCATTGATAAAAATAAGACAATCATTTATTAAAACTTACTGTGTCCCAGGCACGATGCTAAGTGCTGGAGATACACATATAAGCAAAAATCCCTGATTTCAAGGAGCTTACATTTCAATGGGAGGAGGTAACACATAAAAGGGAGTTAAAAGGGGGAGGGGAGGAGAAGGTACTTGTGAGGGGTCCAGTAACAAAGTCTGTAGTGTCAGAAGCATAGCGAGGACAACAGGCATGAAGTATGGCTAGCTTGGGCTAATTCTCACTGGAGGTTTTTTGGAGGAACTCACCAGCTAAATTACATTCCTTTTTTTTTTTTTAACCCTTACTTTCCATCTTGGAGTCAATACTGTGTATTGATTCTAAGCCAGAAGAGTGGTAAGGGCCAGGCAATGGGGGAGGGTCAAGTGACTTGCTCAGGGTCACACAGTTGGGAAGTGTCTGAGGTCAAATTTGAACCTAGGACCTCCCATCTCTAGGCCTGGCTCTCAATCCACTGAGCTACCCAGCTGCCCCCTTATATTATATTTTTAAAGAGGCTTCCTACAATAAAATTAACACTGGTGTTTGATTTTTATCAGCTTTATAAACCGAGAAAAAATATCGCCACAGACTACATTCCTATCCTTAGCTATCCATTTCCATTAAGGGGAACAGAGGTGTGGTTGGCTTAGTACAAAATTCAGGATAATCTTCCCATATTAAGATAAAAACACAGTGACAATTAATTAATAGCTAAATATCTTTATTTCCTCCTTTAATACTTCCAAAGGTAAAAGAGTGTTTTCTTAAAGCAACTTCTAATTAAAACTTGTACTACAGCAATGAAACATCACTTTGTCAGATTGGTAAGACATTTCACATAAGTGAATTTTCCAGATAATTTTGATGCTTGCCCATTACAGAGCTTTATAATTTATTAAATTTTAACATAGATCTTTTTTGGATGCATTACATATTTCTTTACTATCTGAAAAAGCATTCTTTTACTTTACTGTCACACTAGTATGTCATTCAATGTGGCTGGGAATATACTTGTCTACAGTAATTCCTAGGGGCCTTCTGTTGCCTTCCCATTTAATCCGTTAATTTTAACTAATGTGAACTAGAAAATCAGATAACCAAGGTTGTAAGACTCTGTACAAAATAACAGGCAGGCTCTGAGTCAAGGGCTAAAGTTTCTTTTCTGAGTAAAGTTCCTAAAGTTTTAATGTACATAGATATGCTGTTACCAATTTTGGCTGCTCAGAGGCAAAATTCGGGAGGGTTCTTTTACTAGTTCCTAATAAATGAGGTTGCCAGATAAGTGATCTCCAAATAAATGAATTGTTTCTGTATAGAATATTTGAGAATGATCTACTATATACAATGGACCCAGTTAACTTCATTATATAAATTTATTATATGTTTTTCCTGGGAGTGAGCAAACAATACTAGTGAAATGATGATAGAGAAATTTTGTTAATATTTAATGTTCTGAGAGGTTCTGGAATTCATAAGATTATTCTGAGATCTAAGCAGATTTTAAATCCATGAGAAACTGAGGATCCTTTCTGGAGATTGTAAAATTCAAGTAATTCTTTCTTTACCAAATGGACATTATAGAAGTTACAAAATTTTACTCCTACTGATAGGGAGTAGCAAAAGCACAGTTGGACAAAACTACAAAAGTGTAGATTAAAAAATTAGCTTTGAAAACATTGAAACATGATGTATTACTTATTTTTGAATATGAAAAAGTCAGATATCACAGTAATTCACAAGTGTTTAAAAGATAAACAACCACTTTGCCCACCTTTCCCTGGAAAATCACTAAATTTTAGGAATGGACATAGCTTCTTTGAATGATACGTGATCCCTTAAGTCCCACACTTTCTATCAAGTTCTCTGTTTTCAATGATCTTCCCTGCTGTGTTACAGACTACATGCTAAATGAGAGTAAAAGAAACCCATAAGTCAATAAAAAACCAAAATCACAAAACACTTGCCAGCAAAATGTTATAGTGAAATAAGAAAAATACATCCTTAGATAATCCACAATTAACTAAATCATGTTAACCATTTGTATTTATGAGACCTAAAAATTAAAATGGCACTTCCTTTTATGGCAAGAACTTTAGTTTTTAGTCAACATCTGATGTACTTCAGAGGGTCTTAAATTTCACTAAGCACCAATATACGCCATCAAATGTTGCCAACAGATTCTATGAAAACACATTGGCAAAATGAAATTGGAGGACCATTAATTTGACAAAAAGAGCTGAGTAAAACTGGAACAATTCAGGAATCACACTGTACTTGTAGTGAGGAGAATCAGAGGCAGGTACCGTAATGAGACAGTTGGGTAGAAGGTAAGGGAGTCAGAGCAGTGCCAAGACTATATGGTCTTAGGAAATCTTAGAAAATGGTTATAGTAGTTGGCTATAACTTTTTAATGTTATTGATAGAATGCTGGTTGGGGAAATGTTACATGGAATATGATACTAATTTGCTTCAAATAAAAGGGCTTTCTCTGCTAACATGCCTCAACTTGTAAATTCTCCAATTTGTCTATATTACATCTTAAAGAACATAATTACAATGGTCTTTTTCCAACTACCAGCCCTCCTGGGTTATTCTGAATAAAGTGTTTTGTAAATCTCAAAGCATTATATAAATGTGAATTGTTTTCTCTTGACTCTCTATTTCATTATATAGGGATTGTTTTCTTCAGAACAGGATAAGTCAACTCATGATGGTCAACAAATTAAATTCATACTTTTGTGAATTTAGAGACACACAATAATTCTGTGTGTGTATATATGTGTATATAGTCTTCTAAAGATTTATAGAACCAGTTTTATTTGCTTTTTATCTATATGAATCTGTGATAAGTAAATTCTCAACTAAAAAATATGTGTGTATATATACATATATACTATCAAGATATTGTTGATCTCGTGTGGGTTTTACGGTTAAGTCAGAAGGTGACTGACAAGATAACAATAGTGGGGCAAGGCACTAGGATGAGGTGAGGGGTGAGAGATTGGAACTAGTATAAGAAGATAAAAATAATGATTAAAAGTACTAAATTGACCAAGAGGTATCTGGCAGAAAACCCAATTTTAGAAACTATCTAAAACAGAGAAGATTCAAAAGATAATTAAGAATTTTCTAGCTAAGAATTCATAGATCATAGATCAATCATCTCAAATTCTAAAATGTGAATGGGAAAAACAGTTTTGGCCTGGAATTAGGCAGGGATCAAATCTGAAACTCAGAAAAAAATGGGCCTGTTGAGAAATAATTATTCAGAAGGCAAAAATAACTTCCAAATACTTTAGATTTTATATACACATAAAAAATAAAATGTTTTCTAAAACATGCAAAATTCAGTCAAGAATCTAACTCCAAATGGACAGATATGGCATTTTAAAACAGCTCCTTTATAAGAAATAGTTAAATAAGAAACTAGAAATAAAATTTATTTCCATAATTAATTCTTAAAAATGTAAACTGACATCAGTATTGTAATGGTAGACTTAATCTAGATAAATCAGATTCATGTGTTATTACACCAGTTAAGATTCTGAGACTAAAATTATTATTTATAATTTGCCTATCTGTAATTTGTATTTTTTAAGTCATTGCACACTTTAAAAAATTTCTGCCTTAATAATTTAGGCTATAGGTTTGTGAGAAACAATCTACATGTGGTACTTAAAGACAAATTGAATTTTCTTCTCACAACTAATAATGATGTTAAATTTGCAACAAACACAAAGTTTACCTTCATGTCTATGATAGCCATTTTTTCATTTGCCACAGGATCTGAAATAAGAAAAAATCATATGCTCTGGTGTAGTTGTCCTAAACTTTGATAAATTTTATTTTAAATACTGTCTACAGATTGTTTCTCTCATACCAACAAGCTAAATTATCAAAATTCAAAAGTGCACAAGGACTTTAAGAAGCCACAACACGTAAATTTGTGCCTTGAGATTTTTTTATACTTTGACAGTTTATTTTGCATTGCATTGCAAATACCTGATAACAAGTGTTTTCATTTTTTATATCATTTATATAATATATCATGTATATGATTTCATTTTTTAAACTCAATATGAAAGTAGAATACAGCTACTGTCCCAGGGCAACTGTCTCTAAACAAAAGAATGCCCTTTAATTCTATGAGTTGATCAGTGGTAAAGGTAGGAAACCTGTTTAAATTTACCTTTTGTGGTTTCAACAAAGAATTTTCCTTATGTGCCAGGACTCAACCATCCCTACGATTAATTTTTTTAAAAATCACATATTGTTTTGTTTTTTAAACTCTTACCTCCTGTCTTGGAATCAATACTGTGTATTGGTTCTAAGACAGAAGAGTGATAAGGGTTAGGCAATGGGGGTCAAGTGACTTGCCCAGGATCACACAGCTGGGAAGTGTCTGAGACCAGATTTGAACCTAGGACCTTCCATGTCTCTAGGCCTGGCTCTCAATCCACTGAGCTACCCAGCTGCCACCAGTAACATACTGTTAACAAATTACTTTGATAACATTTGATTCAACTGGACAATTTCTAAGAGATCAATACCACAATATCCACCAATCAAAATAGAATGAAACTCTTTTGACAAAAGTTTCAGAGGCATGACCAGTATCCAATTTAAAGGCTACCTTTTTTTCATCATTGGTTCTAAAGCACACACAGCAATGTCTCAGTGTATATGACTCTAGGGGCAGCTGGGTAGCTCAGTGGATTGAGAGCCAGGTCTAGAGATGGGAGGTCGTAGGTTCAAATCTGGCCTCAGACATTTCCCAACTGTGTGACCCTGGACAAGTCACTTGACCCCCATTGCCTATAAAATTAAAAACGAAACAAAACAAAAAACCAAAAAACGCAAAGTATATGACTCTTCCTACAGTGTTCATGAATAACAAAAATGAGATATTTCATAAGAGGACTCTATCATACTTATATCTTTAATTTCCCCAAACACTATATTGTCTTAATGTATATGTGTATTATTTTTTAATATCTCTAACTTTTGCAACTGAAGTAATGTATAAGCGTGATATAAAAGAAAATCCATTTGTAAACAGAAAGTTTGGTTTCAGGGGGCAGCTGGGTAGCTCAGTGGATTGAGAGCCAGGGAGTCCTAGGTTCAAATATGGCCTCAGACACTTCCCAACTGTGTGACCTTGGGCAAGTCACTTGACCCCCATATTACCTACCCTTACCATTCTTCTGCCTTGGAGCCAATACACAGTATTGACTCCAACATGGAAGATAAGGGTTTAAAAAAAAAAAAAAGTAAGTTTGGTTTCAAATCCTGGCTTAATTTACATAATTAAAGGCAAGTCACAATTCTCCTCTGCCTTAGTTTCCTTACTGTAATATGGGAATTTCACTTGTCTACCCACCTCAAGGAGAAAAGTGCTTTGAAAAGTATTAAATAATTGTGAGCTATTATTCCATTGATTCCTAAGTATGAAAAAAAAACACACCTAATACCACAGTATTCTTATATGGCACCTTTTCCCCAAAGTATTATCCACATATGGCTCTTTCCTACAACTTGGAGAAAGTCAGCCTCAGAGTCAGGGAGACCTAGATTCAAGTAACACCCATGATACATATAAGTGACCTGGGCAAATTGCTTAATCTCTAATGCCCCAGGCCCATGGTGGTAAACCTATGGCAGGTGTGGCACAGATGGCACTACTCTATGAGGCAAGCCTGCAGTTGCTCACCAGAGTTTGTTACTAAAAAGGCAGAGGAACTTGGGGTGGAGCTACTTCCCTCCCCCTCTCCATGGTGACTGAGGAAATTTTTTCACTTCACCTGCCCTTCTGCCCAACGCCCAAGTGGGTGGTGTCCAGGAGAAGGCACGTGGGAAGGGGAAAGCCACCTAGTCTCTAGAGGGGTGAGGCATGGCACATGGTCTCTAAAAGGCTCACCATCACTGACCTAGGCAATCTAACATTTTAAGTTGAAGAGTTTGTGCTAATCTTTCTGTATTGGTTGAGGTAGTTTCTTTACCAAGAGTTACTTACACCAATGAATCACAAGGGTAGTTCTATAATCCTGTTCCAGGCTTCAGTTCCTTCTCTAAACCAGATAACCTCTAGAAAATGCCTATTAAAAACTAGACAGGGGAAACATTTACAAGAGGCCTTAAATCATGAGAAGTGAGGAGTAGGAATAGCTCTGGAAAAAAAATTAACCACAGGGATGGTTGAGACCTGCTATATGAGATAAGAGAGTTCTTTGATGAAACCACTAAAGGGATCTTTAATTTAACTTACAGAATCAAGAAGGATAGAGATTAGGCAGCCACTTACAATTCTTCAAAGAAAAGGCAAATTTGAACATCAAGACTGATTTTTTTTGAGAGCTGGCAAACCCCTCCCCCCAATATATAACTTATGAACATTTTATTTATTTAGTAATTATTTACAGGGGCTTTGGTATATAGTCTGACTGATTTCCATTTAATCTTCTCTAATACAACCGATTTTATTCTTTTCCAAAAAAGTGGGAGTTGGCAACAGCTTTATTTTTCTTACACAGAGAAAGAAGTATATAAGAAGAATCAAGAAATGAAAGAAAGCCTTAAGCAAATGGAAGGTTCTATGTTTTGGAAATGAGATGAACCAATGATTGCTCCATGTCTTATTAACCACTGACAAAAGAAAATGGTTCTTAGCTCTCACCCTTGCCTTGATCCTGGTATCTGTATTTGCTCTATTTTAGTGTAACTCAGGTAGAAAATCAGGGCACTTCCAAAAGCTTGGGGGTAAGAAATTGGTCTTATTTTAAGCAAACTAAGATTGGTCAGTCAGGTGGCACAGTGAATGGAACAACTGGACCTGGAGATGGAAAGATCTAGAGTGATCTCAGACACTATCTATATGACTCTGGGCAAGTCACTTAACTTCTATTTGTCTCAATTTCCTCACCTATAAAATGAGGATAATAAAATACCCTTCAGGACTTCTGTGAGGATAAAATGAAATGATATATGTAAAGTGCTTTGTAAACTTTAAAAAGTTATATAAAAACTAGTTATTATTACTACTACTAGAAATAAACATCAGAAAATATGAATGTATCAGAAAATAATCTTAATTTTGTTACTTCAGTTTCAAATTAACAATAGGTTTTCATTCTATTCAAGTCATAGGTAAACTACAAATATTTTTATTTGTACAAGTTTCTTCACTATTAGCATTTTCACACAAAGTTCTGATATAGATCTTCTCTTTCAATCCCAGTGAGAAATAGAATCATGTTGACATTTTGAACTACAATGCTACATAGAAAAAATTGAGATACACTAAAATACAGGACTTGTTTCACTGGAAAGGCAATGTGAGTTAGACTAGGAATAAGGCAGCCTAACTTTACAACTAATTAGGTATATGATCTTGAGGTTTCCCTAGATCAGGGGTTCTTAAGCAAGGATCTATGAACTAGTTTTAAAAAATATTTTGATAACTATTTCAACATAATTAATTTTCTTTGTTATCTTTTACATTTTATTTATATATTTAAAAACATTGTTCTGAGAAGGGGTCCATAAGTTTCATCAGAATGCCAAATGAGTCCATGACACAAAAAAGGTTAATAACCTCCTCCTGCCTTAGATATTCTCTAAGTTTTGATTCTTTAAGTAAGCTTTGAATAGTCTTCCAATATTAGATAGAGTTGCACTTAGAATAAATCTTACTTCAGTGCACCAAATTATGGTTAAGAATTTGACTCACATTGGGGGCAGCTGGGTAGCTCAGTGGATTGAGAGCCAGGCTTAGAGATGGGAGGTCCTAGGTTCAAACCCGGCCTCAGCCACTTCCCAGCTGTGTGACCCTGGGCAAGTCACTTGACCCCCACTGCCTACCCTTACCACTCTTCTGCCTTGGAGCTAATACACAGTATGGACTCCAAGACGAAAGGTAAGGGTTTAAAAAAAAAAAAAAAAGAAAGAAAGAACTTTACTCACAGCAAAAGTGCCTCATGCCTTTATTTATTTATTTATTTATTTATTTATTTATTCATTCATTCATTCATTTATTTATTTACTTGCTTATTTATTTATTTATGTGTTTATTTGTTTGTTTGTTTGTTTATTTATTATATATTCTAAAGGCTTAAGTTATTGAACTTCCTAGCCTATACTGTGATGGAAATAGGAAATCAGATGGAGGCTAAAGATAATAAGGTTAATTTACTGATAGTATCAAGAAGTGGCACATAACAGGAACAAGATAAAGAACTCTTAAGGGACAGCTGGGTAGCTCAGTGGATTGAGAGTCTGGCCTAGAGACGGAGGTCCTAGATTCAAATCTGGCCTCAGACACTTCCCAGCTGTGTGACCCTGGGCAAGTCACTTGACCCCCATTGCCTACCCTTACCACTCTTCCACCGAGGAGCCAATACACAGAAGTTAAGGGTTTAAAAAAAAAAAGGAACTCTTAAAAAACAATAATCAAAAGCACAAAACATGAAAAGTAGAGATTTACCAAGCAAAGAAGCCTATATATTTTGATACTTTCTGAGAAGATATGTTGTTACCTAGAGCATAATAACTAATATTCATAAGTAATGGCTCTGCAACATGAAGAAAAGGTAAAATAACAGAATCTGAGAGTTGGAAGGAACCTCAGAAGGCATTTAGTCCAATCCCACTTTGAGTAAGAACTCACTCTGTCATATGGACAAGTGGCATACTAGATTACTTGAAGACCTCTATAAACAAGAAGTTCTCTCCAACTTCTTAGGCAGCCCATTCCAGTTTTGGACCATTTTTTTAATTGTTAATAACTTTTGTCTGATGTTGAAGCAACAATCCACAATCTATACAATCAAGCATAGGAAAATGATAGGTGACTTTAATGTTATTAAATTCTCTACTCATTGAATTTTTTTTAACCTGCTAACACTCTAATCTCTTCTAGAGCAAGTACATTTCCCCCAGCTTTTAAATCTTGACTAATGTGGTATCCAGAAAAGAATACGATGTTCTAGATGTAGTCCAACCAAGGGAGAATATAGCAGAGCTATCAATGTTTGGTTAGTTTTTACTAATATGAATGTCCTATAGAACTTCTAATTATAGAGGAAAATATAACTTATTTCTAGCCAAAATTCTCCCAAAGTGTAATTTCAGACAAACACAGTACCCTAGAAATATGCATCTATAAAAGCATATGGATGATTGTCTCCAAAAGGCAGAGAGAAAGTTATCTATAGCACAAGGGGAACTTTCCCCTTAACTTTAAGGAGATCAAGAAGAAAATGGAAAAGAAAGCACTGTACTGTCTATTCCTTCTATAGCATGGGATTAGTTGATAAGTGAAGCTCATCTGTCCATGTGAAGATATTTTTAGATAATTACCAGCATTGGAAAATACACCCCTTTCTTTGGTCATCTCAATTAGTTTTCCATGAATTAGAGTAGGTGTTTTTAATTAAAAAAAAAAAAAAAATATATATATATATATATATTTAATGGACCCCTTTGGCAATTCACTGAAGTCTTATGTACCCTTTCTTAGAACAATGTTTTTAAATGCATGAAATAAAATACATAGGGCTACAAATTAAAGGAAAGGTTAGTGAGAGTAAAGACATTTTTTTCCTCATTTGATTTAACAGACCCCCTAGGTTAAGACCTCATGATCTATAGTATAGCTTCAGTAATGCCCATTTTTTACAGGTTAATGGGCAATCTTGATCACCAGGAAAGAAAATGAAACAAATGAAGACACTCAAAAGAGAAAAGTAGCTATGGAATAAAAATAAATTATATTGAAAGACTGCTCAATTAAACTCCATGCAAGACATTTGTGTTTCCATTCTTGTCTATTGTCACTGAATATGAAGGTATATGCAAAAATAAAGAGAAAAGTATCTCTTACAAAGCATATCATAAATTCTAATTGTTTTCTTCTCTTTGTTGTTTTAAAATTCAGCTGTTATTAGAAGATAAAGGAATATTTAAATAGATATTTCATCCACTAAAGAGGAATTTTTGGTACATGATTTTCTTTTACTATAAACAAATATAAAAACTTTGGGTAGTTGATTTTATTAACAATGCATATAACTCTAGGAAACTCTTGTTCATTTTGAAAGTGGCCAGACTCCTATGGAATTCTGATTACAAGTATTATGGCTTTGAAAGAATTTATTTTAGAGAGACATTTTAAGAGAACTAGATTGTTAAACATTCTTTTGTTATCTTTTGATAGCTAAAGGAAAATAATTTATAGAATTGCGCAATCTTTTAAGAGCTAAAAGAGACAAAAGTTAGTAAGAGAAAGCTAGATCTAGAACCCATGTCTCCTAACTCATAGTCTAGAGAGAGCCTTTTCTACTATTCTATGCTGTCTATGTCATCTAAGAATAAACAGTACAAAGCCTAAAAATATCAACTTGATCTTATTACTATCAATATAACTCATCTTTGGAGTCAAGAGGACATGGGCTGCAAATTTCATGCTCTTAATTAGTAGATATTTGTACTTAATTAAGTCATTTTACCCTGAGCTCATTTTATGTAAAATGAGAGGTTTGGACTAAATAATCTCAGACTTATATCTATGGTACCACAAAGCAAACTCATCTTACAAAGGGCTTTCAGGAGAAGGGAAGCAACATGCCATACTGGGGAAAAATCAGAAAAGCTAAGATTTGGCTTTGCACACTAATGAGCATCAGCCTGTCACTTAGGCTAAAAGACAAAAAATATATAGTAAGGAAGGGCTGTTTTATCTACAACAAAAGAAACATAGAACCAACTTACTAAGTGTTCTTCCTTATCAGAGACCAGCACTTGTTCTTTTAAACAATATCTGAAAATTAGAAACCTTAAAAAAAAAAAAACAACCTGCTACTACTACTCTACCTTCCATCTCAGAATCAATATTAAATATTGGTTTCAAGGCAGAAGAGTGAGAAGGGCTAGGCAAATGGGGTTAAGTGACCTGCCCAGGGTCACACAGCTAGTTTAAGTATCTGAGGTCACAGTTGAATACACGATTTCCCTTTCTAGGCCTGGCTCTCAATCCACTAAGCCACCAACCTACCCAATGAAAATGAGAAATCTTATTCTATATATAATTTTAAGTAAAAAAGTTTTAGATTAAGGAGAAAGGATGGTTCCATATGACTCTCTTCCTCAATTTTCACAGGCATTTTTTTGCTCATTCCCAGGTTGCTAGTTCTGTTCCAAATGGATGAGTTTGCTGGAAACCTGAATAATGAGGTGTTACTAGGTCTAGTAACAAATAATTTTACCAAGTTCTTATTCTTTATTCATGTCCTTCAAATATAATTAAGGGTTAATTAAAAATTGACAATATTATGAAAATTTGTTTACTTGGGTTACTTGGGTAACAAAGTTGGACTTAAAATATAACATGTCAAAAATGCATAGATCATATAAAAAGGAGGAAGGAGGGTCATACAATCTTTCAATTTTAATTAGTTCACAGTTATTTATGGCACATGACTAATTTGTAACTAAAAATCTCAATTCTCATTAAAGCATTTAATTATTTTTAAAAACAAAAAACAAAAAATAAACTTCTTACAAGGCAAGGTATTAAACTCCTGAGGAGATTTAACCTTAAAATATCAGTCACAAAGCAACTAACCAGAATACTGGGAAGTATCTAAGACATTACCTGATATAAAGTAGACAAACAAAGCTAATTTATTTACTACTCCCTGGTATTTCTTTTAACTATTATTAAAAACTAGAATAACATGCTATAAAAAAATAAATAAGAATTATGTTTCCAACTACTTTGCATGATAAATTTTTTCACAGAATCCAGAGAGAGTAACACATCTTCTGTTTTGTTTTGTTTTTAGTAATAAAAAGGTTTTAGAAAACAGCAGGAATAATATTTGAATGCTGACAACAACAGATAGAATGTTTGGATCAACACCTACCGATTTTTTCCTACTGTTTTCCAGATCTTTGAGTTCATTCTCGATTTTTGTGATTAATTCCCTGAGTTCATCAAGATTAGTGCAAATAAGCTAAAATAAAACACAAAAACATAGCTTGATAACATGTAATATAAAACACCTAAAATGTGGTAATAAAAAAGTCTTAATATACATTGAAGCTACAATTAAGTTTTTTTGAATAACAGATAAAAGAAAAACACAGCCATTAATTTTTAAGTTAATTTACAAACCCCATTATAATTGGGGAAGCTAAATTTTTTATATTAGTGGCTATAGTCTCCATATCCCCACCTGTTATAGTTTGCTTTCCCATCCAGGTTCTTTCTTAACAAGCTTTCAGTCCCAAATGATAGATATGGAAACCTGCCCTAGTTTTCTGAATCGCCATTAAAAACATTGCATCAGACAGCCTTTTAGCAGGTGAATCAATGCTGTAATGAATATATAGCTGTTCAAGTTAAACCTTTGTTTTGGTAGCTACACATACTAGCAAAACCTAGTTACAGTAGTCAAGGCTTAGAGAATAAAGACTTGAGCTACATGGCAGTAATTCAAACAACAAACTGAAAAAAGTAGACCTTTTTACACAACTTACTGTAGAGTTGAAGAAAAAATACCACTAAACTGTATATTGTTTTCCTGATTTCCTTTCAGAGCATTCAGGTAGATTTTCTACAGAATGACAGCAAATGAGCAAAATAATTTGTCCTAGTTAACATCCTCAAACCGGCGTTTATTCCTAAAGACAGACTTTAACATTAGTTCTAAAAAGTGTCAATCACAAAAATTTCATGAAGGTAGCTATCAAAAATACAAATTATATAGAACTAGCAATTCAGTGGGATTTTTTCCCTTTGAAAGTTGTTATGATGACTTTTTCAATGTATTTCACAACATTTTTATTCTAAATTTATGGTAAAAAATTACTTCCAACTAAAACAATTTGAATGTTTCTATTGCAAATTGTCACTAAATACAGTAGAAAAGTAATTATATTTTTGTGGGGATGTTAAGTAAAAGCTGGCATTAGAAAAAATCTTATTCTTTTCCAATGCTTTTCTATTATTTTAAGGAACTTAATTCGTTCTTAAACCACTCTTTCATTCTTATGTAAAAAAATTCAAAAATTTTCCTCAAAGGTTCACTGTATTTTAAGAAAAAGATTTAATTAATAAAAAATAATTACCATGGCTTTCAACTCCAGAAAGGGAAAGTGGGGGGGGGGTTCAGTCTTCTTTATTAAGGAAAGACATTATTATTATGTAGATCACTTGTAGTCTACTTAATCTACATAATTTCAGTTTTCTAGGATTGATACATTATCTCAAATTTTCAGGTTAGAATACACCATGCATTAGAAAATATCTAGTGGGACAATGAAACTCAGCTTTAGTAATAGGATAAATTCTCAGACAAAAGAGCAAAAGTCTAAGAATTGAAAATTTACATTCTGGAGAACTTGGCATAAAATTCTATGGTCTGAGGAAGAAGACTGAATTCATCATCTGATCATTTAAGCACTTACAGGAAAATGTTTAGTGTAGTTAAAAAAAATCTAAACATAATAATGTGTATACAGTAGATAATAAATAATTGCTAAAGGAAAACTGTTGCTGTGTATATAGAGAAAAGTGAAAATGTTAAATAAATTTTAGTGAGTTAAAAACTTGCGTTCTAGTACAACACTTAGTTCAAGTTCATTTCAATACAACTTGGCTTTAAATGATGCTTCTTTTTAAAAACAAGTTATACACGTGGAATAGAGGAAAGGGACTTTGGCACTTTAATATGCAGTACTGAAGAAGATATAGTTCTAAAAAAAGCATAATTGTTATTCTCAAATTCTCCTTTTTTCTGTCATTTGACTTATAAATCTAAAAACAAAATCCTGAAAATTTTTTACCAATTAGATGAAAAAGTTGAACAGATCAGACTAGCTATACTATCAACCTATTGAAAGAATAGTTCAGATCAAAACAAAGGTGCAGGAAAAGGTTTATAACATCCTGAGGTCTCTCAAGTGTTACTCTTTGTACCTAGCCTAATTAAGAACTAATCATTCCCTGGAGAATGCTCCTTTGAAGTATCCATTGATAAATAAATGAATGAGTGAATATGGAAATAAATGAAAGAAATAAAATGAAGGAGACTCTACAGTAAAGGGCTATTAGCAGAAGCAGAACTGAGCTACAGAATTAAACATTCTCTAATTTCAAGTCTTTAAGAAATACATGGACTATATCTTTCTCCACTTTGCCAAATTATAGTTAAGTATAAAAGACAAATAAAAGAACATTCTCTTAAAAGTTACCAAAATTTTATATTACATTTACATGGGAATTATATGAATATTATTTGAACTACAACAATAAAGATCTGCCCATAGCATTAACAGTTAAAGTGACAGGCAAACATTAATAAAATTACATGTTTTCCCACAAAGTGCTACATGAAAAAATAAATTTAAGAAAGAAAAGTGCTACAAAAGGTAGCAAATAGAATTAAAAATTCTACTGGAAGTAAAAAATGGACAATCACTTTGAAGAACATCATAACTTTTTAAAAAGTGGCACTATCATATTAACAGAACATAATCAAATGAAGCAATTTTATTCAGATCTGACTGGTAGAATACTCAGTATAGCTATGCTGACTATGCCTTAACTTCTCCAGGTAAAAAACAAACAAGAAAATGTTAATCTTGAAGAATTTTCATAAGAATTAATGAATTGAAGTTTGAACTTGCAATACCCTATACAAAATAAACCACTTTATTTTGCCCTTCTAATGGCCTTTGGAACAAATCACACTCTTTGCACAAGAGCTAGTATATAGCACATGAAATTGTATGTTTACTGGATGAACAGGTACAATCTTTAATATTAAGTTGTTTTAAAAACTTGTTTTGTAACCAGATTTTCAAAATTCCAAATATGGTATTTTCTACAACTTTTTACTATTAGTAAGTCCAATTCATACTTAGTTTCATCTTTTAAAAAACATTAAGGGGACAGCTGGGTGGCTCAGTGGATTGAGAGATGGGAGGTCCTGGGTTCAAATCTGGCCTTGGACACTTCCTAGCTATGTGACCCTGGGCAAGTCACTTAACTCCCATTGCCTAGCCCTTACCACTCTTCTGCCTTGGAACTAATACCCAGTATCGATTCTAAGATGGAAGGTAAGGGTTTAAAAAAACAAACAAAAAACATTAAAAGGGGCAGCTGGGTAGTTCAGTGGATTGAGAGCCAGGCCTAGGGAGATCCTAGGCTCAAATCTGGCTGTGGATACTTCCTAGCTGTGTGACCCTGGGCAAGTCACTTAACCCCCATTGCCTACCCTTACCACTCTTCTGCCTTGGAGCCAATACACAGTATTGACTCCAAGACAGAAGGTAAAGGTTTTAAGTTAAGTAAAAAAGCATTAAATACTAAGAAACACAGGAGTGAAAAAGCAGAACAGTGTGTTGAGACAGCATTCCAAGATGTCAGGTGGTTTTTCAGTGAAAATGGGCACATGTGTGGAGCTGTGACACTGATCCCAGCATAGGTAGCAACATTACATTTATATGAATATATGCCCCATGTGATGATTTCATGTTTACACTTAGAGCCTCATTTTTCACTAGGCCTTTCTCACAAGCACTGCTCCTAAATGAAAAAGAATTGAATGCATTTATAAAAAAAGTATATTTGCATGTAGTTTATGATGCTCTCAAGTCAAAATTTATTATGTTCCCATCTGCCTTAATGCTGTGTCTAATTAAGAACTACATTTGTTATGTATTTCGGAAGATGGGAAAGTGCTGTGCCCATCTTCCAAAGAGGCTAAGGAACTGGGGAAGCCCAGTTGATGGGGGAGGAGTGGTTATACTCTAAGGGCCTCAACTAAGCACTGGGCACTAATTGAAACACATACACGTGTGTGTGTGTGTGTGTGTGTGTGTGTACACACACCTACAGGGGACCCTAATATTAGGAGGAATGTCCTTGACAATTATTCAAAACATGCTGGGGTTAGTTCTCTTGATTCACCCTTTTTGTCGATGCACTTAACCTGCCTGGTCAAGCGGCCATCAAGAGTTTCACTTCGAACATGGATATGGAACGAAGAAAGAAAACTTTTTTAACCTAAACCAATTATTATCCTATTACTGTTTCATGTTAATACAAATCAAAGGCTGAGCATGGTGGTATACAGCTACAATCAATGATACCAGAGAAAAGCTCACTGAGAGGCTGATCTCTTCAGTTCAGGAGTTTTGAGCTGTAGTGAGTTATACTAACAGGGCACCTATGTGAAGTGTGGCATTAATGTGGTCCTGCCAGTCTGCATAAGGAGAGGCAAAACAACCCAGCTGGATATAGAGCAGTTCAAAGCACCCATGCCAATCAGCAGTGGGACTGAGTTTGAGTTAGTGACTTCAACATTTCCAGCCTGGGTGGATCTTTAGATACATATACACATATACAGACATAAACACTCTCTCTAAGAGAGAGAGAGAGAGAGAGAGAGAGATGCTGCATAGAGGTGAGGACTATGGAGAGACTCTGAGTGGAGCACGCAAGGACTGACAACAGAATAAAATCTGAGAAGGAACATGCCAGAGTGGCTGATGTCAAAAAGTCTAAATGCGAATCCACCAACAAATTTTATCCTCCTAAGGTCATTATCAAGATTAGTAGTAATCTCTCTCTGGCAACCACCTGCCATTAAGTAGTCTACATGAGACTGTGTGTCGTAAAGGGTCTGTTCTTCCTAAGAGTTGGGATGGAGTTTAACGAAATGAGATTGCTCTCTCTCCCTTTATTAACTTTTTATTACTCCAACAAGGCTTCATCCAAAACAGCCCAAATACTCCTCTTAATATTTCTCTCTAACAGGTCCTAAATTATCCAAGTCTCCTTACACTGCTTTTTTTTTAATCAGAATTTTAGAGCTTGAAGGGTCATTAAAGATGATTTAATTTAATCTTGTAATTTTATAAACTAGGAAAACTGAGGCTCAGAGAAGTTAAGTGACAACATTGCACAGTTAATGGGAGAACTGAGAATAGACTCCTCACTCTCAATCCAGTACTCTTCTCTCCACTGGGGGAAGGCGGGGAGACGAGGTGGGGAGACGAGGTCTGTGCATGTATAATAATCACACCCCAATTATTTCTGACAAGCAAAACTTAAAACACCAAATTTCAATTTAATAAAAATTAAGTGCTCTCATGGCAAATAATTTCTTTATGGAAGTTAAATGGTATGTGCCTAAGTAATTTTTAAAATTTCCCAGTAAATTCCTTAGTGAAAAGCAAATGAATTCTCCTATAATTGATCGGTTTACTTTCAAGTTAAAACTATAATGCTTATAGCACAAATAATATAAAATGATTATTGATTTGTGTATATACATACACATTTTATACACTCATACATCCCTCCCCAAATTTTAGCATAATGAACCTGCTTTTTAACCTTTTTTAAAGCAACTCAATTTGAAAAATATTATTTTAAACCAAGACTATATGTTAAGTTCAGATTGGGAAACGAAGAACCAATGTAACTCTTAGTTACCATAGTGACTTGAATATAAATTATAGGCAACAGAGATGTATAAACATGACTTGCAGAGAGGAGATAAAATATGATCATGTCTTATACTTAGATTTTGCACTAACATGGTAGAATGTATTCAAATAAGCACAGAGAATAGACTTCACACCTATAAGTACTGTTATTATAGAATGAGATATATTTAAGGTCATTTTGTAAAAAACAAAAACAAAACTGCTGAAAAAAATTGGCAGTTTATTTAAAAAAAAATTCTGCCTGAATAACAATGGGAAATAAAATATGCCAGTGTCTTTTAATAAATTATAAATAAGCTCAATTTTAAAATTACATGAAAATTATGAATATTCAAATCTTTACCAATCACTTTGGCAGACCATTATCACTGTTTATATATAGATAAGACCACAGCCATGATATGAAATATGTGTTCAATTTACAACTTCATTCCTGAATATAATGCTTCATATGCAATCTATGACTACATTAGGAACCATTTACACATAAGTTATTCTATACAAAATACTGTATAAAATTTTTAATATCAATACTTAAAAACATGTTAAGCACATAAATATTTGAAATTCTGGCAGAACACGCCTACAATGGTATGAAAAACTCAAGACTCGTTTATTAAATTAGAGACTCATTTTATTAAAAACGTATAGGCTACAGTTTCTTGGGAGTTTACCAACTTCATGAAATACAACTGTAAGAGAAAAATTCTATTTTGAAAGCTTGAAGCAAAGTTATAACATTTACCTGAAACTCTGGTACAGTAGGTGACTTTGTGACAGCTTTCCTCTTCTTTGTGATTGCTTTTTTAGATATGGATTTTTTTCCTTGCAAGATTAAAAGAGAAAAGCTTCATAATGATATTTATTACACTTCATTAATAAAAGCCAAGTTACACAGAGTCTTCAGAATTGAATTATAAGTAAAAAATGGATGTGATTAAGTAAAATGAAAATGAGGGTTCAAAATCAAAGTAGGAGAAAACCATTCAACTACAACTATCTGTATAGAACAAGCATATTAACAATGTTATGTAATAATCATAGCTATTATAATTTTCAAATATATTAATGTAAGATTTTACTGTAACAAACTTGGAAAAATGTGCTTTGCCACTGTTAAGGATAGTTGGTAAAAAAGTAATACACATAACCTAAAATAGGAATATAAAAGAAAAATCAAACTTACCTGTGAAACAATATCTACAGTTAGATTCATATATAGATATACTTTGGAATTTAGTTCTCTAATTAGCATAATATGAATCCCCACAGTAATTTTCTTCTACTACTATTAATACAAATCTAAGCCTATTGTCTATCTTTAGGGTTGTGCCTTTACTAGTAGGCAATTCAGTGTCTTTTAGGAAATAAATTCCTTCAAACTTACTTGTGCAATGAGAAACTTGTGGGAAAATTTGTCTCAAAGCTAAAGGAAATCATATCTGAAAACTAGTTATTAATAAGCTTAAGCTAACAAAAAAATTATAGTTAGCATTTTACAAACTCCATTTTGGAAAACTATATGGTACATCAATATTTTCATTTGAAATCATTAAATTTTTAAAAGTCAACAAGTATATAGAGAGCACATTCTATGGTGCAAGGCTTCATGATAATGTAATAAATGAAAACTTCTAACAACATTGGTTTTTGTTAAGGGTATGGATCTAAAACTTCATCAGTATTGAATCTCCCTTTTCTAATGCAGATGGTCAACTCCTCGGTAACATGTAGTCTTGAAAGTTGCCCAGGGCATTGAGAGATTAAGTGACCAGCTTAACATGTAAGTCAGAGACAGAAATTAAACCAAGACATTTCTGACTTTAAAGTTCTTTTTCTAAGAACACAATATCATGATGCCTCTCATTACAAAGAAAAATTTATAAAAATATTTCCAAGTTCAATTTTATAGCAAAAAATGAAAATATGAACTCCCATCCCTTTCAAAATAGAATAAACTTGTCTCTTTCTTGGAGTGGGGAAAAAACAGTATCACAAGCCTTCATAATGCTTCTATACAATCACTAGCTTAATAGTCTGGTGCTTTCATAAGATGTTAAAACAAAATATTTAATTCAGTTTCATATGTATCTTTTATCATGTGCAAGGAACAACTTGTGAAAGCTATGAAACAAACATGACATAATCCCTTACCCTCAAGTTGTTTAAAATGTAGTAGAAGGGTAAGAAAAGTACATGTGGGTAGCAAGGTGGCTCACTGGATAAAGTCAGGTGTAGGGAGGAGAGACCTTGGGTTCAAATCTGGCCTCAGGCCCTTCTTACCTGTGTGACCTTATGTAAATCACTTAACCCCAATTACCTAGTCTTTCCCTCTTCTATCTTGAAACTGATACTTAATTTTGATTCTAAGACAGAAGTAAGGGTTTAAAAAAATACATATCTAAATATATTATGAGGCACAATGTAAGAACCATGAAGAGAGGTACAAATAAAGACCCACAGTGGTTCACAAAAAAAAAGAGATGATAAGTTGGGGATATCAAAAAAGGCTTGCTGAAAGAGGTGGCATGTCAACTTTTTTTTTTTTTTTTAAATAAGCAATATTTCAATCCTTGGTTTGTTTGTTTGGGTGTTTTTTTTTGTTTTTTGTTTGTTTGTTTGTTTGTTTGTTTTTTTGAGGGACAAGAAGCAGGATCAGAGTAGAGAGGTAGCCCTGGAAAAAAGAAGTATCATTTATGAAATCAGGTAAGAATCTCTTAACTGTAGATTAGAGATTAGCTCAGCTTGACTGAAACATACAGGAAAGTGGGAGATAAAATGGATAAGTTAGATTGGGGCCATAATAGTTAGTATTTATATAGCATTTTAAGTTTGCAAAGTGCTTTACACTTATGTTTTAATCTAGAATTCTATAAATTAATTTCATAATAATTAGTGGAAATCCATTAATTCCTTCAATAAAGAGAATGTTGGACTGAGGAATTTGGACATAGATTGATAGGTAATAAGGCATGATTAAAGATTTGAGAAAAGGAATGGCATAATCAGAGTTCAGATTTTGGAAGCTATAGCTGGCAACAGATGGACTGGAAAGTGGGAACCAGAAGGCAGAAAATTAGGAAACTATTTCAGTAGTATGGGTGATGGCAATAGGAATGGAAAGGTGGTAGAATGGAAAAATAACGTGGGTGTTGCCTCTACATGGCCCAGCATTTGATGAAAAGATTGAGTCAAGAACATTAGTACCAACCAAGTGAACTACA
Source organism: Gracilinanus agilis (assembly GCF_016433145.1). Lineage (NCBI taxonomy): Eukaryota > Metazoa > Chordata > Mammalia > Didelphimorphia > Didelphidae > Gracilinanus > Gracilinanus agilis. Next base: position 124,961,859 of record NC_058130.1, on the reverse strand, counting down.
TATAGCACTAAACTGAGCTAAAAGGAAATCTTTTTTTTTACCCCTTTCATTTGGGTATAATATATTTACACAAGTAAGCTTAATTTATACAAATATATTACAATATTCTATATTATGTTTTAAGGTTCACCAAAATTATACCACAAGAGCCCCAAGTTAAGCATTTCTTTTTACTAAGACTTATTTGTGCAATGTATGAAATATTACAAATTCCAAATGCAGCTTAACTATAAATGGTAGAGTGTGACTATATAGGACAGTCTATGTGTTTTATGCTGCCCCCTTGTGGTATTTATGCAATGACTTGGCCTAAAATCATCAGCATCCTCTATTGCAACAAAATAATTACAGAGTCACAGATTTGGAGTTGGAAAGGATCTTAGCAATAATTTAATCATTAACTACTTAATTTTATAGACAAAGAAACTAATGTTGAGGAAGGCTATATGGTTTGCCTTGTGCTCTATAATATACCTTGTTCAAGTCTAGATTTAATATTAAGGCAGAAACTATTCTGAAAATACTTCAGAAAAGATTCACTACTATTCTAAGGTTTAAACTTCATGTGTTTGGAAAGCATATCACGTTGAGTTTCAGAATAGGCCTGGAGAATGGAAACTGTACTCCTTACCCTCAAACTAAAAGATATGAGGTCAAACTCCAAAAACTAACCAGAATTCAAACAGCTAAAAACTTCTAAAGGGTCCAATAAAAGAGATGTCAACATGAAATCTAGGATTTTCTAATATATCATAGCTGAAAAGCACTCACATATCTTAGAATATGTAAAATGATACTTTCCTATATAATCTGAGATGGGAAGGAAGGGAAGGGAATATTTATTAAACATCTGCTATCTGCTAGGTTCTATGCTAAGCACTTTACAAGTATTTATCTCATTTGAACTTTGCAAAGTAGGTGTTATTATACACATTTTACACAAGAGGAAACTGAGACAGACAGAGGTTAAGTGACTTGACTAGGGTCACAAAGCCAGTAAACGTCTGAATCAGGATTTGAATTCAGGTCTTAACTCTGGGCTCGTCATCCTTCTATGCACTGTGTCAGCTAACTAGGAAAAGATGATAGAGATTAATCTATCTATATACATGTGTGTGTATTCATGTATTAGTGTGTTTACATAAATGCATTTACACACACACACACACACAGCTTTAAGCAAAATTGTACTATGCTTCATCTCCATGCCTTGTTTCCATCTTTCTGCCCAACAGATTCCTACTGTAAGACACCACTTTGGTCAGTATTCTAATGCTCTTCTTCTTTCCCACCCCCAATTATCAAAATTTCTATTTCCTCATTGCCTTTCACTAAGCAATGTGATTAACAAATCTACCATATTATTCATTGGTGATATTCCTATCTTCCATGGGGCATTTGCCCAAGACAAGTCTAGAGAATAATTTCAAAATTCTAAAAGATCTAAGTGATCTCTAACTGAAAATTTCTGATATATTTTGGACATATTTAAGGTTAAGTCCTTACCCTTAAAATCATACCACTCTTCTGATTATACCCTTAGTAGCTTAGTCTCATTTAAGAACTTGAGACACCTCAGTTGCTCTGCCCTTTGCTTTAAATGAAACAGGCAATTTAAAAAGCTACTTACATTTTCTCTCAGTGCAGCACCATGAACATTTTCTCCATTATAGTAGGTGGCACTATCAACTTCAGTATGGTAGGCTAAGAGCTCCCGGGCAATCCAATTTATCTGCCATTTACTCTAAATATTGAATTTAGCTGACGATTTTTGCTGATTCTTTCAATCTAACTCCCACATCTGCACAATACTCTTTTATTTTTAACTGTTTGTGGTTTAACTTAAAGACTCCTCTCTTACTTAGACTATCTGAATTTGTTTTGCTAAACTATAGGAACTGTATTCCTCAAATTTCTCACTGTCGCCATCAAAACCACTTTGTTTATGCAAAGGATTTGGAGTCAAAGAATCTGGATTCAAATCCCAGCTCTGCCACTTACTGATGTAAAATCTTAGACAAGCACTTAAGCTCTGTGGTCCTGTTTCTTCATATTTAAAATGAGGGTGCTAGCATCAGTGACTTCTCAGGTCACCATTTAGATCCAAATGTATCAGCCTATGAACTTATCATCTTGATCCTGGCTCTTCCTCTTTAGAGCTTTGCAGGGTCTCTCAGATGCTCTATGTTTCTACAAGGGCTTAAGATCGTAATCTCAAGTTTTTACATCTTATTTCCCTTACCACCATCCCCTCCCTTCACACCAACCTATACCCCCTACACACCCTTTACACCCCTTTACACATATGATATAAGCCCACTTCATCTTTTCAACAAACTTCTAAATTCAAGAGTTCTTCAGAATAGCAACAGATATCTAGAATGTCACTCTCTTGGGCATCTTTCATTATTTAAAATGCTCCTAAAATTCTCAGTTCTCTGGTCTGAGAAGCTTTTGGGAAGCTTAAATTAGCTCTAGTAAAACTGTCTTGTTTCTCTTGAACACATCAAGCTTATTCCTGCTTTCATCTTTGTTTATGCTATTATCTATTTTACCCCAAACCTCTACCTAGAATACTAATTCTGCTCTATTATTCAAATTCTCCTATCTATTTAGTCTCCTTTCTTTAATGTACTCAGTAAATAAAAGCTAAATTTAACAGATTTTCCCACTTATTCTGATCATTTAGAAAGGTACTCCCAGTGATGCCGTAAATTGCACTCATAAAATCCATGTGTGTGTATACACACACATCTTACTATCCATTCCAAAACATTTTTATTTTATTACCTGAATGACCTGTACAAGGTTTGCATAAGCATGCTTATAATGTAAACCACTAGAGAATGGAGGCTAAGTCTATCTATGTACAACATCTAAAATTGTGTCATATACAAATACTTAATAAATGTTTCATAATTCATGGATATAGAATGCTAGAATTATAAGCTAAAATGAATTTTTCAGATTTTTCTATACATTTCATTCACTTTATCTACTCTATTACTTTTTTGTGTTAAGCAGTGATAATGAAGATTTTGTAATATTTTGAAATAGTTGGCTAGTAAACAAGCAAATGGAGAACATATTTTCTATTTTATTGAAGTCCAGTTTCAATGTCTCATTGGAGGATGAATTCTTTAAAGTTATGCATAAGATCTGTCACGTTCTAACAAGGTTGCAAGTATGTGACCTGATGATGAGGAGAGGATCTGACAGACCTTGTGCTCTTTTGGTAAAGCTTTTACGAATTCAGGGTTACTTCCACATTGTAATGGGGCACTTGAATTGAGTTAAATGAATTAACAGCCATTTATTTCAAAGTGTAACCAAATCTTAATTATCTCTAATAATGACAGAACAGGAATGGAATGAACAACTTAAATCTATAAAATTTTTTAAAAGGTACACTAAAACTCATTGTAATTGATAGTTTTAACTTTATGCATCATTTTTTCCCCTATAAAACAAGAACTAGTAAAAACTAATTGGATTGGGATTTATCCTATATTTCCTCTGCACTGTAAGATAAATTGTTAACAATCAGTTAACCAATGAATTTTACCAATGAATTAACAAAGACAATAGAAAAAAGGAGGCTCTTCAGTAATTGATGATAAATTCTTTTAAATCTTAATAATTTGAATCATAAATCTTTAGTAGTAAGAATTAAAAATAATCTATTTTTGATGTAAAACAAGTGTATCTTGCTGAAAAAGCAGCAAGTTTAACTGGGTAACAGAATATAATTCCCTATATGAAATTTTAGTAGATAGGTTTACACTAAAAATATATAATACAAAAGTTAATTTCATTTTATGCCTATAAGCTTTCCAAACTAGCTGAAAGATCATCTTGGAAGTACAATTTCTTACATTGTTTTCAAAATAGGGAACCAGCTTACCAGATTTGTGCTTCTTGTGTTTAGCTTTCTTTTTGATGATAAATAACTTGCTCTGGATCTCAGGTTTGTAAGACTTGAATGTAAGAGAATGAAGACCTTCACGTTTTCTTTGTAAATTTTCATTTAAGACATCTTTCAATTTCTTTTTTTTCTTTTTCTTCTTTTTTGCCCGTATTTTACTAAGTTTGAGTTTTTTATGATTCTGTAGTGAATGTTCTAATATGATATCTCTTGTAACTTTATGGCAGTTAACATCTAGATTATCGTTGTGACTTCCATTTACATGTACTTGGCAAGTTTTAAGGGCATTCTCTTTTAATGGACTAGGCTCAGTTTTTATTCTGGAAGCTTCACCATATTTCTCCCTGTTTTCTATAACCCTCACTTCACCTGGGCTGAGAGGTTCCCCAAAACCAGTAACTTCCCCTGGACTACTTGGTTTCTCTAAATTTTCCTTACAGCAGCCCATTTTCTTACTTTCACAAGGTCTGTGAATTTTAATTTCACAGTTAGTTTTAATTTCCTTTTCCGTGGAGATACTGTGATTATCCAAATGGATTTTAGCTGGGCAGCAAACAGGTTCCATACTGATCTGTTCTCTTTTGGAGGCAGAGGATATTTCTTCTCTGCTACCACACCTATGTTCTCCATTGCTTTTGCTAGAATATTCACCTTTTAATTTCTCAAGTTTAATCCGAGGTACTCTTTGTATTTTAATAGGTGGAACTGGAAATTCAGGTGCCTGAAAGGGTCTCTGTTTATAAATGCGCACGTCTGCACCACAAAACTGTGGGAAATGTACGTAAGCATTCTCTAGGTAATCATAGCCAAGGATCACTTCCCTGCATTCATGAATAGGCTGTCCCAGCACAGCATCTTGAACTTCTTTTTGTGTTTCATACACAAAGTCACAGAGGCCTTTCAGTAACCAAACTTTCTGGTAAAATGGGAGTTCATGAAATGGTTTCTCCTCTAAAGGGTTAACTTCTCCAAGGACTTTAAAAAACTGAGGGCACAATCCAAGCTTTTCAGCACAGCCATCAGGATTCTCAGTCTGCCCAACAACAGTGTACCACTGCTGTACCTTCTGCCTCAGTGCTGCCTCCCAAGTTCTATAAGGCAGAGTGGGTCTCCTATGTAAGGTAGGTCTGCGATGAGGAGGACTTAACAAAGAAGTCATTATTTTTGACAAGAAAGCATTACACTGAGGCATCAGAAGACAACGTTCCAACTCATAAAAGACTATTTCAGGCAAATTTAGAATGTGTTGAGCTAAACAAAGGAAATGCCCTATAGCTGGAATTTCCCACATGGTCTCCATGCAAGTTGGAGCAGCCTGAGCCAGAAGTTTTCTTTCCCATTCTTCTATTTCTTTTTGACTAGCTTCTTCTGCTTCTTTTCTTTCTTGATCCCTTAGCCTAAAGAAAAATTTAGAGAATTAGATGTCTAGTTCTAAGTAAATAAAAAGAATCTCACAAAATACAAAAATTTAAATATAAATGCTACTTAGTACCTGTTTTGGATGGAAAAAAACCACAACAACTACTGTTTAATGTTTTGGTCTTTAATAACCATAGAAACTGATCCCTCCATTCACAAGACAACATGCCCTGGTACTTTCTAAATATGTCCATTCCACCACTAAAACCATGAAAATGGCTGTTTAATACATTTAGCTGGGCCAAATATTAAAAATATTTTCAACATTCAATTCAATAAACATTTTTAAGCATCCACTATGTAGTAAGGAATCAAAACTACTTCAATTGAATTCTTTTTTTTTTAAAGATAAAGTTAACAAGACATGTAATGGCTCAACCAAGATATGACAATAGGTATCCTTATTAGATGTAAGAGACCCAATTTTTAACTAAAACCATTACCAAGATTTCTAATCACACTCAAAATACTTACTTAAGTCCCTATTCATTAACTTGGTAGCCTGTTACAGTAGAAACTTTGCCCTGACTTGGAAATCCAGTTGATAAATGAGTACTGCCAACATTTTGACTACATGGAAAATACTCAGTAATTGTAACTTTTGCTTATTTAAAAATTAGCAGAAAATAAAACTAGCAACCCTCACGAAGTGGCTTGATATAGGAAAAAGAACAATGGGTTTGGAATCAGAAGACTTGGGTTTGATTTGTGATTCCCTTTTTTACTTACTGTGTAGCTTAGCTTCTAACTTCTCAAGTGACTCAAACTGGGAATGGGGGTGGAAGGGAAGAAAAGGAACTATCTCCTGGACTCTACCTTCCTCTATCTGCCATTCCTCCTCTCAAGTTTCTCATGGCACACTTTCCCTCCATCCTCTCAGTTGAGGACCTTTATCCCTCAGAGAAGAAAATTAAAGCCATTTGCTAAAGCTCCCTCTTTTCTTCTTTTTCTTTATCTCATATCACTCAGTTGCCTTCTCTTCTTGTCAAATCCAGCCCCTCTACATGCACTCTTGATTCCATCACATTCCCAACTTCTTCAGAAAACTTTTCCAGCATCTTGAATCTTTCAAATATTCAATTTCCTCCTCCCTACTAGCTGCTTCTATAGTGCCTAGAAACATGTACAGGAACTATATGAACACAACTGCAAAATATACTTCCCACAAATAAAGGAGATGGAGATATATTAATTGTTCATAGACAGGTTGAACCAATATACTAAAAATAATAATACTAGCTAAATTGATTTACTATACTATTTTAATATATTATGATATAACATCATCATAATATATTAATTACATACTAATATTGTTACACTTTAGCAATGCTAGACCAATCAAACAACTAAAGAATTACTTTACAGAACTAGAAAAATAATAAAATTCATCTGGAGGAAAAGTCAGGGATATCAAGATCAATGAAAAAAATTGGGTAGAGAAAAGATCTTGCAGTACCAGATCTCAAACTGTATCATAAAGCTGCAATTATCAAAAACAATTTTACTGGTGAATAGTGGAACAGGTTAGGTATATGATATATAGAAGCAAATGTACACAGCAACCTAATGTTGAATAAACCCAAAGAACCTAGCTATTTTGAGTAAGAACATGCTACTTGGAGAAAACTATTGGTAAGTTAGAAAGAAGTCAGAATTCATGACCAAACAAGAGATAGGGAGGTTCAAAGGAGATGATATGCATAATTTTATACATAATGTGCATAAATTTTCTTGCACAAACAAAATACAATGACAATTAGAAGAAAAGTAGAAAACTAGGGCAAAAAAAAATCTTTTGTAACAAGTTCTGCTGATATAGATCACATTTCTAAAGTATATAGGGAATGGATTCAAATTTACAAGAATAAGAGCCATTCTCCACTTGATAAATGGTCAAAGAATATGAATTAGCAATTTTCATAGGAAGAAATCAAAGCTATGAAAAAATGCTCTAAATCACCAAGATAGAAATATAAATTAAAACGATTGAGATATCACCTGAAACTCACCAAACTGGCTAAGATGAACCATCCCCACCCCAAAAAAGGAAAGAAAATGACATGCTGGAAAGAATGTGGGGAAAAAAGGTATAGTAATTCACTGTTGGTGGAACTGTGAACTAGTGCAACTAATGTAGTCTGGAAAGCAATTTGGAACAATGCTCAAAAAGCTATTGAACTGTACGTACTCTTTGACCCAAGTGTCAAGGAACATGATAAAAAAAAATTGCTAAAGCATTTTTTAATATGCAGAAAAGAACGTAGCATAGACAAGTAGGGTGGTTTTAAAGTACTACTGTGCTAAGAGCTGGGCATATAAAATGAGATAAGACAGTCCCTGCTCTCAAGGAGCTTTCAATCTAATGGGGGAAACAACATATAAAAAAATTACATGCACACACATATATGATATACGCATACATACAAATCAAGCTATATATAGGTAAGAAATTTTAGTTGAGTCTTAAAAAAAGCCAAAGAGGTCAGTATTTGGAATGGAGGAGAGAACATTCCAGCCATGGGAGACAGCCAGAGAAAATGTCTGGAATGGAGAGATGGGAGTTTCTTGTTTTTAGAATATCTAGGACCCACTGTCACTGGATCAAAGAGTATACATGCCAGGGAGTAGTACGAGGGGGCTAAGTTATGAAAGGCTTTGAATACCAAATAGGGAATTTGCATTTGTTCCTGGAAGCCACAGAGCTTTTTGTGGTGGGCAATGTGGTTAGACCCATTCTTTCAGAAAATCACTTTAGTGGTTGAATGGAGGATGGATTGGAGTGGAAAGAGACTTGAGGCAGGCAGATCCAATAGCTGATTAAAATAATTTGGGAGTGAGGTCAAAAGAGTCTGTACCAGAGTGGTAGTAGTATGTACTTAAATGTTGCAGAGGTGAAATTGACAGGCTAAATCTTGTGAGAAGAGATGGATGAAGAAAATATAAATGCTTATTGTTTTATTTGTAGACTGACCCTAGAGGAAAAGCAAGAGCAAATATAACTATAGCCACAGTCCAAAGCTAAATCCACACTCAAGTCCAGCTGACCAGCACCATCACTTCACTATGTCTCATCCCCTACTCCACCACCTTGTTCCCCGGACAACCCAGAAGAAAAACAGGAATAGCTGCAATTGCCTTTTTCCTCTCTACCTCTTTTTTCATCAGTGTTCAAAATGGTAATCTTATATCTCTAACTTATATCTCTAATGATCCTAGACTATAAAAGATTAAATTATGTTCGGACATTCATACTATTATATTCTTACATTTTCAACAAAAATTTGAAAAGAAAATGTGTTTTGTAATTATTCCAGAGTTAACCAGAATGTGACAGGAAGAAAAGTATGGAATAGATTGCCTTTGGAAAATTATCCAATGCCTTTAATGACTGCTTCCTTAAAACAAAGGCCAATTTGTTTAACAATAACATTTCTGGGATTGCTATTTAATTATGAGATCCTGAATACCATGGTCTTTATAAAATTAAAACTGAAGATCATCTAAAAGGCAATGAAGAGGAACATGATGGTCATGAGTTAAGTACATCATTACACTGAGAAGCAAATAAAAGCATATTATCAGAAAAAAGAAAGACCAAAAAAGGTGGGCCTCTGGTGAAGTGGTGAGCAACAGATAGCCTACATGCTATACTAAGATCCAGAATCCAGGTATCCTATAGAGAACCAGTGGGAAGGCTTGAGTAGATTATGTGCTCTTACCACTGGAGGGAGGACCTACTTTGATGATCCATAGGGTATCAAAGTAACACCAAAAAATAAAATCAACTTTAATACCCCACTTCTCATGGATTCTAAGTCAATCAAAACTTTATGGTCGTGTGACCCTGGGCAAGTCACTTAACCCCTATTGCCTAGCCCTTACCATTCTTCTGCCTTGGAAACAATACACAATATTGATTCCCAGATGGAAGGTTAGAGTTAAAAAACAACACAACAAAAAAACCCAACTTTATGGTCAATATGCTCGGTGGCACAGTGGATAGGATGCTTGGTGTGAAGTCAGGAAGATCCAAATTCAAATGCAATCTTAGATACTTATTAGCTGTGTAACCCCACGCAAGTAATTTAATCCTTGTCTGCCTCAGTTTCCTCAACTGTAAAATAGGAATTATAATAGCATCTATCTCTCAGGCTTGTTGTGAGAATCAAATGAGATTATATTTGTAAAGCTAAGCACAGTGCCTGACAATAATAGGTACCATAGAAATATTATTCCCTTCCCTTAACTATATGAACCTGGGATCCTAAAACATATTAGGGAATATTATTCACTTTGCAAAGAAACCTTCACTAATAAAGCAATCCTTCGCTAATAAAATTGCAATATATAACTAGGTTCAAAAATTTTCATCTATATACAGTTTTTAGAAAGCATAGTAATATATCTTCTGGTATTGATAGTTGTTTGGAGGATAGTGAGGTTAGGTGGTACAGATCTGTGATTATACCAGAGTAAGAAAACTACTTCTGACAATGCAGATTAGCAATAGTTTTGCAACTCATTATCTTCAGAGTAATGTGTGGCTCTTTGAAAGGTTAAGTGATTTGCACAGAGCTGCACAGCTATTATGAATCAGAGATATAGCTTAAATCTCAAAGTATTTCTGACTCCAAATGTTTTAATGCCATAAATTTGCAGCAAAATTATAAAATGCTAAATGTTACCTTATTGCCTCAAAGGTTTGTCAAGTTATGTGAAACTTCATTCAAATGATACCATTTCATTTTAACTGATAAATGAAAAACTTTCATGTATGTTTATGAAAATTACGTTTCCCTTAAATATGATACAGTATCTGTTCTATTGAAAATAATATCCATAAAAAGAGAGAAAAGGTATGATTCTTCACGTAGCAATTTTATCCTACAGCATTGAAAACTTAATTATTGAGAGGCAGCTAGGTGGCTCAGTGGATAGAAAGCCAGACCTCTAGAGATGGTAAGTCTCAAGTTCAAATCTCACCTCAGACACTTCCTAGCTGTGTGACCTGGGCAGGTCATTTACTTTCAAATACCTAGCCTTTACTGCTTTTCTGCCTTTGAACCAATACTTAGTATCAATTCTAAGATAGAAAGTAAATGTCCTTAAAAAAAAAAAAAGAAACTATTGAATCAACCATTTTCTTATAAATGCTAATTTATTCTTTAATGATAAAACCTTATATTGATTTCTTTGATTCCTATATTTGAACATGTTAGTAATGATGAAAGATAAAAAAATTATCAATAACATGGAAATGATAAATTTCAAAGTGTTCCAAACATGTTTTCTATACATCAGAAAATATTCTTTTTATTAAACTGTGAAATTGTTTGGAAATTCAGAAAAAAATTGGCTCAGGGAACCATTCTCCCTGTGCATCTCAGAAGAAAAAGTAAATACTTAGCAATAAAAAGAGTCACAAGGTTGAACTGAATTCTTTTTTATAAAAAACCCTTATCTTCTGTCTTAGAATCAATAAGGTGTATTGTTTCCAAGGTAGAAGAGTGGTAAAGGCTAGGCAATGTAGGCAATGGGGGTTAAGTGATTTGCCCAGGGTCACACAACTGGGAAGTTTCTGAGGCCAAATTTGAACACAGGACCTCCCATCTATATGGCCTGGCTCTCAATCCACTGAGCCACCCAGGTGCCCCCGAAACTATAAATTCTGTAAAAAAAACAAGGCAAGTCTGACTCACAGACACATGAACAAGATAAAAACTTATAAACCATTTTTTAAAAGCATAAGCAGCTCCCTGTGCCATCAACAAGTGTTCTTTAAATAGCTTGAAATCAAGGAAATCCACCTCCTGATCAGAAAATGTTGATTCTGGTTTCAATGAAATGACTAGTGATCTTGGTTTTCACTTAACCTTTCAGGCTTTTTTGTTTCCTTTTCTATACAGACCATGTGAATTCTACAGTCCCCAATAGCTCTAAAAATCGTGTAAAATTGTTCCATTCTAAAAGCGTATTCCTTTCAGAAATCACTAGAAAGCTTGATAAACATTCTGAAATTCATTAGTCTACCTTTATTTTCAGTTTTGAATAAAATGATTTGGAAATTTTAAATGCTCTATCTCTATATAAACTTCCTTTGTGATGGGATTTGTTTCAAATATCAAATATTTCACTACAGTGAAAATAAATTTGGGTATGATTTGGGCTCAGAAATTTGGTGTGTGTGGGTATACTACAGAAGTATATATCTTCTTCAAAAGGAGAATTGACTAAAAATTTGAACACATATTGACCTAAGAATTTTTCTGTTTACCTTTTCTCTTCTTTTGCTCTTAGCTGTTCTTCCTGTCTCAAAACTTGAACCATTATAGACTCAAAAACTCCACTTGTCAAGCCTGCCAAACTTCGAGGTGTAGAGCGACGCCTTGTTGATGTACATGCTGCTCCTTTCTCATCCTCTAATCCATAATAACCTCTGGATGTAACTGCTATTGTTGTCTTTTCTCTCAAGTGCCTGGCAAAAAGAAATTAAGTTAGTTCACAAGAGGACACCTTTTAGGTTAATAAAACTTCCTCACCTTTTCCTCATCACACAACTATATATTAAAAATGAAAACCTTCCAGGTCAACTGCTAAAAAGAAGTTCAGTTAAAATGTAACTACAGGGTAGGATTCTTCACTTCCCTATTTTAGAGTTTCTAATCTCCCTCAATTCTGTCAAGATATCACAGAACAAATCCTATCCCTCTAATTTTCAAATATATTTAAACTTTAAGGTTTAAATTAGGATAACCTCAATGTAAACTAAATTTACTTCAACTTTCCAAAATTAAATAAGATATCTTTTCAACTCAAAAATATTTTTCAAGTCTAGAATGTTTCTCAATGTATATGTATAAATAGAAATAAAATGACATGCTATAAGTTACTAGCACTAAAACAGAAAAATCCATAAGTAAACAAATTTTAAGCAGATTAACTAAACTGTACAGAAAGTGTAAAATATGAAATTATAAATAAAATTATGTCTGATTTGTCAAAATAAGAGCCAAATGTGAAAAAAGACTGATTTCCTTCCTCTGCTACCTTATCATAAATGTCTTCTTATTACGTTCTAATGGATGTCCAGGAACTCTAATCTGATTCTAATAGAAGTCTTATTTATTGATGATTCCTTTAAAGGACCAGGAAGACCTATTTTAAAACCCATTCCAGAAAAAAATGTTAAATTTATGTTAAGTTTTGAAGTTAGACTAAAAGACTTCTTGAATTTGAGCCTATATGACATTTCACTTTGAATTAAGCAGGTGTCATTGTCAATGGCAACCTGAAGAAAAACACAATATTTCTGAATGGCAAACCAAAGAATATTAGCAATCTCCCAAAGAAAATCCTCATTTTGTTTATTCCTTAAATAATCCATTCTACTTGATGTCATTTCTAGAGTTTCTTCAAATGGTCATTTCTAAACCAGAAAAGTCAACGTTCTAAGAGATAAGCATTCCAAGTGAGTAGAACAAAATTTCCATAATTTAAAACAAAAGTATTTTCCTTCTTTTGTCATAGAAGCCAATTTGTCTATATAATCAATTTCAAATTCACTAAAACAAGACCTGCCCATCTTAGACAACTTCTTTTACTCTCATCCACAATGCTTTACTATAGAGAATTTCATGCCAGTAATTTCACTAAAAAGGCCTCAAAGCACATATTCTGTGAACATTTTAAAAATTCTTACATTAACAAATGACAACTAAAACAAGCACTTCCATATAAATCATACAACTGAAAAGACTAGAATACAAGAAACTAAAAATCTCCATTACACACAACTTACTTTTCTTTTTAAAGATACAAGTCAAATGACCTCTTGCTCATATTCATATTCAAAGCTATCCTAGGTAAAGAATAAACTAGGACTTATGTCCCTAGCAGGAAATGATTAAGCTTCATTCTTGAACAGTGATTGCTTAATTAAGGCTGATTTGTCTAACACTTTATAATTCCATTTTAATATTGCAAGCTACTTTAATGAACATTAAGGATTCAGCAGTCCCATGACTCAGGTAAGCTAATGATTTTATCATTCAAAAATTAATTTGGTGTTTCTTGTATCTCCATAATTTATCTCCACTAGAATTCAATTAGATTAAAGAACAGCAAACCAATAGTCACTAAAAAAGAGAATAAAGAAATGCTAGTTGGCTGGAGTATTGACAATGTTATTGTCATTGGACCATGTTCCAAATATACATTTAAAAACTGCTCATCTAATGATGAAAATGTAGCCTCTGTCAGACAAACGTTGCAAAACCCTAAGATCAGGTATCAAATCTGAAACCTCTATTTAAAAATATATCAAACTTGACATTTTAAACCTACAAAAAAGTCTAGAGATAACTAAGTACTTCTAAACCTAATTTATGTAGCCCAATGTGAAAGATAAAATTTTTAGATAATCAAAATAACCTTCTACTTTCTGCTTTTTTGTATAATGTATTATAACCATATATGCTTATATGTATAAAATTAGTTGTTTTTTATTTTTAATCCCTTACTTAGGGATGCAATTGGGGGTTTGAGTGATGTAACTGGATGTCCGAGTTCATTATGAATAATGATCTTCATTTATAACATGATTTTTACATTAAATACATTTTATTTTGATAATCATACAATATTCACACTCCCAGAATAATAAGTTGCCTGGGAAAAGCATTAAGCCCATATTTATATTTTTGTAGCCAATTATAATGACTTGTTCTGTCTGTATTGAATTCAAATTTAACAGTGTAGGAAGAATAGAGTTTGGTGAGTATATGATACCAACAGTTGCCAAATTCACCTTGCTCATTTAATCTTGCAAAATGAACCAATATCCTGGGCTATTTTGCATGGACTAGCAAATTAAACACTGGATCAATCATAGGACCACAGACTTATAATTTTAAGAGACCTTAGAAATCATCTAGTCCAATTCCCTCATTTTACAAATGAAGAAACTAAGGCTCAGGTTGGTTAAGTGACCTGTCCAAGGTCACACAACCATTAAGTGACAGAGCACAGATATCAATTCAGGTCCTGTGTTTCCAAAGTCGGTAGTCTTCTTCCATTTTACCACTAGTCTACACTGAGACTTGAAAGCAATGTGCACAATCTTAAGTTAAATAGAAGAAGAATCATAATGGGAGGCAGCTCCAACTGTAGAAGCAAAGGAATTCAAAAGGGACAGATTTAGCTTTAGTCTAAGAACTTTTGCTAACTGGGTATAGTTAGTTTGAGGTCCAATTCTTAGAATAACTGAAAATAACTACAACTATGAATCAAATAGAATTGAGGCCCTAACTTTGTAGGGAAGAGGCAACATGGTAGCTAAAATTCAGCAGAATACCTACAAATAACTAGCAAATGGAAGCATAGAAGAAATAATATAAAAAACACCAGTAGCTTGCAGCACAACATGCAACTCTCATGACTTTACCAGATCAACAGATGACATAAGCAGTAAACTACAGGGAAGTATTCTAGCTTTAAAGTAGTTCTAGGAGCGTCATTGCCTAAGCTACAGATATTCTCTTTCTCAGTAATGCTGTGGAAATCTGAGAGAATTGATTGGGGAGAGGGGTAGTAATTTCTGTATCATTTATTTATTTTGCTCTTTTGTGGAAGTATTTAATTATAGGTTACCAGTTTTAAATAAAAAGGAGTTTAAAAAAGGGAAAGACTACTACCAAAGAAATCAGGGACACCATCATATAGCAGATGCTATTTGAAACTCAAGCTTTAAAAAAGGAGTTAGTGGCTGAATGTTTAATGTTACATAAGAAAAAGGAGGATGAATGTTGAAAAAAGGCCACTGATTTTATTGAAGAGTAGGGCCGGGACCATATTCAAATACCATCTTTAAATGAGCAATTTTATTAACTACAGCCATATCAAAAGAGCAGCAATGGGACAAGAACAATCCAGGCCAACCCAAACCCAAATTATAGACAACATTCTAACTCTAACCCACTCCCCAGCTACATGGGAAGAACAGGTGGGAGTGGCATATGCCCAGTAACAACATTCTTTGGAGACTATGAGCTTCATTATAATTCTGTTACCTATGATTATTATACAATCTCCCAGCATCTGTTGCTCTCTCTACTTCTGATTAATAAATCACCAGCCACAAAGAAGCACACTATCATCTGTTTTCCTATATCTTTGCCCCTTTTCTCAAACTCCTGAGAAAAGGCTCTCCTTTTCCTCTCCTCAACTCTTAATAGTTGGCTTCCAACTTCATCTTTTAACTAAAATTGTTCTTTCCCTTACCAATGATCTCTTAAACCAAGTGGTATTGCTTTATGTCCTCATTCTTAGAGATCTTCATTCTCCTGCATTTGACACTGTTTGATCCCGTCTTCTGTATACACTCTCCACTCAGTATTTTCATGACGCTAATCTCTCCTGGTCTTTTCCCTGTCTTACTCCTCATTCTATGTCTCATTTGCTGGGTCTTCATCTAAATCATACCCCATAAATGGGAGGAATTCTCTAATGCTCTATCCTAGGTTCTCTTCTCTCTCTTTATCAGTTCCCATAGGCTTAATTATTAATTTAATTCCAAAGACTCATACATCAAATCTATCTATCCAATGTCAGTCTCTCCCCTGAGCTTGAAGTAACTCTGCATCTTTAGTCATATCTGGATTTATCAAACTATATCTCAGAAACATTTAAAATTCAACATGCCAAAGAACTCGTTATTTACCCCCAATCAAGACTTATTCCAAATTTCTCTATTTTTGACAAAGGAACCACCATTCTTCCAGCTTTAATTGATGTTGGTTGCACATATTATCACACAAATTATCCAGTATTTAACTACTTTGTATTTATTCTCTAAATACTTCCTTTAGATATCCACATGTTTATATTTTCTGTGTGCCACAGAAGTTCTTTAATAATAAGACTTAAACCATACTCCTTATCTGAACTGGGCATTTTCTGACTTTTGGGGGAGAAAGAGTATAGCTAGAAGCAAAAGACTGAGGTTAGGAAAAGGGAACTTTAGAGCATGAGACCTAAATGATGTAAACATGACTTTTCACTTGGTGTGGAACACAATAACAGAAAATGCATCTGTGATTTTTTTCCTCTGTGATTCTTGTCCTCATCTTTCTATAGATCTCCTATGGAAGATCAACTTTGCTATAATCTACAGCAAACCTTTCTTGACACCAGTTGCTAATATCTTCTTTACCAAAACTAACTTGTATTCAATTTCTATAAATTGTGTGTATACATACATACATATATACATGTTGTCTCCCCATTATAAACTTCTTGAAGGTAAGAACTATCATTTTTCTCTTTTGCTCTGGTACCTAGTACATGGTAGGCACTTAAATGCTCAATGATCAATGGACCTACTTTTTTCCTGTCTTGGTCTTGATGATATATACTCTATGGCACTTCAGATGTACAAACCCTGGTTATTTTCTGAAACCTTATATTTGCCACCTGTTCTTCCACTGCCCTGTTTGCAGAATATTTTTATTCTGAGAATACTGGTGCTAAAGGCATAATTGAGGGTGGGGTGGGTTAGATTCACCAAAAAGACAAAAATTCATATTCTCTCTTTCTCTTCTCTCCCTTTACCTCTCCTTCTCCCTCCCTCTCCCTCTCTTAGGGGAGTTGATTAGGTTAGCTACTAAGAAAGTATGGGGGGAAAAAAAGAGGGCCTAGTAAAGAGCCTGACTTGCACTTATAGCTGGGGTGTGTCTATAAAGCCCAAAGAAGAGAAAGTATCTAAGAGGAGAAAGTATCAAAAGTATCTAATGCTGCAGACAGATAAAGAGTATAGAATATATTCACAATCCTTCAAGTCTGAAAAGATTGCCTATATAAAACAGATCCTAAACAAGAGAAAGGAAGTAGCTGGGAGATACTAATAAGGAACAATATTGTGCTAAATTTTATAGGTGAAAGAGCTATGATTATGTCTTCCTGAAGAAGCCCCAGTTGGGAACTTTATTATTATTGTTATTATTGTTATTATTATTATTATTACCCTTGCCTTCAGGCTTCGAATAAATACATTACATTGGTTGAAAGGCATTAAGAGTGGTAAGGGCTAGGCAATGAGGGTTAAGTGACTTGCCTAGAGTAACACAGCCAGGAAGTGACTAGATTTCCTAATTTTATTTTGAACTTTTGTCAGTAAAGCTACTTATTCAATATCATAGCATAAATAACTAACTTTACCTTTTCCTAGCCTCATTTCCATTAAAGGTGTTCTTTCTCATTTTTCCCTCTTTTTAATACTGTAAAAACAGAGAAAACCAACTACTTCACATTTTAAGATTAAAAAAATATCAAAACCATAAGCCCTTGCTCACAAAGAACACTGCTTGAGGTAGTTTTTGAGGCCTATTGCCACCTACCAATTATTTATGTTAATTGAGGATAGAAATAGCATGAACAAATGAAATTCATATGTAACATTCATACAAATAAAACTGAATTACTGAAAAAGATGTCTATACATTGAGTATCTTTTTTCCAATAAAACTTTTTATAAGAACCTGTTAACAAGTAGCAACTCATGGCTTGAAATGTACAATTTATTCCTTTCCTCACCTAGAAATATGTTGTCAAAAAAAAGGTGTTGGAGACTATTAGAACAAAAGCTAAGGGCTTTCTCAGAGCCTTATATTACAGATAAATATGTAAACCCAGTATATAACTCAAAGTAAAAATTTCCCCTTATTTACCCTAATAATCCTCCAGTGGACAATTAGTCTGAATAAATATGGTTTTACATACAATATTTCTCTAAAATCAGTACAAAGGAATTTAAAATTTTGAGTATGCCTATTATGAAAAGCATTCTTAAAAAGCTGGATGACCTAAAAAAGATAACTGAGACAAGATCTCTGCCCCTCAACCTAATAGCAGAAATAATAAATAACATAAAAAAGAATACAAGGTACAAAATACTATTAGAGTACAGGGAGGAGAGATGACTTTCAGCTAGGGGAATTGGGGAAAATTTCCCAAAGGTGGTGGAGTTTGAGTTGTGCCTTAAAAGATGGAATGAATTTTAAGAGGTATGTTTATGGAACAGAAGGTATTGCTTAAAATATGAAAAAGGCAAGATGTCATCTTTATAAAGAGCCCAAATGAAGTTATAGATGGCATCACCAATGATACAAAGCTGAGTAGAATAACTAACACACTGGATGATAGTCTTAGGATTCAAAAAAAATATTGGCAGGCTAAAAAAGCTAGGATATATCCATTTTGATGAAATTCAATAGTGATCACAATCAGTAATGCAAAAACCAATGAAAGTTCTGGAGAAGAGATGATGAAACAAACCTCTTTCCTCAAAGCAGACTTGTAAGGGCCTGAAAGTATAAAATATGATATACACTGTCAAACATCATTTTGTGTAACTATTCATTGTCGCAAATGAGGCTTAGATGGAAGAGGAGAATGACTATGACATAAAGACAAGGGCACTATTACCACATTTTTTAAAAAAGAGAAATTTAATAAGAATAAATGTAAAGAAAAAATGTAAAGCTAAAAACACACACACACACACACACACACACACAACACACCTTGTAAGTACTGGATAGGAGGTACAAAACTGATTTGGTTTTGTATGATATTATAAAGGTAAAAAAGGTAATGCAATCTTTGAGGAAAAAAGAGTCTGTAGAAAGCAATATTCTGTTAAAAATATCAGAGTGGATGACTGATGCTATAAAGTCCCAGAGTCAAGAGCACAGGCTAAAGGGTTTTTACATGGAAAGAAATACAGCTACTTCTTCCCATTAGGAACAAAGGATGAAAATATGAGTGAAGACAAAGATATTTTGAGGTGTAGGGAAGAGTGGTTGAGGGAGTTCCTATGGGATAGTCTTATACTTTCAAGTAAACCAGGAGCTGAAGTCATCTGTTCAAAATATTGAAAAAGGAAGATTTGGGACAACATGTATCGAGTGTGATGGAGAGCTGATAAAAACAAGGATTGGCAAGCAGCAATAGGATGAACTGATCTAGTCTTCATGGTTTTAAGCTTTTCCCATAGGCATAAAGCAAATCAGAGAGTAGAAAAAGAGGTGGTTATATAAATTATTCAAGATTCAAGATTAACAGGGCAGAAACAATGAAAAATTAAAGTTGGAATAGATTCTAGAACATAGCTCACTAATGAAGTGGTTAATCATGTGTAGGGTAGATAAGAAGGAGAAATCAGATGGAGGCAGTAAGATGTAAGAATAGGGAAAGATAAAGAGATCATACAACAATGTAAATGTGGAAAAGGTAAAAGGATAGAAAGAGAAGAGAATTTCAAAGTTTAGTACCCTAGAAATGGTATACCTCTGGGTGAAAGTTAGGTTGAAGGTGATGGCAAGTGGCTAAGTTAGCCTGCCTTTTAGCATTATTTTTGTTTCTATGTAATCATTGTGTATAGTTCTCTCTGCTCTTTTCCTTTTTTTTGTGTCAGCTGGCACGAGACTCATCATATTTTCTGAATTCCTCATATTCATTGTTTCTTAAAGAAAATTAACATTTATGTCATTTATAAACCATAGTTATTTCAGCCATTCCCAAATGAAGACTATTCTATTTCCAGTTTTTTGCTACCACAAAAAAGTATTCCATGATATTTTGTTATTTTTAGATCTTCCTTTTTGTCTTTGAATTCCTTGGGATATCATATCTCACTACAACCTGCTCCAGAGTCCCCTCCATCCCTCTGATTAGAGTATAGAGCAGGGGTCGGTAACGTATGGCTCTTTCTGTAGGAGCCATAAAGTCAATTCTTTTTCAGGCACTGTTACAGGAGAACGCACCGTGAGCACTGTATATAACTCACGAAATTACATTTTTAAAAATGTGGTGTTTATGGCTCTCACGGCCAAAAAGGTTGCCGACCCCTGGTATAGAGGGTGAACACTGGAGATCTCCCAAATCCTTTACCATTTAAGAATGGTGCCCAGGGCAATCACCTCATCATTTCCTATAAATTACATGACTTCATCACACTTCCAGACACTCTCTTCTCAGCTTCTTTTTCTGTATTATCTTTCTCCCTTAAACTATGAGTTCCTTGAGGGCAAGGATCATCTTTTGCCTCTCCCTGTATACCCAGCACTTAGCCCAGTGCCTACCAGATAATAGGTCCTCAATAAATGTTTACTGATTATTTACTATGGATTTGCCTTTTAGTATTATCACTGAATCAAAGGGTATGAACTATTCAGTGACTTCTCTTGCATAATTCCAACCTGTTTTCCAAAACTGTTAAGACTAATGTACTGCTTCAACATTACACACACACACACACACACACACACACACACACGTATGCACAAATATAGTTTTTAAACCCTAACCTTCCATCTTAGAATCAATAATGTATATTGGTTCCAAGGCAGAGAATGGTAAGGGCCAGGCTATGGGGGTTAAGTGACTTGCCCAGGGTTACACAGCTAGGAAGTGTGTGAGGTCAAATTTGAACCTAGGACCTCTATCTCTAGGCCTGGCTCTCAATCCACTGAGCTACCCAGCTGTCCCCTTTACATAATATTAATCATTCCTGTCTTCCCATCATCCTCCAATATTAATTATTTCTATTTTTTAAATCATTACCAGTTTGCTGTGTGTAAAGTAAAACTTTAGAGCTGTTTTATGTTGCATTTCTAAGTAGTCACTTGGAACATATTTGCTTATGGCTGTTGGTCATTTTCACTGCTTCTTATGGAAACTGCTCAGATCCTTTGACTACTTATATATTGAGGAATCTTTGTCATATTTATCAAGACTAAGGTTTTTAACTAAGAACTACAAAAAGTCAATCAACCAAATGTCAGTCACACAGATTTAATTTTATATAACTCCTTACCTAATATTCAAGGTTTCCCACAATCTGATACCACCCTGACTTCAGTGTTCTGTAAGTAACACTACTCTTTATGTGTTCTACACCCAGACTAAACTACTTGCCAGTCCCCTAGATATATTCCATATTCTGTCAACCAATAAGCATTTATTAATGTCTACTAATGAGCAAGGCACTATGCTAGCTGAGGGGCACACATGTAAAATAATATAACAATCTTTATTCTCAAGGAGTTTATGCTCTGATGGAAACATGTATACATGCCAAAATAATTTTCTTAATATCTGGTAACTTCCTATTACCTTGAGGATCAAAAATTTAAATCCTCAGTTTGGCCTATTAAATCCTTCACAACCTTGGTTCTTCCTATCTTTCTAATTTTTTTATACTTTACTCCTTTCTATGTACTCTACAGTCTAGCAATACTGGCCTTCCTGCTGTTCCCCACACACAACAGTTTTTCAGCTGCTCCTTTTCCCTGGTTACTTCTCAAGCCTGAAATGTTTTCTTCTTTCCTCAGTCTCCTGGCTTTCTGTACTCAAATCTCAACTTCTGACATACCACACCTTACCCGCTCACCTTGACTTTGAGGTAACTTTCTCTGTGCTCAATAGCTATCTAGTATACCTACAGTTTGCCTATTCTCACCTCCACTATTATAATTAGAATTATTAGAATGGTCTTAAAGGCCAGTTGAGAGAAATCAAGAAAAGTTTTATGCTAGTGGTGCTTGAAAGGAAAAGAGTGGTTCTACAAGATAGAGAAAAGGAAGACCCTCTTGCCATGTCTTTGTTCCAACTGTTTTCTAGGCTTATAATGGCCTCCTCCCCTTCCTCTCTTAAGCTTATCTGATCTTTCCAATCAGAAATTATTATTCTTTCCTAAGATCTCTCATTCATCCTTTTGACTTCTTTTATATACTTATATTCTACATAGCAGGGATTGTATCTTATAGTTGGATCTTTCCCAATGCTACATAAATCACTCTGGCACTTTAGATCCTTAATATTTGCTAAATCAAATTTTGTTATTTTAAAGTCTATATCCTAACCTCAGTCTATTCAGTTTTACCCAGGTTTTTGTGAAAAAATTTGTGTTTACTTAAAATCAGCCTATAGTTCCATTCAAATACAGTTTAAAAAAAATTAACATCCTATTCCTACACCTTGCTGCAGTATCCTCAACATTCCCCACACATTTATGGATTTTCATTCATATAATGGTGAACTCTGAAAACCTCTCAAATTCCATCTATTCAGATTTTTGTTCATCAACAGCTGCAACAAATGACTTTCATTATTTGTCTTTCCTTCAATAAATGTTCAGTAAACACATTTATCATGTCATTTGGTCCTATTAACAAGAATACTAGAAATATCTTTATATTTCTAAATCATTTAATTTATAAATCTAGTTTTTCAAAGGAAAACAGAATTTCCTATCTGGCTTTTGGCACTGAAAGTGATTCTAAGCACTTTGAAATTTACTCTAATTAAAAATGGCAAGAATTTCACTGTCCCTTTCTATACACTCATGTTTACTCCCTATTATTAAGAACAAAAATGAAATAGCTGCTAATTACGTTAGCATCTCTACTTTACTTTTCAAAACTTGTAATTACTTATTCATTTATTTGTTTCTGGGTCTCTTTTTTCATCTGTAAATTGGATGGGAGCAGTACAAAAGTTGATCTACCTATATGATCCTTAAAGTTCTTCTAAGTCTAGGGTTCAATAATTCCATAAAAATCAAAATTCAGAAGATACATGACTTGTCTTAATAAAGCAATGTGTTGAATAAGCACCAGATTTGAAGTCAGAAAGTCTCAGAGTTGAATCCTATCCTGCTAACTCTCTGTGTAATCAGGGGAAAGTTTTTATTTCTCTAGCCCTCCATTTCCTCACTTATAAAATAAGGGAATATTTTAGAATATCTATATGGTCTCTTTCAAACCCAAATCTTATGATCCCACCGAAATGAATATCACAGTTATGACTAGAGCCCAGGTCTCCTGACTCCCAAAATTCAGTTCAAGATCTACTAGAAGATGCTGCCATGGCTACTCTGGAAAATCAAGGGATATGACTTTTTTTTTTTTTTTAAGCCTATAGTACTTTCTACAGGGAAATAAGAGAAAAAAACGATTTCAAATTTTCTTAGATGCCCCTTTTAAGAAGCATGGTCTATACACATATCATTCCCCAAACCTTTTCAGAATTCTAAGAAAGTAGAACAAATGAATGAATAAATAAATGAGCAAATAAATGGTTTCTTATGGTTAAATAGATTGCTGAAAAAGTCCAGAGACCACCTTACTAAGGAAATAACTAATCTCCTAGCTAAACAGAGATGCAGCAGCCCAATTTTTAGAATATATGTTTATTTACAAAATATTGCTAAAGAGTATGAGTAGTATCATATAGAAAAAAATGAAAAAACCGTGGAGAAGGAAGTTTGCTAGAGGCTTAGAACAAGATACAATTAAAAACTACATCACTCTAAAAATTTTTTTTGGATGAGGACACCACCCCAAAGAATAAAAAGTTAATAAACATTAGTAAAACAGCATAGATTTGTACCTCTTTTTTTCACAGTAATTTATTCTCACTGACAATGACAGTAGATCTACCAACAGTGGTCCATCACATTTATAGCCCAAGTTAAGAAATTATAATAGCACTTCAGAAGATAAAAGCAGAAGAATAGTTAGATCTGTCCAAGAACAAATAGATAAAATCAGTACTAGAGGTGTCAATTTAATCACAGAGAGATCAATTTTCAAGATATCTCAAAGTGGGGAAGATTCCAAAAGAATGGAGAAATTAAAAACACTCACAATTATTGATCTAGTATTGACCTACTTTCTTATCGCTATAAAATCTTTATTAGAATTATCTATACATGTATGAGAGCATTGCCAATGGAAACATGATAAAAAAAAAACTCAAAAGCTTTTGTAGATTTTCCTACAGAACTTTTCTGGTCATCTATGGAGTAAAAAAAAACAAGATCTCTTTTGTTTTAACAAAATCGCTAATTTTAAGAAAAGATGCTTAAAGAGAAGGCTCTAATAAGGCAAAGTGATTTTCATGCATTCATCAAAATCATTCAGGATTCCATAATAAATTTAATTGCAAGGATAATTTTATTCAAAGACCTGACTGTTTATTAATATCATCAAATGAGGTATTTAGCAGGAAGGTATACATTAGTTAAAAGAATTCTCTGATATTTGTGCAAGGTTAAATGAAAGATAGATTACAAAACGTGAGAACAAGAAAAAAGTTTTTCTTAGTTTTCTAAATGCTATTATTTGTAGATTACATAGCATAATTGGACTTCTTTTCAGAAACCCAGAATAAGATATAGCTCTAACCATCAACCTTGGGGAAAAAACCAAGAGATAAAATACACATATGGTTTAGATTATGACATGGGCCATCAGTAAATATACCTTGGATAAATGGTGCAGAAGTTTAAAGCAATGGCTGTGGAGGAAGGAGATGGGGTTGGATTTAACTTGGGAAAATGCAGAATACTTTCAGTCACTGCAAATTGCTTAGGATAAATAAGCATTTGTCAAGCATCTGTTATGTGGCCAGATACTTTGCAAAGTGCAAAAAGGTTACTACCCCTTATATCTACATTGCTCAAGTGATGTTATATGTGTGCAACCCATGGAGAACTATGATTTCTTTTTCATTTTCTTTCATTAAAATAAAAACCTCACATATCTTCTGCCTTAGAATCAATTCTAAGACAGATGAGAGGCAAAGATTAGGCAATTGGGGTTAAGTTGCCCAGGGTCATACCACTAGGAAGTGCCAGATAGGACATATTTGAACTCAGGCCTTCCTGACTCTGGGCCGGGAACTCTGTCCACTGTGCTACTCAAGAACTATGATTTCTAAAGAATAAAAATTGGATATAAAAGAATACTGAGAAGGTATAAGGTGGGCAAAAACAGGCTACATATTATCAACAACTTTTGTCCAAGAGGCATAAAAGACATTACATAGATATAACCAGAAAAAGGGGTAAGACTGCCATATAGTAAGAATGAAACTGAAGTGGTATACTCATAATTGAAAAATATTAAGAGAGGAGGAAAAAAACTCTAGTATACTGAATACGTACACTATGGAATATTTATAGGAAAACTTGGACAAGAACCCTACAGGATGAAGTGGTGTGTAAAACTTGTATCTGTAGAGAGAATACCCACATTGATGAAATTGTGTATCCTTCAAAGTATCCACAAAGTATTACAGCTAGTACATTAGTTTTAGATAGTTCAAAGTTATGATACAGTAATATCTAATTATATGTACAACATATTAAAATAGACAGTATTATCATTATCTATTGTATACGTTTTCATTTTATATGTGGTAGAAAGGGTTTGTGGTCCTATCAACTACTAGTCCTGATTCTGTCACTATTTAGTAATGTGACTGGGCAAATCACTTATCCCCTGTAATTGGACTTTGAGCAGGCAAACATTTTTTAAGTGGCTACTATGTGCCAGACATCTTACTCAGTAATAAGAACACAAAGGAAGGAAAAAATAG
This sequence comes from Gracilinanus agilis, assembly GCF_016433145.1. NCBI lineage: Eukaryota > Metazoa > Chordata > Mammalia > Didelphimorphia > Didelphidae > Gracilinanus > Gracilinanus agilis. The sequence continues at coordinate 124,936,073 of NC_058130.1, read as the reverse complement.
TCTCTGCTCAAGAAGCTCACAGTCTAATGAGGAGGCAACATGTAAACAACAATGGATAAACAAGATACAAACAAAATAAAATAGGGATGGTCTTAGAGGACAGCTACTAGAATTAAGGTGGGGGTGGGGAGGCAGGCTCAGGAAAGGCTTCCTCTAGAAGGTAGAATTTTAACCTGGCCCTGAAGAAAACCAGGAGGCAGAGATGAGGAGAGAGAGCTTTCCATGAATGAGGGACAATCAGCAAAAATGTTGAGGTGGGAAGAGTCTTATACAAGGTGGTCAGTGTCACTGGATCACAGAGTATGTTGGGAAGGTGAGCAGAAGAAGACTAGAAAGGTAGTGAGTGAGACAGGTAGTGAAAGATTTTGAATATCACACAGCGAGGATTTTAAAATTGATCCTGTAGATGACAGGGAGACACTGGACTGGAGGGTGATCATGTGTGGACCTGTGTTTGGGAAAATTACTTTGTCAGTTGAGTGAAAGACTGGAGTGAGGAGAAAACTGTGGCAGGTGGATCAACCAACAGCTATTGTGACAGTCCAGGCATGAGGTGATGATGGCCTCTACCAGGGTGATAGCCATGTTAAAGGAACAAAAGGAGCTGATGTGAGAGAGAATAAGAAGAGAAAATCAAAAAGTCTTAACAGATTGGATTTGGGAGTGGTTTGGGGTGAGAGTACAATTTGAGGATGGCATCTAAATTGTAAGCCTGGATAACTGGAATTAAAAAGGAAATTGGGAAGAGTAGAAGGCTTGGTGGGAAAGGAGTTTAGTTTTGGGTATGCTGAGTTTAAGATATCTATAGGACATCCAGTTTGAAATGTAAATAGGCTGTTAAAAGATGTGAAGCTGGAGATCAGACAGAATAGAAATGGATAAACAGATCTAAGAATCATTAGCACAGAGATAATTGAATCCATGGGAGCTAATGAGACCATTAAGTGAAACAGTATGGAGAAGAGCACAGGACAGACCTGTGGGACACCAAGGGTGTGGGACACCAAGGGTTAGTGGGTGCAACCTGGATAAAGATCCAGCCAAGAATACTGAGAAGGAGCTGTCAGATAAGTAGGAGAACCAGGAGAGAGTGGTGTCACAAAAAACCTAGAGAAGAGAATAAAAGAGAAGAGGGTGGTTGGTGATCCAAAGTGTCAAAAGCTGCAAAGAGGTCTAGAAGGATGAAAAAAGCCATGAAAATTAGCAACTAAAAGTTCATTAGAGCAGCTAAGTAATACAGTGGATAATAGCACCAAGCCTGGAATTGAGAGGACCTGGGTTCAAATTGGACCTCAGACACTTCACTTCCTAAGTAATCCTGGGCAAGTAGGGTAAGTGACTTGTTTGGTCCTTGTCCTTCTGGCTTAAGAGTTATTACTAAGATAGAAAGTTAGTGGTTAAAAAAAAAAAAGAGTTCATTAGGTAACTCAGGAGAAAGTAGTATCATTACTAATTATTCTAGTTCAACACACTCATTTCTAAAGTGTGGAAATTAAGTCCCAGAGAGGTTAAATGATTTTCCCCAAGGTTACTCAGGTAAGATGTCAGTAAGATTTGAACCTAGGTCTTCAAACAACTTCAAATCCATTATCTTGTGTGGTTCTGGACCAGTCACCCATTAATCAAACACTATTAGGTATCTACAATGTTCCAGGCATTGCCAATATACTCTTACATCCTTTAGGAGATTACATTCTATTTAATAATGTCTAATATATTTTTCAGTTCTAAAAATCTGACTATGATTTGAGCAGAATTTTAATAATTATTGAAGAGCAGAGCTTTGTTATTGTTAGAAATACTGATATAGCTAAGAAGCATTGTGGGAAGGAAGGGGAAATGACCTATATTGTCCACAGCCCCTAGAGAGCAGAAATAGAGGCAGGGCTGGAGTTGTGATTTTATTAGTATAAAGAACTCCTCAGGCATGCAAGTTCTCTCTACCAATGCAGAGAGGTACTTCCTCTGTGATTTACAGCCTTAGAAAGTTGATTAGAATGCTCAAGGATTTACTGACTTGTCATAAATTGGTTTAAGTCACAGGCAGAACTTGAATCTAGGTCTTCCTGGCTTTGAAGTCTATTTGGCTTTCTTCCATTTTGCAATGCTTCCCTGAGAGAAATACTGATAGTATATAAATATTACAAAAAAACACACTCATAAGGTAGATAAAATATCAACTAGGCATCCTATCACAAAGAATTTCTTTTTCATAAAGCAAAGTTGCCACAGTGAGGTGAACAATATTTATTAATAATTAAAAACCTAACAAGTACAGAAAAACTTTCATTGTTAAGAATCACTGCCAGTTGAAGATAAAGAAGTCTCAGAAATGATACGAAAGCTTTATACATATATAAAAAATGCTTCCAGCAGTATGACAATTTAAATTCCAATTGTTTTGTGAATAATGTTCTGAGAGTCAATTAGTTTCCCACTAATCATGGAATGAAAATCTGAATAATTAGTTTTCTTCAATAGTTTTCTGATATTACAGAAGAACCATAAATATTAGTATTCTAAAATAGTTATAATCTAGGTCAGATCAAAGATAGAGTCAATCCATTACCTAAATTTGATGTCATTCTGATTATGCTACAATCTTATCTCATACTTCTGAAAAGCAAATATTTAGATTTGAAAAGAGCCTACCCTAACCACTGCTAGTTCTGATGATTAAGAAAATCACAACACTAACACAAGTTATAGTAACACAAACTAAGTGAAATGTGCTTTAATAGTGAATCTTTAAAAGTTAGGATACATACAGAAAGGGCCCCACACACATTTACTACACAACAGCATAGTGCATTAACAAATGATTCCTACTCATCTACATGCAAAAGTTTGGTTTATTGAGTTTCCAAGGAAGGTTGGGGGAAGAAAAGAGAAGCAGGCACGATTTAGAGTAACTTTTTACTCTTTTAAGGTGCTCCAAACAAACCTTGGATAAGTAGCAAAATCCTCGAATAATCTAACCAATTTATACACAAGACAATTTTATCTTAAAATGGTCTAACAGCTGTGGATTTATCTTCTGTTTCTTTCAATTCTCAAAAAGAACAACCTCACCTACATCGGAACTCTTTATTTCTAGACAGGTTTCAGCTACCCTGGCCATCAACTGCACACTTTTTCCCTTTCAAACCCCAAACTACTCCTTCTCCTCCCCTCATATTCCAGGCATTCACCTATTAGAGACGCCCCCGGCCCGCCCAGTTTCTGGGACACGTGTGTCTCCCTACAGTGTCAGAGTCTAGAGAGACTGTACTTACCGGGAGAGGAGGGCCAGCTTCTGCTCCAGCATCATCTCTAGCTTCTGACCCTGCTTGGACATCCAGTGGTCCACCCCATGCAGCCGGTAACAGGTCTCCAGCATTAGCCTAAAATCCGCCACGAATTCCGTGATGCCTCCGTACTGGCCACTGGAGAATTTCTCCTCCATCTTCAGCAAACACATGCCCAGCCCCGGCTGCGAGAGGGGGCGGCTCCCGTTTCCAGGGCCACGAACCCCACTGGCCGCTGCCTCCTCTTCTTCGCCGCCAGCAGGAGCGGCGGCGGCGGACGCAGCAGCACCGCCGCCGGGGGGTTGCAGGAAAGGGCCAGTCAGGCCACGATGCTTCTCTAGCAAGAACTCGCCCAAGATGCGATAGCCCTGCTGAAGCTCGTAGGTCAGCTCTTGCTCCTGGCCACCGCCCTCGACCACCACGACCGCCTCCTCGTCCTCCTCCAGAGGCGAGCTTCTGGCTCGGGCAGACGCCGAGGCCAAGTCCGTGGCCGTCAGCCCTGCTGCGGCCGCGGTCTCCGGCTGTTGCTGCTGCTCCTCCTCCTCCTGCTGCTGCTCCTGCTCCTCCTCCTCCCCAGACCGCTCCATCTCCCCGAGCGTCTCCAGCACGTTCATGTCCCTGGCGGGCCCGGGCTCCGAAGCAGCGCGAGCCTGGGGGCCTGTGGCGGGTGGGAGGGGGCGCGAGATTGGCCTCTTCAAGGGCCCGCTGGGTGGTGGAGCCCCCTCTGCATCGGCGCCGGGCCCTCTCCGGGTTCTCTCCGACAGCTGCCCGGTGCGCGCGCGCGGAGGGGTGAGGGGTGGGGGCAGCGAGCAGGGGGTGTTGTGGTCCGGGGG